>NC_142017.1:16932189-17232189 GCF_049901735.1 Notechis scutatus
TACAGAATAATACAGAACAATGGTTGGAAGGGACCTTGGAGGTCTTCTAATCGAACCCCCTGTTCAAGCAGGAGACCCTATACCATTCTGGACAAATGGTTGTCCAATCTCTTCTTAAAAGCCTCCAGTGATGGAGCACCCACAACTTCCTGAGGCAAGCTGTTCCACTGATAATTGTTCTCACTGTCAGGAAATTTCGGTTTATTCTGATGAATTCTGTCCTTGATTTGTTTCATCTGTTACTTCTTGTTCTGCCTTTGGGAGAATAGTTCGGCCACCTCTTCTCTCAAATATTGGAAGTCTGCTATCATGGTGCAGTACACTTGTTAGCCACTAGAGTGCGTTGCAAGCTCTGGAAGAGAGCTGGTGCAATACACGTGTTGGCCACTGGGGTGCGTTGCAAGGTCTGGAAGATGCTGGTGCAGTGCACTGGTTGGCCACTAGAGGGTGCTGCAACAGGTAGCTTGATTGCAGGCAGTTATGCTTTGAAGAGTCGTCATCACAGGATGCTGTGATTTAAACTAATGTTTGGAGCAAACTGTGATCAGGCGATTTCCCCTTGTTGAGGAATATAGGCTGGCGTCCTTAGACTTGAGACTGCCTCTAAATTCCAATAAAGGGGAATGTCTCTCCAGCTTTGCAAACAAAGTTAAAACAACAGGCTGGGTTTGGTTACCTCCTTACAGATGTAGATTCCCTCTTTAGGGGCCTTGGTTTTTACATGCAGAGTGGCTAAAGGTATTTATGACTCATTTCCATGGAGATCTCTTTCAATTGCTAATACTTTCACTCAGTTCTTTGCAAAGCCAACCAAGTCATGATCTCAAAGGAAGGATGGGCCGCTTTTTATTGCCTGTTTCCTCTGTGGCATGACCCATTCATTTTAGCAGCTCCAGAGATGGGGGAAAATGCAGTTTCTTTGTTTTAGGACACAAGAAAAGATGCCTTAGACTCTTTCGATTGCAATTTGTAAAAGGTCTGAAGTAAACTAGACATAACATTAGAGTGCCAAATATTTTATTGTTTTGGTTCCCCAAACCAAAATTAAACAGGCTCCAAAATTAGCTTGGTCGCCTAAATTTGGTAGCATGTTTTGGGACTTGTAGGGAAGCAATCTTGATACAGCTTTCTGTCTCCCAGCCACTAGTTTAAATCTTTACCTGCTCCAGTCCCTGAGATCAGAGGATCTGATTTTAGGGAAAAGATGGAGATTCTGAAGCTTGTGCAACTTATCTGCCCAATGCTTGGTTGGAGTCTTTAAGCAGATTCACAAGCCAATATCTTCTCAGAAGTTACTTTCTAGCTGAATTCTAATAAAACATGCTTCCAAGGCAAAACAGTAAGGTCAGAATGGAAGTAGGAGCTTACATCGCCCTATGCTTGTCTTTCTGCGAAATAAGGTGTCTCTAAAGTTGGCAACTTAAAGACCTGTGGACTTCAATTCCCTGAATTCCTCAGTCAGCCATACTGGCTGGGGAATTCTGGGAGTTGAAGTCCAAAAAGTCTTAGAGTTGCCAAGTTTGGAGACCACTATGCTAAATCATATTACAGTATATTCTGGGTAATGAGGATAGACATGACCTTCCAGGCTTGTGTTTTCATTGGGGCTTCTCTTTAAAGCTGTGAATTAACTCTTACAGTGCTGCTTCTGTCTTCACCTCTGAAACTGCTGCAAATTAACTCTTACAGTTCTTCTGCCTACACCTTTGAAATTGGGTTTATGGTGGGTAAGTTTTTTTCTCTTCAGTTAAGCTGGAATTGAGATGGTAGGAAAACTTTATCTTTGTACCCAGCTCCCCACCTATATTTGACCATTGGTTTGAAAGTCTAAAGGACTGGATTTAGATGGCAGGAAGGGAAAAACCCAACAGGATCAACATTCAGGAGTCACTGTTGATTGCAGAAAGAAGGAATCATGTCCTCTTTTCACCATCTGGTGTCTGAAACTACATCTTCATGAGATTATGGTTTTTTTTGAAACTGCAATACCTTTTTTCCTCTGTTAGTTGGTATTACAGCAACCTGAGTCGTGGAGAAGCAGAAGACATGCTGATGCGGATTCCAAGGGATGGAGCCTTCCTGATAAGGAAGAGAGATGAACTGGATTCCTATGCCATAACTTTCAGGTAAGATAAGACCTATGGGGTGATGATTAGATAAATTTTCAGAGTGCCCTTGTGGTTGACTTCACAGAAAAAGATCAGACAATGAAGAACCTTGGGGTCTCTGGAGCACTAATTCATCTATTACTGCATACCCTTCAAAAGAGCCTTCTTGACTTTGTTAGATTAATTGGATGACAATAGTGCCATGTTTCATGGATTCTTGAGTTTCATGGGTTCTTGAATGTCATTAATCAAGTTGCAGAGATGGGTAAGTCTCAGGTTAAGCCTAGCAGATTCTCTCTTCTTTAAAATTGAAAGTAGCAATAGCAATAGCATTTAGGCTTATATACTGCTTCACAGTGCTTTATAGCCCTCTCTAAGCAGTTTAAGAGTCAGCATATTTGCCCCCAACCATCTGGGTCCTCATTTTACCCACCTCAGAAGGATGGAAGGTTGAGTCAACCTTGAGCCGGTCAGGATCGAACTGTTGGCAGTGGGCAGAGTCAGCTTGCAATACTGGATGGATGGATGGATGGATGGACGGACAGAGAGAAGGAAGAAAGGGTGGGTGGATGGATGGATGGAGAGAAGGAAGAAAGGATGGATGGGAAGGAAGGAAGGAAGGAAAATAGCACTGACTTATATACCGCTTCATAGTGCTTTACAGCCCTCTCTAAGTTTACAGAGTCAGCACATTGCCCCCAACCATCTGGGTCCTCCGGAGGATGGAAGGCTGAGTCAGCCTTGAGCCGGTTAGGATCTAATTGCTGGCAGTCAGCAGAGTCAGCCTGCAATACTGCATTCTGACCACTGTGCCACCATGGCTCAAGCCCTTTTGTTCTCACCTAGTTCAGTCCAAACCTGTTAAGATGGAACCTGAGAAACATGGCTAATTATTACCCATCCAGGTTGTCCCACCTGCCAGTAGGAAAAGAAGAAGGATGAACCCTATTATTTAGTGTGGTAGGAAAGGGTTTGGAGACTGAGTGTACAGCCAGGAGAATGGAAACATTTTTGGAGAAGAAGACCTTATAATGGTCTGTGGGAATGACCTTGGGGGATGGAGGAAGAATCTTAATCTAGACAACTGTCACGCAAATGGTATCTCCACCCACGGAAGGAGAAAAGGACATCAGATGTCGCAGCAGGGACCATCTGTAGTTTTCTGGAAAGTAAAGAGAAGGTCTTTCAGACTTTCAAGATTCTGTTAAAGTAACCGTACAATAAGGATAGTGTCTAGTACTCATGGTTGTGCTTGTTGTCTGGTCTACCTCAAAAGGTCAACAGATCCTCTAATCCTCCCTTCGCAAATATTGCATGCCTCTTCTGTAGATGCCAGGAAATGGAGCCATCCATAAACAATCAAACATCTCTGTTTGCAAAGGCTCAGTCAAACAGAGAGCCAGTTTGGTCCAGTGATGAAGGCACCAGGCTAGAAAACGGGAGACTGTGAGTTCAAGTCCTGCCTTAGCTGTGAAACTCTGTTGGGAAAGTCTGACTTGGAGGCCAAAGATGTGAAAGTCTGACTTGGGGGCCAATCACCAGGAGACAATGAGTTCTAGTCCTGCCTTAACCATGAAAGTCAGCTGGGTGACTTTGGGCCAGTCCCTCCCTTTCCCCCCCCCTCTCTCTCTCCCCACACTCCATCACACAGAATAGTTGTAGGGGGAAAACAAATGGAAGGATGAAGTCGTGTTGGATCGTCTCTGCCTTCTTGAGTTACTTGTAAAAAAAAAATACTAAAGGGCGTGGGTATAAATTAAATAAATAAATAAACTGGAATTCTGAGGGCCATTCCTGCTCACGCATTAGATTGCTTTTTTAATAAAAAAAAGGCCATTCCTTGTTTCTTCAAACAGAGCGGAGGGCAAAGTGAAGCATTGCCGAATTAAGCAAGAAGGCCGTCTGTTTGTCTTGGGAACCTCTGCTTATTTTGAGAGTTTAGTGGAGCTGGTGAACTACTACGAGAAGCACCCCCTGTATAGGAAGATGAGGCTGCGATATCCGGTGACCGAGGAACTTCTGGAGCGTTACAGCATGGTAGGTCTCTCTTTTTAAGGAGGGTGCTAAAAGCCACTTATGGAAGCCTTGTTGTTGTTGTTAGTCGTGAAGTTGTGTCTGACACATCACAACCCCATGGACAATGTTCCTCCGGGGCTTCCTGTCCTCTACCATCTTCTGGAGTCCATTTAAGCTCACGCCGACTACTTCAGTGACTCCATCCAGCCACCTCATTCTCTGCCTTCCCCTTCTTCTTCTTTTGCTCTCAATCTTTCCCAGCATCAGGCTCTTCTCCAGCGAGTCCTTCTTCCTTCTTTCGAGCTTCATCTTCAGGATCTGGCCTTCTAAAGAGCAGTCAGGGTTGATCTCCTCTGGGACTGACCAGTTTGATCGCCTTGCAATCCAACGGACTCGCAGGAGTCTCCTCCAGCACCAGAGTTCAAAGGCCTCCATTCTTCTCAGCCTTCCTTATGGTTATGGAAGCCTCGTAGGGGTCATACCGTAACTTTTAAGAACTGTTGGACAAGTAGCAATGGAAGGAAACCAATCAAGGAGACAGCCAACCTAGAACTAAGGAAAAGTGGAGATTTTAATCCAGCCAACCTCAGACTCCGATTAAGAGACTCAGCCATCTTATACCCCAAGCACATAAAAATAAAGCAAAATCTTTTTTCTGGCTGCATGAGAAAATAAATGTGTGATAATCGTTGAATGATTCTACCTTGGGCTGTTAACATTCTCTTGTGTTGCATACCACTGTGGCTGCCATCAAACAACACAATCAGGACCCACAATCTCATTATGGCTTAGCTTAAGGAGGCAACTTACACAACATGGCTCATAAAGTCAGGTGTTTTTTTTGAGACTAAAGAAGAAAAGAGACCTAGATCATAAACACAGTGAAATCATCAGTCATTATGAAAGCTTCCCTTTTCTAGCTATCTCATATATCGAAAAAGATCCCCGAAAATTTTACTAAAGTAACGCTGGATTTTTGGGGGTCAGGAGGAAATCTCAGAAGTTGGGAGAAAGGGAAAATCCAGTAGATTTTCTGGCATTCAGTTGCTGTATGTTAACCTAGGCAAGGTGCCATGCTGAAGACTCAAGACTTTGATGGTAATAAAATGTATTCTGATTTTTCAATTTAGGAGAAAGATCCTAACTCTTTATATGAAGTCAAGATGTATGTGGAGCCCACCGAAATAACGCCTTCTGTGGTGAGTGATATTCTTCTTGATCTTAACAAAAAGAATGGGGAGTTAATTATGCTTCATCTATCATTTTTCCATTCAAATGTCAAAAATCTGAAATGTTTTTTCCCATTGCTTCTTTCTCAAAGCCCCAGAGAACGGTTAAAGCCCTGTATGACTATCAAGCTAAGAGAGATGATGAACTGACATTTTGTCGGGGAGCTTTAATTCATAACGTCTCCAAAGAAAGTGGTGGCTGGTAAGATTTAGATTATTTTTTTTTGGTACTTTTATTGAATGTCTGTGGAGATTCTCAGTCATCCAGGTCATGTTTCTTCCAAAGGTGCTTTTTGAAAAGGCAACTGGACTTTGTTTTTCCTTGAAGATGTTTCACTTCTCATCCAAGAAGCTCCTTCAGTTCTTCAGGCAACTGAAGAAGCCTCTTGGATGAGAAGTGAAATGTCTTCAAGGAAAAATAAAGTCCAGTTGCCTCTTGAAAAAAGCCCTTTCAGGACCTACTTTTGTTGAAGCTGTTATATACATTACCAGCAATGTGAGAAAAGCTGGCATCATATAGAATGCCTAGGAAATCTATGGAATGCATGACATTTTTAGGTGAAGTATGAAATATGTTACTTTAATATATTATATACTTTCTCTAGGCATTGTGTATGATACCTCGGCATTATGCACAATGACAAGAAGTACAGTATTTAGGCAAAGTATGAAAAGAGAGTCATGAAAAGGGTTAGGATTAAGGTTAGTCTATCTCTAACCTTTTATTGAAAAGACATATATGAAAATGAAAGAAGAAATGCAAAATAATGTACAGGACTTCCTTACTTGGAAAAGAAAACAAGAAAAAAAGACGAGTATTGTCCTACTTATTTGCAACCAGGAAGTTTAGAGTTGCATTTTAGCGAAAGTATTTTATATTTTGCCTTTTGGCATTGCATAGAATACCTAGGAAAATGTATGAAATATGAAGCGATTCATACTTTGACATCCCATTTTTGACATTCTGTAGATTTCCAAGGCATTCTACTGGAATATTGCTATCATTTTATTGATAATTTGTGTGTTGTTACTTTTATTATTCAAATCCCAACCCTTCTCCTTGTTACTTAGGTGGAAAGGTGATTATGGATATAAGGTCCAGCATTATTTTCCATCCAATTATGTTGAGGACATGTCATCTGACAGCATGGAAGAACTTGAGAATCAGGTAGGGAAAGTTTTTGTTACGATCTACATGTTAAAGTGTATTCTTGAAATTCCTCAAATCCGTTAAAAGGATTTATCAGCAACCGGATCTAGATTCTACCTGTAAAATTACTTCCACAACTATGTTCCACATATGAACAAAATAAGACACCAGTCTATGTTTCTTAATGCTTTTCTATGTAAAAGTAATCTTTCTGTATCTTTTTATGTTTGGACACCTTTTCTGTTTATTAAATGTTAATATTGACATATAAACTTTGCATGCCAAAAGCAGGGAATAACATCCATTCACAGAACTGGAGAAGCAATAAATACTTTTGCTATTTAAAAACCTACAAAATCTTAGCACCAATCGATATTTGAGTAACTAGAAAGTTATAGCTATAGCACGTTGATTATACAACAATATAATATAATCAGAACTGAATAATTACAGATTGGTGGGTAAGGTCGGCAGTAAAGAGATTTTTTTCTTTGTTCTGCTTTGCTAATGTTATCCAGTAATAGAAAAACTACATATATTAAGAATTGTTTTTATATTGATTTGTATGCTATTAATAATAAATGTATAGTAGGAAAACCAGAGACTATTGACAAGTATAACATATAATTTTTTATTTTTTAACTTGTGCTTTTTAATTTTAAATTTTCTGTTAAGATTAGAGGTCATGAAAAATATTGTAAAAACCTTACAGCTGACAAATTAACAGATGTCCATCTAAAATATGTGCTCCCTTTACTATTAAACTGTCTGGTTAACAAAAAAAAAATGTTACTAAATTTTCTCCAAAGCTTTAAGCTAAAATCATTGATAGCAATTTCCCATTAAATAAATTTCATGGTGACAATTTATTATTGTAAAATGTGGCTTTTGGAATTTTAGTGGATGCACGGGAATCAGGTGTGTTTATTGTACTCCTATTTCTGAAGGTGATTTTTTTTTAAAAAAACCTATATAATAAAATACAAATCTTTTCTTTCCAGATCTTTGAGGACAATCCTTTAGGATCACTATGTCGGGGCATTCTGGATCTCAATTTATATACAGTGGGTATGTAGATGCTGGGCTCCAATTTTTTTGCTTCTTAAATTAGAATTAATATAGGTGCCATGGAGGAAAAAAAATTGTAGTTCTAACAGAAAGGATTATCCTCCTCCTCCTCCTCCTCCTCCTCCTCCTCCTCCTCCTCCTCCTCCTCCTCCTCCTCCTCCTCCTCCTCCTCCTCCTCCTCCTCCTTCTTCATAAGGGTAATAGCATTGATGATTTTCTAACTAGCTTATGAAAGAGACTTTCAACCTAGAACCAAAGAGAAATTTCCAATCAGTGGAATTACCTCCAGAAGTTGTGGATGTTCCATCACTGGAGGTTTTTAAGAAGAGATTCGACTGCCATTTGTCTGGAATATTTTTTATTTTTTATTTATTTTATTTTGTCAAGCGATTATTAGATAACAGGTATAAGTATAAACATGGTTATGAATACATGAAATGGATACAAATAAGAAAAAAAAAAAGAAACAATAGGACAGGGACGGTAGGCACATTGGTGCGCTTATGCACGCCCCCTACAGACCTCTTAGGAAAGGGGTGAGGTCAACAGTTGACAGTCTAAGGTTAAAGTTTTTGGGGTTTGGGGAAGAAACCACAGAGTCAGGTAGAGTATTCCAGACATTGACCACTCTGTTGCTGAAGTCATATTTCCTGCAATCAAGTTTGGTGTGGTTTACCTTGAGTTTGTATCTATTGTGTGCTCTTGTATTGTTGTGGTTGAAGCTGAAGTATTCATTGACAGGTAGGATATTGCAATATATAATTTTATGTACTATACTTAGATCAAACCGAAGGCGGCGTAGTTCTAGGTTGTCTAGGTCTAAAATTTCAAGTCCAGTGGCATAAGGTATTCTTCAACGAGTAGAGGAGTGGAGAACTCTTCCTGTGAAATATTTCTGGACTTTCTCAATTGTATTAATATCAGATATGTAATGCGGGTTCCAGACTGATGAGCTGGATTTGAGTATTGGTCTAGCAAATGTTTTGTATGCTCTAGTTAGTAGAGTGATATTACCGGAGAAAAAGCTACACAGGATTAGGTTTACAACTCTTAATGCCTTTTTGGCTATGAAGTTACAGTGGGCTCTAGCACTTAGATCATTTGAGATGAGTACTCCAAGGTCCTTGACAAAGTTTGGGTCATCAACAAGGTCTTGACTATTCAGCTTGTATTTTATTTTCTATTTTTTTTGTCAATATGTAAGACAGAGCATTTATTTGTTGATAAATTTTATTTGTTTATATAGGGCTGCCTGCTTGAATAGAGAGGGTAGGACTAGAAGACCTTCAAAATACCTTCCAACTCTGCTATTCTGTATTCTCTATATTCCCCATCTGAATAGATCTTTGATCTGTTTACCTCAGTCGCTTTTCCTTACTGCATTTGCAGTTCCAGAGAGTGAAGGACGCTTCTAAGCTAATAAATGCATTCCCCACGAAGAAACTTTTGAAGGCATGATAGACAAGATACAGTTGATGGCCTAATCAAGGCCTCCTGTGGAATCCAGTGGCCTTGTAGAACGTTTCGCCGGAGGAACGTGGAGTAAAATTCCTGTTGTCTCATTTCCAACAGT
This sequence comes from Notechis scutatus, assembly GCF_049901735.1. Lineage (NCBI taxonomy): Eukaryota > Metazoa > Chordata > Lepidosauria > Squamata > Elapidae > Notechis > Notechis scutatus. The sequence goes on from NC_142017.1 coordinate 16,941,334, forward strand.
GAAAATGCCTCAAGGGAACCATGGGAAGAGTTTCGTCTTTGTCCTGGAGCCCAAGAACCTTGAAGACCCTCCTGTTGAGTTCGCCACCGATAAAGTAGAAGAATGGTTTGAGTGGTTCCAGAGCATCAGAGAAATCACCTGGAGAACCGTTGAAGAGGTAGGCATCCAGGCTCAGCCATTCAGTTCGGCCTTCAAGCTTCGTTAGTTGATGCTGGTTTTTAATTTGTACGCTTAAATAAAATATGTTGCTCAAATGTTTGATCTTTCAGCAGGGGTTGGGAAGATCAGTTTCCCAACCAGTTACGCCAGTAACCAAAGGGCTGAGTAGAGATTCTCCTATGCAGACTTTTTTCCTTAGAAGTAATCCTCAGCTTACGACCAGAATTTCTGTGGCTAAGCAAGACGGGCGTTAAGTAACTCACGTCCCATTTTACAACCTTTTTTTTGGCCACGGTTGACAAGTGAATTACCGCTGATTAAATGAACCATACGGTCATTAAAACAAATCTGGCTCCCCTCATTGACTTTTCTTGTTGGAAGCCAGCTGGGAAGTCATAAAAGACGATCAACTGACCCTGGGATCATGCAGCCATCATAAAGACATTCCAGTTGCCAAGTGTCTGGATTTTAATCACATGACCTTGGGGACGCTGCAATGGTTTTAAGTGTGAGGACCGGCTGTAAGGCACTTTCTTCAGTGCCAGTGTAAGTTTGAATAGCAATGGCAATAGCCCTTAGACTTATATACCGCTTCACATTGCTAAGCGGTTTATAGAGTCAGCCTATTGCTCCCAACAATCTGGGTCTTTATTTTACCCACTTCAGAAGGATGGAAGGCTGAGTCAAGCTTGAGCTGCTTAGGGTCAAACTCTTGGCAGTGGGCAAAGTTAACGTGCAATACTGAATTCCAACCACTGCACATGATGGATGGATGGATGGAAGGAAGGATGGATGGAAGGGCAATAGCACTTAGACTTATGTACCAACCTCAGTGCTTTACAGCCCTCTCCAAGCAGTTTACAGATTCAGCCTCTTGCCCCCAACAATCTGGGTCCTCAATTCACCCACCTCAGAAGGACGGAAGGCTGAGTCAACCTTGAGCCGGTCAGGATCGAACTCCTGGCAGTGGGCAGAGTTAGCTGCAATACTGCATTGCAACCACTGTACATCATTATGGATGGATGGATGGATAATAGCAATAGCATTTAACCTTATATACAGCTTCAGAGTGCTTTATATCCCCAGGTGGTTTATAAAGTCAGCCTATTGCCCCCCAAAATCTGGGTCATTTTACGCACTTCGGAAGGATGGAAAGGCTGAGTCAACCTTGAGCTCATGAGAATCGAACTGCCAAACTGCTGGCAGCCAGCAGTCAGCAGAAGTAGCCTGCAATACTGCATTCTTAACCACTGCACCACCACGGCTCTGAATGTTATTAAACAAATTCTTTATAAATTGACGACTACCTGTATATGGTTCAGCATCACACAATTGTTCCTTAAATTACTCTATTCTTCCAAATTAGCTTTTACCGCCGATTGTCATTCTCATCACACAACGGCAGTGTGGCATTTCTGACTAGGTTATCTGGAAATCAAATAGTATGAACACTTTTATGTTTTGAGATATTGACAGGGAGTTGTTCTTTTTTTTTTTTTTTAAAGAAGGTAAAACAGTTGAGTGAGATTTCATAGTTGGAGGTAGAGTAGCTAAAATATTTGGAGATCTTCTTCTGACTGGATTTCTGTAGAAACCAGCCTAAAGTTGACCTCCATTGAGTGATTTTGTGAGGTTTCCTTTCCTGTTGGGTAACTGCCACGATCTAATATATATCCTCTGAACTTTGCTTGTTTTATTGTGTTTTAAAACAGAAAACTTTAAAAGGATACTTGGAAAAGAAGCAGTTAATTGCCATGGAGTTATCTGATTTGGTGATCTACTGCATACCAATGAGCAAAACCAAAGACAATCTCGGTAAACCATTTTTAACCCAACGGTTGGCTGGCTAAACCCAAAACAATATTTGTTGTTTTAGGGGAAGAGAGGTGTGCTGTCAAATCAGGCTGTTTGATATTTGCATATTTTCCAATATTTCAAACCTGGGAGATCTGCAACATAAGGGTTTTGGAAAGATTCTTCTAACTATAATGTCTAAACATTGAAGACACAATTTCTCTCTATTTGAAGTGAAATACAGATGGAAATTGCTGCATAAGCCATTGGAAGTAATCTAACTGTCTCTTTTCCTCCTCCGTGTATGATGTGATCTGCTTTGCAAACTTCTGCCGCCAGCATATTAATTTTACCATTTATTTTAATTTAACTGAAGGCAGAAAACTTATCTAATTCATGTTCCTTCTCCTATTTTCCTCACAACAATCCACGGGGTGCGTTGGGCTGAAAGTGAAGGGCTGGTCCAAAGTCACCCACCTGGTTTTCATGCCTAAGGTGAAACTCAAACTCACAATCTCCTATTGATTGGCTCAAAGTCACCCGCCTGGCTTTCATGTCTAAAATGGGACTAGAACTCACAGTCTTCTGATGATTGGCCCAAAGTCACCCACCTAGCTTTCATGGCTAAACTAGCACTACCACTTTTTTACCCTGATGCTTTGACCATTAGGACAAACTGACTCTCTTATCGCAACTCTGCAGTAAGCTATGTAACGATATATTTTATGAAACAGCTTCTTCCTGCACCTTCTTTTTGTAGATAATCCCGATTTCAAAGAAATCCGCTCTTTCGTGGAAACCAAAGCAGAAAGCATTGTCAAGCAGAAACCGTTTGACCTCCTGAAGTACAATCAGAAGGGACTGACTCGAATTTATCCCAAAGGGCAGAGAGTGGATTCCTCAAATTATGATCCTTTTCGCTTCTGGTTTTGTGGGGTGCAGATGGTGGCTCTTAATTTCCAGACACCAGGTAAAACAAAAAGACAAAGTTCTCATTCACTTTACCACCTTTTCTTTATAAGTAAGCAACTATTGTGAAATGACTGAAATGATCCCACTAAATATAGATAGATAGATAGATAGATAGATAGATAGATAGATAGATAGATAGATAGATAGATAGATAGATAGATAGATAGATAAATATACATATATGTAAAGATATGGATGATATAGATAGATCTGCAGTAAATATATAAATATACATATATGTGGAGATATAGATGATAGATAGAGAGAGATAAATATACATATATGTAAAGATATGGATGATATAGATAGATCTGCAATAAATATATAAATATACATATATGTGGAGATATAGATGATAGATAGAGAGAGATAGAGAGATAAATATACATATATGTAAAGATATGGATGATATAGATAGATCTGCAGTAAATATATAAATATACATATATGTGGAGATATAGATGATAGATAGATAGAGATAGAGAGATAAATATACATATATGTAAAGATATGGATGATATAGATAGATCTGCAGTAAATATATAAATATACATATATGTGGAGATATAGATGATAGAGAGAGATAGAGAGATAAATATACATATATGTAAAGATATGGATGATATAGATAGATCTGCAGTAAATATATAAATATACATATATGTGGAGATATAGATGATAGATAGATAGATAGATAGATAGATAGATAGATAGATAGATAGATAGATAGATAGATATTCTAAAGTAAAAATAGGCAGACAGGCAGACAGATGATAGATAAGATGATAGATAGATAGATAGATAGATAGATAGATAGATAGATAGATAGATAGATAGATAGATAGATAGATAGGACCCCTCTGCTTGGACAGGAAACCCTATACTATTTCAGACAATTAGTTATCCAATCTCTTCTTTAAAACTTCCAGTGTTGGAGCATTTACAACTTCTGGAGGCAAATTGTTCCACTAGTGAATTATTCTGTCAGGATGTTTCTCCACAGTTCTAGGTTGCTTCTCTCCTTGATTAGTTTCCACCCATTGCTTCTTGTCCTGCCCTCAGGTGCTTTGGAGAATAGCTTGGCTCCCTCTTCTTTGGGGCAGCCCCTGAGATATTGGGACAGTGCTATCATGTCACCCCAAGTCCTTCTTTTCATCAGACTAGACATACCCAATTCCAGCAACCATTCTTTATATGTTTTAACTTATTTAACGACCACTTCATTTAGAGATCGAAGTTCCAGTCCTTCCTGTTGTCGTACGTTGAGGACTAGCTGCCTATTATAGTTCTTTCATTTCCACTGAGAAGGACGATGGCTGCATCTTCTCAGGAAGTACCCCATAGTTCGACCGTTCCACATTGCTTGTTTTCGTCCTAGGTTGGTTTAGAAAAGCTCCAGCCCCTTTATTATTTAGGATATTTTGCTTTTCACCAGTCCTTTGGTTAAACCAGGTAACCATCCTGCTAATGTCCTTTCCTTCCCCCACCCCCAATTCTAAATATTCAGATAAATACATGCAAATGAATCAAGCGCTGTTCTCCCTCAACGGTGGGACTGGCTTCGTGCTGCAGCCGGAAAGCATGAGAAACGAGGCCTACGACCCGGTGCCTAACGAATGCAAGAAGAAGCTACAAATGATTTTGACCGTGAGGGTAAATGTTTTTCCCCGCCATGAATGGCGAACAAGGAACATGGTGTGTGTGTGTGTGTCCGTAAGAGGTTTTCCTTTTGAGTTAATAACTGGGCAGCCTTGTTAGATTGGAGCTTCTGCAAATACTGCTGAAGGACTGGAGCCCTTTCATGGGCTGAGAGACGAGCCTTTGTGGGTTTTTATGCCCAAGGTAGCAACAAATATTAGTCTTAACACGTGGGTGCGACAAATTATGAAACTGTACTTATTGAGCCTCCGTCATCAATGCACCGCTTTCCAGGGATCTGCTCAAATGTCCGCCCTCAAGCCACCTTTCTAGTTATATATTTGCTAATCGAAAGTTGGCCTTTTTGTAAAATCATCCCCATCTGATTCTGCTATTGTTCTGAATAATTATATAATGAATAATAATGTCTTGAATAATTATTACCTTTAGAAGAGAATATTCGAAGCTCAGGGTTGAACTGTGGAGATCCCTGGTGCTCTCTGAGCTTGGCGGTTTTCTTGCAGACGCTTCATTACCCAACTAGGTAACACCATCAGTGCTAGAAGGGAGTAGTGGGGTTTGCTCTCATTTTATATTTCAGCGGCTTTCCCTGTCACTGTCGGTGGGGTTGTTTTCTTCTTCGTCTAGCACTGATTTTGTTACCTAGTTTAGTAATGAAACGTTTGCAAGAAAACTACCAAGCTCAGAGAGCACCAAGGACCCCAGTCGTCATCCTCCTCCTCCTCCTCACCCCTCTCTTCTATCACTGATGATGTTACCTAGTTTGGTAATAAAACATCTGCAAGGAAACCACCAAGCTCAGAGAGCACCAAGGACCCCACAGTTCTTACCCTGCCTGCTATAGGGTAGTAGCAGTAACCAGTATTATTCAAATGTATGCTCAGTGTGGTTAATACAATTAAAATCGTTACAAAAATCTGCTTTGACAAACAGCCCAGAGTTGAATGCTTAGCTAAACAGGAATGATGGATGTGACTGAATCTTTGCTCTTGAACTAGTTGTGCCTTATGTAATCAGAGGAAGAAGCTGTTATTAAATTATGATCTGGTTTGAGTAACAGCTTCTGGATACTTGCACCAGTAATTCAGTTTTAATTTGAATGTTGTATGCTGCCTTGAAACAGGTCATTGCTGCTCGACATCTTCCCAAGTGTGGAAGAAGCATTGCGTGCCCATTTGTAGAAGTGGAGATCTGTGGGGCTGAATATGACAACAATAAGTTCAAGACAATGGTTGTGAGTAAGTACTTAGTTGCTGCTCTTTAAAAATTGGGTTGATCTTTTAATTGGGAGAGGACTTATATGGTGTAAATTCTAATTCTGCTGGCTGCCTGCAATTTGGCAGTTTGAATCTCGCCAGGCTCAAGGTTGACTCAGCCTTCCATCCTTCCAAGGTGGGTAAAATGAGAACCCAGATTGTTGGGGGCAAAGAGGCTGACTCTGTAAGCCGCTTAGAGAGGGCTGTGAAGCCCTGTGAAGCGGTATACAAGTCTAAGTGCCATTGCTATTGCCTTCCTTCCTTCCACCCACCCATCCATCAGGTATTGCAGGCTGACTCTGCCCACTGCCAACAGTTTGATCCTGACCAACTCAAGGTTGACTCAGCCTTCCATCCTCCCGAGGTTGATAAAATGAGGACCCAGATTGTGGGGGCAAAGAGGCTGACTCAGTAAACCACTTAGAGAGGGCTGTAAGCCACTGTGAAGTGGTTTTTAAGTCTAAGTGCTATTGCTATTGCTAAATCAGGGGGTATGTAACCACGGCACCTTTTAAGACTTGGGTATTACTTACTCCCAGAATTCCCCAGCCAGCATGGCCCCTGCTGAGAATTCTGCATGTTGAAATCCACCAATCTAAAGACGGCCAAGGTTTAGAAATAATGATCTATAGATAACACTGTCTTAACTACTACTTCCATTTTTTTGTTGTGAGCAAGAGAAGAATGTTTATTTCTCCGGATTATTCAACGTGCCTGGGGCTACACAAGCCTATTGTCAACTCATAAAATATTTCTATGGTCTTTTTAGAGTTGCAACAGGAAGGGAGGGGGGAGCAATGCGGCAGCTTACAAACTGAAAGTGCATTCCATAAATAGTTTTCAAAGATAGTAACTAGGTGACCGAAGTTTGTGCCATGAAAAATTCTAACTGGAGAGCATAATTAATGACTCTTGGCTATGGATGTGTCCCATTGGAGAATATGAATTACGATACACCCAGAGGGGTGGGGCGAAACCAGGGTCAAGGGTGACAATGAATGATGTGTCTCAGAGTCGGCTACACCCAGGCAGTGCTGGACATTTTAACTCCCAATAAATCTTTTTGAAGTTTGGGAAGTTTGGCTCGAGACTCATGATTTAAAAGGGGGGTAAAGTGCCGGAATCCTGACACCTATGCTATAATAAATTGGGGAACCTATAAGGTGCCACAAAACCAGTCATCGTTTTTATAAAAATAAGAGGCACTTAAGACTCTCGAAGTCTTACAATACATGGCTGAACCTCAGTGCTCGATTTGGTATTCAGGCTTTCAAGCCAGTGTGTGGACTCGAGGATATAACAAAACATTCGTTTTATTACAGATGACAATGGCCTTAACCCAGTTTGGACACTTCAGGAGCAAGTGAAATTTGAAATTTATGACCCTAACATAGCATTTCTACGCTTTGTTGTCTATGAAGAGGACATGTTCAGCGACCCCAACTTTTTGGCACATGCGACTTTTCCAATCAAAGGAGTCAAATCAGGTAGATATCAAATATAACCAGATCCAAACAATGGAATTCTGCATACAGGTAGTCCTTGACTTACATCCTTTCGTTTAGTGACCATTTGAGGTTACAACGGCACTTCAAAAAAGTGACTTACGACCATTTGTTGCACCATTGCAGCATCCCCATGGCCATATGATCAAAATTCAGATTGCTTGGCAACCGGCTCGTATTTATGATTGTTACAGTGTCCATCTGATCCCCTTCTGAGGCCTTTTGACAAGTAAATAGGGAAGCCAGATTCAGCCATGGTTACTAACTTCACTGTGGCAAAAAGAGTCGTAAAGTGGGGCAAAACTCAATTAATAAATAACAGATAATCAGAGTTGGAAGGGACCTTGTAGGTCATCTAGTCCAACCCCCCCGCCCAAGTGGGAGACCCTACACCATTTCTGACCGATGGCAGTCCAATCTCTTCTTGAAGGTCTCAAGTGATGAAGCTCCCACAACTTCCGAGGGCAACTTCTGTTCCATCGGTTGATCGTTCTCACTGTCAGAAAATTTCTCCTCACTTCCAGGTTGAATCTCTCCTTGCTCAGTTTCCATCCATTATTTCTTGTCTGGCCTTCGGGGGCTTTGGAAAATAGCTTGACCCCTTCCTCTCTGTGGCAGCCCAGAGACTGTCTCACTCAGCAACAGACATTTGGGGCTCAGTTTGTGCCCGGATGTTGAAGACTACCTGTATTACGTTGCTCTTCAGATTTCCATAACATGTTTGACTGATGCAGAGAGAGTTGCTCTCTCAGCTCAGGTGTTTGGACTGAAAGTGACGGTAGAATTACATGTCAATTTTTGAGATGTAATCTTTACATCTGTAATCTTCAAGTTTTACTGGTGATATCTCAGGCACTTTCTCAACGCTTCTCTCATCTGTGGAGTAAGCACTCTCATAACTTTTTACTATTTCCTTTTCAGGATTAATCAGGATGTGAGTCTTTAAAGAATGAACTTGATTGTTCTTGCTCGAGAGGTGTTAATAAAGCCAAGTTTTGTTTTTGCATTGGCCAGCTAATTGAGAATTTTTGAGGCGGGGGCTAATACTACGTCTAGGGTGATGTGGTGGCTCAGTGGCTAAGACGCTGAGCTTGTTGATCAGAAAGGTCGGCAGTTCAGCGGTTCGAATCCCTAGCGCCGTGTAACGGAATGAGCTTCTGTTACTTTGTCCCAGCAGCTTCTGCCAACCTAGCAGTTCGAAAGCATGTAAAAATGCAAGTAGAAAAATAGGGACCACTTTTGGTGGGAAGGGAACAGTGTTCCATGTGCCTTCGGTGTTTAATCATGCTGGCCACATGACCACGGAGACGTCTTCAGAAAGCACTGGCTCTTCGGCTTTGTAACGGAGATGAGCACCACCTCCTAGAGCCAGAAACGACTAGCATGTAGGTGCAAGGGGAACCTTTACCTTTATCTTATACCACATCTAGGGGCCTAGAATCTAAAACATACAAAGAGCAACTGCAGGACCTGGGTGTGTCTACTTTACAACAAAGATGATTAAGGGACTGGAGGCTTTAAAACATATGAAGAAGGGTTGAGGAACTAGGCATGTCTAGTTTAGTGAAAGGAAGTACTAAGGGGTGTCATGATAGCAATCTTCCAGTATTTGAGGGGCTGCCACAAGGAAGAAAGGTCCAATTTGTTTACCAAAGCACCCAAACGTAGGACAAGAAACAATGGATGGAAACTAATCAAAGTGAGAAGCAACCTAGAACAAAGGAGAAATTTCCTAACCTAACAATTAACCAGTGGAACAAATTGCCTTTGGAAATTGTGGGTGTCCCATCACTGGAGGTTTCTAAGAAGAGATGGGACAGCCATCTATCAGTAATAATATAGGTCACCTACGAAAGCAGGGGGTTGGGCTAGATGATCGCCAAGGTCCTTTCCAACTCTGTTCCTGTTACATCTGAACTTTCCTTCTGCTAAAAAATAAAAAATTGTCTGGATAGCTTCTATTCTTCTTTTGCTTTTGACCTGTTGCAGAAGTGCAGAGATCTCTTGTGGCTGCTTGTGGTTTTTTCCAGCTCTGGGGCGTGGGATTGTCTTGCGATCCTTCACGATACCTTCTCTTTCCTGCCGCTTCCTAGTAAACTCTATCCTTTTGAGATAAGAACAGGTGAGCCTCAGTCTGTCCCTTCAGGTGTGCAAGTCCGAGACTGCCTCTAAGTGGCAACTGAGACGCCTTTGATCCTTCCCCTTTAGGTTATCGGTCAGTCCCCCTCAAAAACGGATACAGCGAAGACATAGACTTGGCTTCTCTTCTGATATATTGTGAAATGCAGCAGATCTTGGTAAGTGGACGTCAAATTCCACCTTTCACCAGATGACAAAAACCCAAGGGAAATAACATTTGGGTGAAGCATTGGTGCATTTGCCACCTTGAATTATTTAGAAAAATAAGAAAGGTGGGTTATAAATACGTGAAATAAATAATAAACACTTGGCTGGCAGGAACCAAAACATTATATTGTAAGCTGCCCAGACTATTAGTGATGACTCTTAACAGCTCAGGGGTGCAATTTTCTCCTCTTAATAAATTCCTGTGGGACTGGTTGAATGCAGTGAGCACCTCCAGACCGCGAAGGAACTTTAATCCCCATGTAATCAAAATGGACTACAAGAACAAAGAGAGAAAACATGAGAGAAGGCTATTCGAGGGAAAATGCTGTTGTTGTTTTTTCTTAAGCAAAACATTTTGGAACCATTTTAGCTCAACCTTTTTCAGAACTGAGTTTATCTACATGTCATTCCGTTGGGTTTGGCTTCTTTCCTGAAGAATTTGTGTAGGCCAGCTCTGCTGAGGTTGTTTCCTCTCTTCCATATCCCATATTTCCAAGTTTGAAGTAGGGTGTAGATTAGGTCAAAGTTTTCCCAGCTTCGTTGGAGTGCTGGAATGAAGAATTTGCAAGAGTTGAAGATGTTCTTCACGCCTTCTTGTAAAGCAGCATTTACTACATTCCCTTCTGTGCTGTCTAGTTTTGGGATTTCTCATCTTATTTATTGAAGAACACTACGGCTTAAAACAGTTTAAACCAGTGTTTCCCAGCTTTGACTACTTTTAGAAATGTGGACTTCAACTCCCAGAATTCCCCAACCAGCAAAGCTACAAACACGTATAAAGAACTATACGTGTTTTCATGTTTGATTTAAAATAAAAATTTCCTGTCTTTCCAGGAGTGGCTCAATCTGGCCAATGTCTGGTATAACTTAAGGGCAAAAATTTAGACGACTTAAATTTGTCCTCTGATACATCCAGTCTTAATTTTTGTTCTTGATCAGTGGTGTTCTAATGTTGCCTAAGATCCCTTTCCCCTTTCTTTCTTTTTATCCTCTAAAGGAAAGCGAGGAAGATCTATATTCCTCCTTTCGGCAGCTGCGTCAACGGCAAGCGGAGCTGAACAATCAGTTGTACGACACGCGGCGAAACATCCGAAGTCCCAGTCGGGATGCTTTGCTGAGAGAGTTCAGTGCAAACGAGGGGCAGCTGCAGGTCTATCAGGAAACCTGCAACAGGAGGTATGTGCCACGCCCAAGGAACCAAGAACAACATCAGAAGTTACTTCACAGTAGTTTATTGCTGCTCGCCTGGAGACAGAATCTTGCCAGACTAAAGCCCAAATCTCCATAACCATTGGATATACCTTGTGAAAGGTTAAGGAGTCCTCCCTGGTTCTCTTCCTGCATACCAGGGATTCAGGCTGACTTGTCTCTTTCTTCTTGAAAAGACCCCTCCCTTCCTGCAACTCTGTTTCACTATTCCCAGAAAGCCAGAAAACACTGTGCTTTATTTACAGCTTTCTATTCTACCGCACTCCATATTGAGATGCTTATTAAAGAGAGGAGTAAGCATTTAAATACAAAGATGATAAAACCAGTCAGGCAACTGGATGGGATTCAGTTCAGGTCATAGTTGACCAACGACTCAAATGATGTGGCTTCTCCCAGCAGCATTAGTCAGATGGTCCTGTGAGCTTGTTTTGGTTGTCTGGTACAATAAGCTTGTTAGATTGCTGTTATTATTTGCTGTTTTTTTTTTTTTAATGCGTATACCAGCCTGAGTTGTATGTCAAGTAGCTGGTTATATAAAATGAATGCATACATAGAGTAGCTTGGAACTTCCAAAGTATACAGTGCCATCTGCAAGTTTACCTCCTACCAATTTATTATCCCCTTTCTACTTATTTTGAATTATTTGCATTTAAGTAGTTTTAAGAAATCGCCCATGCTAGTCATGTTGCTTTTCTGATTTCTTTTCCCCTCTGCTTTTTTTCAGATTGAAAGAGAAACGAGTTAGCAACAGCAAATTCTACTCCTAGAAATCTGAGTTTCCTTTGATGGGTTCTATCTAAAACCAACCAGGTAAGAACTCCTACCTTGCCCAGAAGACATATCATAGAAGTTATGTGCCTTGGAAGATATCAAAAAGCAATTTTCTAACAGATTTTTCCACTTGCAGTGAGAAGTAGTTCTAGCCTTATTATGTTCCAAACAAAACATGTATATATAGCGTAAAGGTAAAGGTTCCCCTCGCACATATGTGCTAGTCGTTTCCAGCTCTAGGAGGCAGTGCTCATCTCCGTTACAAAGCCGAAGAGCCAGCACTGTCCGAAGACGTCTCCGTGGTCATGTGGCTGGCAGGACTAAACGCCTTCGAAGGCACACTGAGCGCTGTTCCCTTCCCACCAAAGCGGTCCCTATTTTTCTACTTGCATTTTTACCTGTTTTCGAACTGCTAGGTTGGCAGAAGCTGGGACAAGTAATGGGAGCTCACTCCGTTATGCGGTGCTAGGGATTTGAACCGTCAAAACTGCCGACCTTTCTGATCGACAAGCTCAGCATCTTAGCCACTGAGCCACTGCATCCCCATATATAGTGGGTAGATAAAACCTCCAGTGATGGAGCACCCACAATTTCTGAAGACTAACTGTTCCACTGTTTAATTGTCCTCACTGTTAGGAAGTTTCTCCTTAATTCCAGGTTGCTTCTCTCCTTGGTTAGTTTCCATCTATTGTTTCTTGTCCTGCCTTCAGGTGCTTTGGAAAATAATGTGACCCCCTCTTCTTTGTGGTAGGCCCTCAAATACTGGAACACTGCTATCATGTCTCCCCTAATTCTTTTCTTTAGACCAGCCAGACCCAAAATTTGCAGCGGTTCTTCCTATGGTTTACTCTCCAGGCCTTTGATCATCTCAGTTGCTCTTCTCTGAACTCTTTCCCAAAGATTAAATTGTGTCCTTTGTTTCTAGTATACAGATAGTCCACAACATACAAATATTCATTTGGTGGCTGTTCGAAATCACAGTGGCATTGAAAAAAAAGTAACTTATAATACCAGTCCTCATACTTTGAACCATTGCAGCGTCTCCACAATCATGGGACCAAAATTTGGGCGCTTGTCAAACTGGTATTTATTTATGACAGTTGCATTGTCCCAGGGTCACATGATTACCATTTGCAACCTTCCCAGCTGGCTTCCGAAGGGCAAAGTCAATGGGGAAGTTGGATTTGCTTAACGAACACGATTCACTTAACAGCAACAGACATCTTGCTTAACAAGCAAGGCAGAAAAGGTAATAAAATTGACTATGTCCCAGCTACCACCTTGCTTAGCAGTGTGTCATGCCCTTGTTGGAATCGGATTCCGAGGGAAAGGTCGAACAGCTGACAGCGAGTGGGAGTGTGGCTCCGGTGGATGTGGAGGAAACTGGGGAAGGGCACAATCCAGCTGGGCATTCAGAGGAAGACCCAGGCCCACCCTCACTTCATCCTAGGGCACGCAGGGAGGAACGGATAAGGGAGCAACGTGGTTTACGGGGGCAGGAAAGGGCCCTGATCCCCTTCATTAACTGCAGCTGGGAAAAACAGGATAAAGAGGGTGTTTGCACACAGCTCCTTGCTGGAAGCAAAGCATGAATTATTTTGGTTTGTTAAGTCTTATCTGAGTTCTACCGTCCTCCCAACGGTGTGTCTCACTATCTTTTCAAGTCGGCAATGCCTTACCCTGCCCTGTCTCAATTGCTGCGTGGTTTGTGTTGGTTTTTATTTATAATTTATATGTACTTTGAGTTTGGATGGAATTTATTCCCTTTAAAAACTGTCTTGGGAGAGTTTTTTCTCCAGCTGATGATAACTGGACATTGGAGGCCAAGTTGTAGGTATTAAAGGGACTTTACCTATTTTTGTGACTTTGTTGCTTTTGTGCCATGCCCCGGTCATCACACAGTGGAACTTCTGCTCTCAATTGTGGGCATAAGTCTAGGACAGGGGTGTCAAACTCAAGGCCCGTGGGCCAGATACAGCTTGCAGGTTGCTTAAATCTGGGCCTGGGGCCGCCCTGGAAACAGCGAAGGACCGGCTTCCTGAGACCGTAATTAAGCACACGCTTATTTAAAACAACTCTTGTTTTATTTCAATGCTGGGAATTATTTTCATTCCCAGCCGGTAATGAATCTCAAACAGTCCCTTGAGATAAGCACCCACCTTTCTTTCCTGTGAAGTGCTGCCAATAACAGAAATGTCAAATGAATTAGAAAAAAACCCAACTAAAATACAAAGAGCTTCAAGAATGAATCTGAATTGAACGAACGACTTTGCTTCCTGCAAAGGTTTCATCATCTTGGCCTGTCCTTTATCCCTTATGGGAGGGGCAATCACCTCCAAGCCTTACTCCCGAATCGCCCCTTTTGTCTCAGCTGCTCTTGCCTTCTAGCAGCTCTGTGCACACGTGCACCGGGAACAGGCTCCCCTGGGTCCTCTGCCTCGCCGCTAGCAGACTCCAAAGGCTCCGAAGGCAGCACCCCACTCCCAGATGGTCCTGGCCCCATCTCTGCATTGGATGGAGGACCCTCATCCGAGTCCTCTCCAGACTCCCCTTTCTTCCCCACTGTCCGGTTCCGCTTCCCGCACTGTACAGGCTGCCGGCGAACCACAACACTGACGAGTGACATCAAGCTAGCCACGCCCACCCCAGCCACTCCCACCCCAGGTCCCAAGGTCAAACACAACCCTGATGCGGCCCTCAATGAAACAGAGTTTGACGCCTCTGGTCTAGGACGGCCCGTATCGGCTCCAACGTCAAACTTTCCCCAAACCTAAGAAATAACACAGCTTTATCCTTTTCTTGTTGCCTTTACTAGGTGAAACTGTATTTGCTTGCCTGACGTTTTCTGGAACAGAAGAAATCCACAAAGTGCCTCGACCGGATTAAAAAAGATTTTTTGAAATGACATCCTAAGGAGCAAAAAGAGGTTAAACCATCTGCTGGATTATGGACCCTGCCTGATTATTCCTGTGCAAGATCTAGAAAAAAAAGTCAGAAAAGAAGAAAAAAAAACAACTTTTTGTGCGTGCATGTTTTTTGTTTTTGTTTTTGTAAAAGTTGTAAAATCTGTTTCTGAGTTACGAGGCCAGAACGTTATTTATTTTTAAATGTATGCGTACGTCAAAAGGAATGAGTGTATGTATAAGGGCTGAATGGCACTAAATTTACAGAGATTTGTACAATTTTAGGGTATTAAAAGCATGTCAACTATAAACGTATATATATTTTGTCTGGGTGACTGTGTAAAAGTGGCAAGTTTGAAGGCCTTGGCACATATTAAAATGATTATCCCGTTTTATTACTGAATGCCCTTTTTCTTCCCGTTTCAACTTTGAACGGAGTCACATTAAACACAGGTAATCCTCGGTTAGAGACCATTCACAGTTATGACGGACTTCCCCAGTGCTACTTTTGACCTGGTTCGAAGAGTTCCAATATCCACCCCCCACACACATACACACAGAGTCACGTGATTGCATTTTGGGTGCTTGACAACTGGCTCACATTTATGGCTGTTTGCAGTGCCCCTCTACCGGTTGTATGATCATAATTTTTGGCTGTTTTCGATTTCTTGCAGAAAAACACCCATTGAAGAAAATAGATTGGGCACAGTCAGATGGCTTAACAACTGTCACGATTTAGGACTGTAGTACCATATTCAATTTTGGTTGTAAGTCAAGGACTACCTATACATCCCTGTGATGTAACAATATGTAAAATATTTTTGTACATCACAGAGATAGATATAGATAGATGATAGATAGATAGATAGATAGATAGATAGATAGATAGATAGATAGATAGATAGATAGATAGATAGATAGATAGATAGATAGATAGATAGATAGATAGATGATAGATAGTTGATAGAGAGATGATAAATATATAGATATCGTTGATGATAGATATAGATAGATGATATAGTTGATACAGAAGATGGAGATAGATGATACAGATAGATGATAGAAAGATATAGATTGATAGTTGATAGATGATATAGTTGATAGATAGATATATAGTTGATGATGGATGATACATAAACAGATAGATAGCTAGATGATAGATGATAGAGATGATAGTTGATAGAGAAGCTAGACAGATGATAAAGACATGATAGAGATGATAGCTGATAAAAGATAGATGATAGAGATAGATGATAGAGATGATAGTTGATAGAGAAGCTAGACATGATAGAAAGACAGATGATATAGTTGATAGAGAGACATGATAGATAATAGAGATGATAGATATGAGATAGATAGATAGATGATAGATAGATGTAGGTAGGTAGGTAGGTAGCTAGACAGACAGACAGACCTGAACATCACTTGCTATATATACATCAAGAACATAAATAGTCTTGAAGAGACTGTATAGTTAATGACTGCATTGGACAACTGTTAATATAATCTCTTAGTAATAAAACCAACCAGAAAGATTGAATAGTTTATCAGCTATCCTAAACTTTGTGGTCCAAATATGTTTTTGAATATACTGCTCATGTCTTCTAGCCAAAGGACAAGGATAATGGAAGTTACACAACAATTTAGTGATGGCACGAGCCTTTGAGAAAGGCAAACTTGGCTACAATCATCTCCACGGTGAGTGGCATCCCAGTTTGTCCTACAGCTTTTATCAAATGGGCTGTAGATTCTTCTAGAGTAGCAGTCAAACTAGTTAGGAAAGAGGTCAAGATCAATGATACGGCAGAAATACTTACCTTAATCATGATAAGCAGTTCCAAGTCACTTCAGGTCATCCAATACAGATTCAAAAGTACGCAACGTTTTATTGGAAAAAGAGAGATACAGACCTGTACAATAAGTACAAATGAATGGAAGTGAAAACTAATTTTAAAAAGCTGCATTTTTCGAGTATAAAATGTAATTTCCTTAATGTCTACATTCTTCAAACTGTAGCGAGCATATGGTGTACTTAACAAGTTTTGATATATTTGCTTGCAGTTTGCAAGAGAATGAAGATAGCAGTAAACCTTTTAAAAAAATACTCCTTAAGAAAACCTCTGACAGTTGCAAATTTAGCTGCCAGCAGGCTCTTAGTGCAGCAACACAACCGTAACAAATTACTCTAGGTGATATTTTTATTGCCACTGATTCTAATCAATAAATAGAAAAAAATAATAAATAGGTCATACAGGGTCTATTTCAATCTGAGACCCCTAGTTTTGTATGTAACACTGCAAGAAACCGTAGTGTTATCATTGAAAACCGGTGAAGTATAAATTCTTATCCAGCACTGAAATTGTGGCTGTGGTGGGTTTACAAAAACTATACACATAACACATTTTAAAAACAATGCAGGGTTCTTTTCATGTAGAAAATACTGAGCAAAAAAACAACAACAATAACAACCATAGCAGTTCTATAAAAGTCCCCGTTAAATCCTAATGGAGAAATTGGTTTGTTCTAAATCCTGTTATCTAATAACCAAATTCAGTCATCTAGCAAGCTACACAACATTAAAAAATTTGTACTTGGTTTTTTGAAAAAAAAAAAAAAAAAGTATGAAAACCTGCATTGAAACTGCACACAAATCTGTCAGAATAGGAAAAAACAGAAGCAAACTAGCATCCTAGCGTTGTGTTTAAACACGTGTCCCTGGCAGATACGTGGCAAATGGAAGAATTCACTGGAATTTGCATTCACATCTGTAGTGTATTGGGGCACACGTGTGAAACCGAGGAATAGAAAGTAAGAGAAGTCAAAAGTCTTCCCAATCTGGAATGTCCTTTCTCATGAAGCAGGTAAAATAGTAACTAGAGGGAATCTTTTTGGATCAGGAATAAATAGTAATGACTTCCCGGCCACCTCCTCGCACCAGCAATACACGCTCCAAACCTTCAGTTAACACTTCAAGAAATTCCATGTCTGGATCAGAGCGTTAAGGAGAAGAAAATATCAACCTAATATGGAACTGTTCATGGAATTGTTCTGGCCTAGGCTTCCCCCAAAAGCACTAAGCAGGCTCTTGTGTCCCAGAAAAACCCCTTTTATTAAACAAAGGTGCTATGCTGGCTGGAGAATTCTAGAAGTTGAAGTCCACAAGTCTTAAAGTTGCCAAGTTTGGGGACCCCTGGTCTACGTTATTGGGAAAATGAATTGTTTTTCTTAGGGAATTATATTTGGGGCTCTTGAAGAGTCCAAGAAATAGGAGTCATATTGCTTGCTAGCTAGTGGAGAGCTAACTAAATTTCGATGAATCCATCACACGGCTGGATTGGGAGGAGTGGGTCAAACTATTTTCCAAAGCACCAGAAGGACACGGAATAATGGATGGAAACTGAACAATGAGAGATTCAACCTGGAAATAAGGATAAATTTTCTAACCATGAAGACAATCAACTCATGGAACAGAAATTGTCTTCAGGAGTTGTGGGAGCTTCATCCCTGGAAGCTTTCAAGAAGAGACTGGACTGCCATCTGTCAGAAATGGTGTAGGGTCTCCTGCTTGGGCAGGGGGTTAGACTAGATGACCTACAAGGTAGGTCCTTCCAACCAGGGGTGGGATTCAAATTTTTTAACAACCGATTCTGTGGGTGTGGCTTAGGTGGTCATGTGACTGGGTGGACATGGCTTGGTGGTCATGTTATTGGCTGGGTGTGGCCAACTCAATATCACTCACATCGAGGCACGCATCTCCTCACCTGGCCTCTCATGACCGTGGGATGCTACAACAGTCGTAAGTGTGAAAAATTGTCATAAATCACTTTTTTCAGTGCATTGTAACTTTGAATGGTCACTCCACACAAGCAAAGTACCAGCAAAGGAGGGGAAAAAAACTCCAGAGAAGTTCCAGAGACAGGAAGTCTAGTCCTGCCAAGAACATAATAAGGGTTAACGGAGAGGCAGTTTCTGTAAGCAACACCAGAATGTTTCCTTCCTGCCTTCCTTACAGGATTAGACCAGTAATTTCTTCTAACAATCGGTTCTCCGAACTGCTTAGAATGTTAACAACCAGTTCTAGCAAATAGGTGCGAACTGGTAGAATCTCACCCCTGCTTCCAACTCTGTTAAATCTGTAAAGGTTCTACATTCAGATGGTTCTACACGTTTTACATGGAATCATGGGTTGCATTGAAAAGGATACAGTTTTCATCACCCTCCGTGTTTTTTGGTGGACCAGGCATGTTGAGAAGAACAAGTCGGGCATCATGGGATCGATTTACGATGACTTCGTTCAGTTTCACAGCAGTGTGCATCCTTCGGACATTTGACTGGTCACTAGAGGGGTCAAATTTACATAGAAATCAACAAGTTGGAAATATCGTACCCAAGAAATATTGTTGGGATCTAGTTTGGTGTAGTAGCTAAAGGGGCCAGGTTAGAAACTAGGAGATTGTGAGTTCTAGTCCTGCCTTAAGCACAAAGCCAGCTGGGCAACTTTGCGCTGGTCACTCTCATTCAGTAGAAGAAGAGATGAGCAAACTACTTTTGAAAATGTTGCTAAGGAAACTTCAGGAAGTTGTCCAGCCATTTACTGCTGAGAATCAAAATTGCTTTGAAGGCACCACACATACAAGGTCACATAAAAATGCACACTTTATTTAGGAAGGCCTCTCTGCCACACCCAGTCATCATCTTAAGAACAGTTATGCATTCAAAACAAAATGCAAAAATGGATGGCAGTGATAATTATAATAATGTGTTCTTTCTGTATTTACATATGAAACTGGATCTGGGAATAGTTCTTTCCATTTCACATAAGAAAAAAAAAATCAGCTCCAATACGTACATCCGTCTTAATTAAGGGGGATGTGCGTATATATGTTCACAGACTGGATGCTGCATGTGAACCAACGTTAAACTTGGCCACTGACAAAACACTGAAAGTTTGGAGGCGACATTAATACTGCAGATTATAGAGATGAAGAAAAGTAAAGGAGCAGGAATGATTCCTAATAATCTATTCCAGAGATGGGGTACAAACAGTCTTCATTTCTTGGTTGCATGGAGTAAATTAAGAATGGCTGCCTATATGACATCCTTCAGATTCTCAATTTCAGGCTCTTTGGAAAGGCAAAAGAAGGGAAAGGAAGGGAGGAGAGGGAAGACAGGAGGAGGAAGAGGAGGGAAGGAGAAGACAATTTTAAGACTATCAGAAATTTAGAGAAGGTCTCCCTCTGTCTTACACACATTCTAAACAGTGGGAGCAATTACTAAAAAGTACAACAAAGCTACTATCCTTAGAAGCATCACAAAGCCTTAAGAATAAACATATCCTAATTAGCAAAGGCTCTTAGTTAGTAGGCACAGTGCCATCTGAAACGGCAACCTCAAAGCTGGGTCTACTCCACTTCCAAGCTGACATTCAGAATTGCCCTATGTAACTAGATTCTTGGTTCAGGATATGCCTTGTCAGGGCAGAGAACATATGTCGCAAGGACCTGTTTGGATCAGGGAAAGAGCCACTGCTGGTTTTTCTGGGAACATGTGGGTCACGTTTCAATACATACAGGTTATACTCTCTCATAAGCTAGAATTTTGGAAACAGGAGGAAAAGTGTGGAATGCAAGGTCAAAGCAACAAAACAAATTCCCAGCCAATCTTTAATTCCAAGTCAACGTGCTGAAGATCAGGTCAACAACTTATACCTAGATCTACTAGGTTTCTGACCCAAGGCTCATGGATCAATTCAAGATGAAGGAAAAAGGCACATCCCAACAAGCTTAAAAGATTTCCACACTTCCTGATTTGGGGGTACCTTTCAGTCTTCTGTTTGCAAAGCAAAGCATGTACGGTAGACCAAACTTGCGGTTTGTAGCTTTGTTGCTACCAGGAACTTTAAGGCTTGTCTACTGTAGCTTGCACCTACAGTTTTCTTCCTCATCAAAAAGTTTTCTGTTTCTATTTATCAAAAGGATGGTGATGTTTAATTAGACAATGCCACATCTTTTTGGATGTTTTGGGAACTCTCTACCAATTTAATCAACAGAGAATGCATTACTCCTTAATTAAGGACTTCTGTTCTTGGCAGAATAATGGTGATTTCTTCCAGCTGGACCTTTTGTCCAGGACAAAATAACAGTAATGTTTTTAGATAATATCAAGCAAAAAAACAATGATGATAATAAAAGCATCAGGATGAACACAGAGCCAACTCAAACTAGATTTTCTGCAACACTACTGACCCCAAGGATTCTTGGATGCTTACGGTTTAAGACTGATAAGTTCTCTGAAGTTCTCCGCCACAATATTTCCGATCTGATTCTCAAAGTCATGTTTAGCTTTTGTCCAAGTCATCTGGATCTTTTCTGGGATTGCTTCCCCTTCATCTTCTTCATCGGAGTAAAGGCTCTCTAATCTTACGATTGAATGTCTGTCTTTCACCAGCTGAGCCTGGAAGAACAAATGGTGGGAAATGGTTATTCTCCAAAGAACAGTGTCCCGCTATTCCAATGGGAAATATTGTTGAATAGAATAGAATTCTTTTTTGGCCAAGTGTGATTGGAATTAGTCTTGGTGCATGTGTTCTCAGTGTACATAAAAGAAAAGATACATCATAAGGTACATCATTTAATAATAGTCATAGGGTACAATAAGCAATCAAATCATACTAGGAAACAGTCAGTAAAATCGTTATGATACAAGCAATGTTAAATCATACAGTCATAAGTGGGAGGAGATGGGTGAAAGGAAAGATGGGAGGATTAGTAGTAGTAGTAGTAGTAGTAGTAGTAGTAGTAGTAGTAGTAGGAAGAGAGAAGAAGAAGAAGAAGAAGAAGAAGAAGAAGAAGAAGAAGAAGAAGAAGAAGAAGAAGAAGAAGAAGAAGAAGAAGAAGAAGAAGAAGAAGAAGAAGAAGAAGAAGAAGAAGAAGAAGAAGAAGAAGAAGAAGAAGAAGAAGAAGAAGAAGAAGAAGAAGAAGAAGAAGAAGAAGACATACCTCCCTGTCTCTTTCTGTTTTGGTCAGCCGCATCTGCCTCAGCATTTGAGATCTCTGTTCCATCATCAAGGTCCTCTCATAAGTGTAGGCCGAGATGTCACTGTTTTGCTAAAGGAAGGAAAAAAAAAAACATGTTGGAATCAGGCTCACCATCCCTAGACCAGCCCCTGAAGAACAGGAGAAGTCCATTACCATTTCCACCACTTCTACTTCAGCCTCGATTCGGAGGTGGTAAAGGAAGACCACCAGGTCCTTCTTCATTTGGATGCTGTTGTCGTCCATTTGGGCAACGGTGAAAATTCGCATTTTGCACTTTCGCCAGACCTGCAGAGGGAAAAAAAACTTTATCTTCTCAGAAATGTTCAGTCCATTCTGCAGAGTCCAGTGAAGTTGGTAAAAGCACGCTTTTATACAAGGGTTGTTTGACAGGTTCATGCAACTGTGCAAATATATGCAGGCCCATAAACGGCATGAGAGATGGTTGTGGCCTAGTGGTTAAGGCACCAGGCCAGAAAGCGAGAGACTGTGAGTTCAAGTCCCATCTTAGCCATGAAAGCCAGTTGGGTGTCTTAGGACCAGTCATGCTCTCTCAGCCCAACTCACTTCACTAGGTTGTTGCTGTGGGAAAAATAGAGGAGGAGGAAGGTGTGTTGGATATGTAATCCACCTTGAGTTATTTATAAAAATAATAAAGGCAGAAAATTTGAATAAACACCTAACTAAATAACTAAAATATACCTCTGGAAAGACAAGTTTCTATACATCCTAAATATATATATTTGTATGTAAGCAAGAACAAGACTACAAACTGATCAGCTTTTTGTAAACACCAACATTTCCATGCTATCCTTCTTTGTACAGATACATGAGTCACAAGACATATATTGTTCCCAATTCCCCACCCATGGGGTGCCCACATCAATCATCTGGACTGTGGGTTACATGGAGAAGTAAGTAAGTCTGGTCACTTTATGTGGGATGGGGAAGAAATCACCGACGTCTCTAATTATAATAAAAACGAGTTTCTTTTTTTGGAACTGTAGCCCAAGAAATACATACAAGTAGTTACAGGATCTCCTGCCTGACCAGGGGGCTGGACTAGAAGACCTCTAAATTCCCTCCCAACTCTGTTATTCAGTATTCTATAGTCCTCAACTTATGACCACAATGGAGCCTGACAATCATAATTACAACCATGATAGTGGTAAAGTGAGCCATGGTATGACTGATCCAACTTTACAATAGTTTTTTGGGCGACTGTCATCAAGCAAACTCCCATGGGGTCTTTAAGCCAATCAATTTATTCACTATGAGATGTGTTCGCCAAAAACCGAAAGTAAATGCAAATTTTTCAGAAGCAGAGGCTGATTTTTGCCCCCCAAAATGTTGTAAACTGAGGTCACGTGACTACAGAGGCTGTAAATTAGCTGCAAATGTGGGCCAGCGGCCAAATGCCCAAAATAGGGTCACATGACTTTGGGGGAGGAGGGGGAAGAGCCTTCAGAACTGGGGAACGGGTTGCATCTTTGAGAAAGGTCTGTTGTAACTTTAAATGGTTCCTAAGCCATTTAAGAACCATTTAAAGCAGTGGCTCAGTTGCTAAGACGCAAAGCTTGTCGATCAGAAAGGTTGGCAGTATGGCGGTTCGAATCCCTAGCGCCCCGTAGCAGAGTGAGCTCCCGTTACTTGTCCCAACTTCTGCCAACCTAGCAGTTCCAAAGCATGTAAAAATGCAAGTAGAAAAAATAGGGACCACTTTGGTGGGAAGGGAACAGCGTTCCATGCACCTACAAAGGTGTTTAGTCTTGCTGGCCACATGACCACGGAGACGTCTTCAGACAGCGCTGGCTCTTCGGCTTTGTAACAGAGATGAGCACCGCCCCCTAGAGCCGGAAACGACTAGCACATATGTGCGAGGGGAACCTTTACCTTTTAAGCCACTCAAGTCTGTTGACTTCCTATATTCCTATATTCATCATCATACATTTTATGGAGATTTTAAAAAAAAATTATGCATTGACACTGCCTGATTGTTGTCGCCTGATTAAATGTTGCCTTTTTAAAAAAAGAGGTGAATTAACAGCCTGGGAAAGTTGTGAATTTTCTCAACTGTATCAGTCAACATCACTCAATAGATGCTACTAAAGGTTCACCTAGTTCATCCAAGGCAGGCCTAGTAAACTCCAACTAGTTCTTGGCATTCTTACTTTATGCTGTTTGAGGAGAAATGGAAGCAGCATCAACATGCCTCCATCGTGCACGATCCACCACACGTCGATGTTCCCTTCATTGTAACGCTCATGATTGCTGGGATAGAAGGACACATTTTTTGGCACAAGCAAGGCAAGGTGAGCTGCAGTTGTGCAGCGGACGGTGTCTGAAATTAAAAAAAGCAAAGACGTTGTTGCTGAGGCTCAAATCTGGTTGGCTACAGAACTGGACTTTAATTATATCTCAAACTAGATAACCCACTATGCATTGGTCATTGTTTCAGACATATTTCCTTATATGTACAGCGAAACAGAATCACCATGTAGGGGTAGGCAAAAATACAGTGGAAAGAAGAGAGACTTCTGACTTCCTGCTGGCTTCCCATTGTTCCCTGTGGGAAGCTAGTAGGGAGCATTAGAAATGATTGTCATTAATCATGATAGTACAGTAACACTGAAGCAGCCACAACTTTGCCAAATTTCAATGCCATGGGAGGCATGCTCCTAGATTTTGGACACATTCTATAAGGTGGCTCTTGTGAGATATGTTGGTTTAAAAATTATTGCCCCATGATGCGCCATTTTATCCCACCGAAGATAACAATCAGATACAAGAGTGTTAATAGTAGATATAGTAGATATGATCCCTGATTGGTTGAGAATACTGGAAGAAGGACAGAACTGGAAGGAAATGATCACCACCAAATCTCTGTTGAGTACAGAGTGACAAGTAGGCTGCACAAAGTTAAGAGGTAGGTAAAAGGACTGAAGAATGTTGGTGCAATGCTTCCAAACCAACAGAACAAAAAATAGTATAGTTGGTAAACCTAACTAATATTTTAAAGACACAAAAATAATGTTGCATGAATTTCAAATTGGCAATGCTATTAATCAGGAAGTGTATAATTCTAGCACAGAATAAATATTTGGCACCTTGGCTCTAACAGGAAAATCTAAGCAAAGTCCAAAGAAACTCTGATCTATCATTGCAGTCAATCCATGTTGACAAATCTGAGTTACTCAAAATAATATCCTAACTTAATAAACAGTAATTTCCACACTTCTTAAAAATAAAATTGTAAAACTTCACATAAACTAATAATAATTGACATAGACTGACACTGAGAACAGCCCCTTGTTGGATTTTAGCTATAGTATCCCAAGATTATTCTGTGCCCCCTTGTTTCTTGAACTATTAGTTTTAGTTTTAGTTCCTAAAACTATTAAGAAATGATGAAGTAAGAAAGGATACATAAGATTTAGGAAGAATTCCACATACAGAAACTCTTTCTACAGGCAGATGGAAATTTTTAGTAAGATTAAAGTCCATCCAAATCAGAGTTTTCGATAGAAATCCTTGCAAACTCACAACAGTATCGAAGTCCTTCTTTTGAGAACAGAACAGCCTTATTTTGAATTTTAAATAATAAATTTTACACACACTACTACTCACCACAGGAAACAGTGCTTGAATCATGCTTGAGAAAGAAAACAAACCAAGAAGAATGCTAACCAACATCCTTTGAACTTACCTATAAAGGTTTTCCAAGCTCTAGGATCTTCACTCTGCCTCCAGCCATAGGGCCACCCCAAAACCACAGTGTTGTGCTTCATGCCACCTAATCCACAGGACTGTATCAAGTGGGAAATGCCATCACGGACTTTATTAGCTACAACAACTTGGCAAAATCCTTTGACCTTCTCAATCTCAATCATATTCTTGATGGTCTGGAAGGCAACCAAGCAGATCCAAAGGTCATCATTATGGGAAGCTGGCCAGAAGACCATTAAAAACACAAAGATCTGTCCCTTTTACAGATGATAAATCAAGATGCATTTTAGAAATACCTCTTGAAAGTCCACTGATGCAGAGAGTTTAAGCCAGTGCATGTTTAAAGAAGATTATTTAGTCACAATAGAATGGGAAGAAATTAAATTGAATGCAGATTGCATGAAGACCCCTCAGCGAAGTGAATTGTGCTCATGATATTATAATGTAGAACCTAGAATAACAGGGTTGGAAGGGACCTTGGAGGTCTTCTAGTCCAACCCCCTGCTTAGGCAGGAAACTCTATACCATTCCAGACAAATGGCTGTCCAATCTCTTCTTCAAAACCTCCAGTGATGGACAACTTCTGGAAGTATGCTGTTCCACTGATTAATTGTTCTCACTATCGGGAAATGTCTCTTTAATTCTAGATTGGATCTCTCTTTAATGGTCTTCCACCCATTACTTCTCATCCTGCCCAGAGGTATTTTGGATAATAAGTTGACCTCTCCTCTGTGACAGCTCCTCAAGTACTGGAAGACTGCTATCATGCCACCCCTAGTTCTTCTCTTTGTTAGACTAAACATAACTAGTTCCCTCAATCATTCATTGCATAGTTTAGCCTCCAATCCCCTAATCATCTTGGTTGCTCTTCTCTGCAATCTTTCTAGGGTCTCAACGTCATTTTTTGTCTCATGGTGACCAGAATTGGAAGCAGGTGTGGTAGAAAAATCAATTAATAGAAGCTTGTTCCTCTTTGTCCTCTGAAATTACACCACAAATACTGTACCTGTGGCAGTTCCTAGATGAAATACTCAGCTTAGGGTATTAATAAGTCCGGCTGCAGTAGCTTTGACAGCTCATTTCTGACAAAATTAAAACTATATATTCCCCCACCATTAATTACTTAACATGTATCCAATCCAAAGTAATGTTTAAAACTAAAATAAACATGTCTTTAACCAATGACATCTTGCTTTCATTGCAGCAACCCAAAATTTAGTTACTGCACACAGAATGAATGGTTTGAAGTGCTGCAAGAGTAGTTCATATAAAATTTATGAGGGTGGTTGGTTGATATGCCACTGATTTTTTCAGGAGACTCCCTGAGCAGTTTTGCTTTGGGGTTGTTGGGTTTTTTTGTTTTTGTTTTGGAAGTCTTGTAAACATTTCAGTCCAAGATCCCAGGCGATAAAATCCTTCACACCTGGTTTCACCAAGGCTCACCTGTTCAGCTGCCTGAGCCTCTCCATAACTTTCCAGAAAGTTACCCTGTATGGCAGTTCCTACAATAGTCAACCCTTTCCCGGCTTTTAGTTGTGATGCGAATGTCAAGAGTCTGGGGTATTTCACATGCAAATCCTCATCCAGCTTCAGCAGCACCAATAATTGGGGTCTACAGAAGGAAGAAAAGGAAGTGAATTTTAAGAGACAGAGGTCCTGCCCTCCAACAACAAACTGGAATCAATTAAGCCACTCTATAGAGCAGGGGTCCCCAACCACCGGTACCGGTCCGTGGAACAAATCCTACCGGGCCGCTGGTATGCTGGGCGCCGCCATCTTGTTTTGATGAAAAAGTGCTTCCGGTGAGCTTTTCTGGGTAGAAAGCTCACCGGAAGCACTTTTTCATCAAAACAAGATGGCGGCGCCCAGCGCTTCCGGTGAGCTTTTCCAAGGTCCCTTCCAACTCTGTTATTCTATGTTCTAAGATTTGGTCACAGCCAGATCCAATGCAAAGAGGGCACTGATTCCGTTTCTATATTTATGTTCTTAGGGTCCCTCAAAGTTTAGCAACTGCAAAAAAAATCGGCCTTCAAAGAGAAGTTGACTGTCTAATTTTGAATCACAGAGAAGTGGTGGCGAAATCAGAAATGCATTGACTTCCCCATGGGGAGGGGAAAACTTACACAACACTTACATTAAATTGAAAGAACCCACCTCCAGTTCTTGGTATGGGGAGGACCTTCTTCCAATCTCAGCAACGCGTACCGGGCAGCACTTAGAGAGAGACCCCGAATCCCATCACCCCATTCCTTCTCTGCCCTAGTAAAAAGAAAAGAGTGTCAGAATTGTTGGAGAAAAGCAGGCAGAGTCTTCCAATATTTGAGGAGGGGCTGCCACAGCGAGGAGGAAGGGGTCAAGCTATTTTCTAAAGCGCCTGTAGGCCAGACAAGGAATAATGGATGGAAACTGAACAAGGAGAGATTCAACCTGGAAATAAGGAGGAATTTTCTGACAGTGAGAACAATCCACCCATGGAACAGAAGTTGCCCTCGGAAGTTGTGGGAATGCCATCACTTGAGACCTTCAAGAAGAGATTGGACTGCCATTTGTCAGAAATGGTGTAGGGTCTCCCGCTTGGGCTGGCGGTTGGACTAGATGACCTATAAGGTCCCTTCCAACTCTGATTATCTGTTATCTGTTATAGCTTGGGGTGGCGTTAAATGCATCATCAGCTTAGAGTCATTACATTGCCACAAACAGTCCAAGCTCAAGCCCTCCTGAATTCCAATGACCCTTATCTGCAGCCAATTTAGTAAGTCAACTTTAGTTGACCAGGTTCTTGTGTTTAGACTTGAAACGCAAGTCTGTGCTGCAATGCAAAATTATTCTGATCCTTTGCACTGACAGAATGCAATCGATCCAGGACGCTCTTCTTTTTCAGATATCCAATACAGATAGTCCTCAACTTATGTCTAGTCACTTTGTGATCATTCAAAATTCTGATTTACCTACCTTGGGAGTTCTAATGTTTTAAAGTTTTTATGCTAGCTTCCCCTCTCCCCCTCAGAGGTGGTATTCAGCAGGTTCTGACCAGTTCTGGAGAACCGGTAGCAGAAATTTTGAGTAGTCCGGAGAACCGGCAAATCCCACCTCTGACTGGAGATTTTACACTATCCTTCCCCTGCCACGCCCACCAAGCCACGCCCACAGTACCGGTAGTAAAAAAAATTGAATCCCACCACTGCTCCCCCTGTAGACACATTATTTCCAGGGAAGCACCAATTAAAACAAATTTCACACCTTCACCAATGCTGACAGGGCAAGCTACGATATATAAAGAAGAAGCAAACCCCACACTCACTCACACTGATGATATTAGATAGTCAAGTAATGAAATGTCTGCAAGAGAACAAGCAAGAAGTACAAAATGGCTTCCAAGCTGACGCAAGTTCAGAGAACACCAAAAGCTACACAGGTGTCTTGCTGTCCAGGTATAAATCTTAGAATGCCCTTTTGCTGGCAACACCTTGAAGAAGCTGGAGTTTCAAAATCTCTAGACCAGGGGTGTCTAACCTGGGCCACTTTAAAACCCGTGGACTTCAATTCCCTGTTGGCTGGGGAATTCTAGAAGATGAAGTCCACAAGCTGCCAAGGTTGGACATCCATGGTCTAGATCAGGGTTGTCAAACTCACGCTGTCATGGCATTGTCACGTGACATATTGCGACTTTTTTCCCTTTCACTAAACTGGGTGTGGGTGTGGCCAGTGTGTGATGCATCCGGCCCACAAATTTGACATCCCTGGTATAGATGGAACTAGTTGGGGCTTAGATGCCCAGTTTTACAATTTTATCCCTCCATCTACCTTAAATCAAATTATTTTCATTATAAATTTACTTACCCCTGATACTCAATGTACTTGTAGATCATGCCAGCAATGAGCATGGCCACTAAAGCATAATACCAGGAGGAGATGAACATCAGGGCAAGACAGATACTCATCCCTAAGAAGGACAGGGCCCTAAGAAAATAAAACTCAAAATGTCAACAGGCTAAAAAACAGGAAATTAACATTGGCTACATGGTATAAAGAGAACTTGTGTCAAATATTTTATATGTGGTATCTTCCTCCAGCAAGGCTGGCTAAAATGCTTAGAAAATTGTCACCGAAATGTTGGAAATGTAAGCAAGTACCAGGCACATAGTAGCATATGTGGTAGATGTGAAAACATGCAAGGAAATATTGGCGACAGATTGAAAAGTGGTTAGAACAAATAGTGGGACAACATATAGAATTTAAGCCAGCATTATTCTTATTAGGAATTACAGCTGAGGGCGACAGCAAAGAATCAACTATTTTAATATTACACATTCTAACAGCAGCAAGAATGGTATACGCCCAACCATGGAAGAATGAACACACACCCTTGGAAAGATAGATAATTAAAAAAATATTGGTTTGCACAGAATTAGATAGATTAACTCTAGAATTAAAAAAACAAAGGGGAAAACAGAATACTACAATACATGGAATAGATTCCACCGATGGTTGGAAGCGAGAGGAGGAAGTGGAAACACAAAATAGCTAGGATAAACAGACCCAGAATATGACACTATAGATGAATCAAAATGAATATTGTGGTCAAAATAATTGTAACAAAATTAGTAACGTACAAATAATATGTTGGTTAGTTGTTTCTACAATTTAGTATGTAAGGCAGAGGAACGCCAGGATGCTTGCACTGTATTCGATATTTATATATGTAAAAAAATGTGTGTGTGTGTGTGTGTGTGTGTGTGAATAAGTTATGAGGGCTGGTTCCATACATACAAGTATTTCTTGAAGAATGACAGCTAGAAGGATGAAAAGATTCCAGAGAATCTGGTGTTGATGGCAATGCACGATTGTGCAGTCTCTGCAACAGCTTAGTTACGTATTCAGGTTGAAGATATTATCAATATGACACAATAAGGTATGAAACCAGGCCAGAGAGACACAATAGGCCAACAGACATTTTCCAAGCACTTCTGGTTTCACAAATTCTCAAGTGTTTGGGGCTTTTGACTTGTAACATTTCATGATCACGAAGACAATTTTAGAAGCAACTCTTCACCTAGCTCATTTACTCAAAAAACTCTTACCAGTGGTAATACTTAAATCTGGGCCGCCAGTTTGGAGTTCTTAAGAGAGTCTGCACTGCGCAGGCCAGGTTGACAAACAGGTAGCACATTAGGAAAAACCTAATTTGGGATGACAAAGAGGAAGAAAGAGGAGAAAGGATCATTGCATGAAAGTTGGCAGTTGCCCTTTTCTTCATTCTGAATTTCATTTTAACATCTTTTTGCTTTCTGGGGCATCTTATTGTTGCAACTCCTGCTATCCACTATTTGTAGCCAGGATTTCTGAAGGATATGGTCAGAAATGCCAAGATGGCAATAACAGTGTGATTTTCCATGTGTGATTAAAAAACACAACGAAGCCTCAACCACATCACTCTGGTGCCATCTTGACTTTGTTAACATACCCTGCAGATGTTCCTCACTTGCCATGAAAATGCAGGAAAGGAAAACAATTGAGGAATGAAAAAGTCTTCTAAGTTACTAACTATTAGATTTGTTCGAAGACTGTCACAACGATAATGAGCAATAACTGCTTGAGAAATAATTGCAGTAATAGACAAGATTCCTCTTGTTTAACAGTGATGTATCAGAATCAACGCTAGGTGGCAGTCGAAAACTGTCTTCTGCAATAGGGCTGCAAAAGAATAAAAATACAAATCTATTTATTTTGATTGCAAAATTTTGTGGTACTTTTAAAGTGTATCCCAGGAAACATCCAGAGACATACTGAGAATGTCCCTAGTTGTTTCTTCAATATAGCTGATGTTCCTTTGCAATTGGGCAGCCCCTAGACTAGAAATGACTCTTCCAGACAGCCTATGTGCCATAGATATTAAGTAATATTTGTCTTTAATAAAGCAAAATCTAGTAATAAGGTCTGAAATCTCACAAGGCTGCCACATCTCATGAACATCACAGTTCTGGCGTGAGCTGTCGAGAGATTTTGCGTGAGAAGGCCGACATCTAATGAAATGTTGGCCTTCACTCAAGTTCTCAGTCACTTTTAAATTCCAGTTTTTATTTTTTTTTTGAAGCTGCTGGCACCAAAAAAAGTTTCTCAGTATTTATATCAAGTTTCTTCAGCCTAGATTCCTCCAGATGCATCAGTTCAAGCCCTATAATTCCTACTCCAGAGGAGTAGAAATGATAAAGAATGAACAATCTTCTAGATGTTGATGGAGATTCTCAATCATCCAAGTCATGCTTTTCCAAAGGCTACTGGACTTCCTTGTTATTCAAGAGGGGAAAAACCAAGAAAGTCCCATTGCCTTTGGAAAAACACCTTTGGGACCAATCTTCTAGAAGTTGGGAACTTACCAATGGCCTGGTAGCATATTCTCAACTTTAATTCCCATCATATTCCAAAAACTAAGCTAGGTAAAGGTAAAGGTTCCCCTTGCACATACACGCTAGTCCTTTCCGGCTCTAGGGGGCGGTGCTCATCTCCGTTACAAAGCCAAAGAGCCAGCACTGTCCAAAGACGTGTCCGTGGTCATGTGGCCGGCATGACTAAATGCCGAAGGCACACGGAACGCTGTTACCTTCCCACCAAAGTGGTCCCTATTTTTCTACTTGCACTTTTTACATGCTTTCGTACTGCTAGGTTGGCAGAAGCTGGGACAAGTAACGGTGTTGTAATGACGAGGCAGTCGAGTTGTTTGATCATGAACAACTGAATCATGATAATCTTTATTGGAGTCTAGTCTTGCATTTATACACATTTTTAGTTATCCTCCATCATTGGTTAACTTTGGCTACTGCTTAACTTTCGTTACTGTTTAGCACAGTAATTAACACAATTAATTATCTCTAGTTAAAGTCTAACGTATGTTTACTTCCTCTCTCTAATCCTCCTTTAGATTAGTGACTTTGTTTGCCTGAGTTGTATTTGCTTGGAAACATTCTTTATCTGAGGTTTGCCATCTGAGATTGGAACATTCCTGCAATTACAAACTCTACATAATGGGAGCTCACTTACGTGGTGCTAGGGATTCAAACCATTGAACTGCCGATCTTTCTGATCGACAAGCTCAGTGTCTTAGCCACTGACCCACCGCGTCCCAAAATAACCCTAAGCTACATCACCCCATAAAAACATTCTGAGCTTCTCCAAGAGCGAAAGAAAAAAGAGGCTATTTCAACCTCTTCCATCTCCACTCAATTTTGACAAACTTTCAAAATTTTCAACTCAGCTCAAAGGAGAAAACTTCCATGGAATTACAAATCTGGACTATGCATGGTGTGCTTTGTCAGAAGGCCAAAAGACCTCCCCCACCCCCAATCTAAAAACCAACATTTTACAAACTTACATAGAAAGAATGGGGGCCACCATATCAAGGGAGGCAATTAGAATACCGAGCTCGGCTATCAGGGCTGTGAGTAGAAGAGCCCAGGTTGGTTCTCCGTTCGCCTTTCCATGGCCAAACACCTGGTTGTTGTTTTTTTATAAAAAAAGGGAAAGGGGGGAAGGAGAGAGAAACAGAGACTGAAGAACAAACATATTTTGTATGTCATCGTTTCATGATGAGTCATAAGGAACTGGTTGGTTTCATCTTCCGTTTGGGCAAAACAGTTGCTTCCTCCTCACTTCTGAGAGAAACATCTGTGTTCTCTATTCTTCGTTTGGTACCCTAGGCATTTGAGAATTAGTTTCATACTCAGGAGTATGACAACTTCCCTTGGCTTCGGTTCCAGAAGGTATTGTCTCACCGTCTTTAGCTCAGCCTCAATGAGAATTTAGTCTAGGCTAAAGCCACATAAACCCAACATATGGATACGGTGCTGAGCTTTGGACAGAAAATCAATCCAAATTACAGAGCGGCTGCTTCTGATTGCAAGGGTTCAGCATCTGTTTCCATCCACACAATGATTTCCAACATCGAGCTACAATATGTTTCTCTTTCCCAGGGCCAGCTTAATAAGCATATCTGGGAGTCAGGGCAAGTACGGGAAAATAAGTTCTGAATGAAAGCTGTTGTAAGTCAGAAGATCACAAACCCTGGAGATGGATGTCGAAGTGCCTTCAAGTCAGAACTATATTATCTTGCAAAATCTGCCAGGTGATGTCTAGTTGCAAAATTAATTTGAGCTAATTAATTAATTAATTTAATTTAATTAATTAATTTGCAAATGGGCTCCCCTGTTTGCTCTCTGTTCAGCATTTGGGTTATTTTCATGCCAATTACACATTTTCCAAAAGCAACGGAAGTGCAAATTCTCAAGATCAAACATTCTAGGGATCTCCTTTTTTTTCCCAGGGAGTTTCTGCATCATCTAATTCCATGCATCAAATTATTCCAACTTTCGCTCTTAAAAAAAAAAAAGGACTAACCCTGAGGAATGGGATAATGTTGTCTTTGGCAATCGCTTGAAGGAGGCGTGGAGCTCCAGTGAGGCTCTGCAAGCCTGCTCCACAGGTGGAGAAGAAGGACCCAATCACTATGACCCATGGCGTGGGCCAGGCCAGGGTGCCCACCACTAAGTTCTTGTTCACGGCATCACCATACCTGTGAGGAGAGAATTCGTTTATTTAAAAAGAGACTTGAAGTTGTTTGGCATTTCCATCTGATGTTCAATTATCTTTCTAAGGAGAAGTCAACTTGCTCTTCACATCAAGCAGGGGTTTTCAAACTTTTTCAGACCATGAAACATGTTAACACCAAAAATAATCCCAGAAACCTTCAATCATATATACACACACTGCCTACATCTTCCTTCTCCTTCTTTCTTTCCTTTCTTTCCTTTCTTCTTTCTTTCTTTCTTTCTTTCTTTCTTTCTTTCTTTCTTTCTTTCTTTCTTTCTTTCTTTCTTTCTTTCTTTCTTTCTTTCTTTCTTTCTTTCTTTCTGTCTGTCTTTTTCTTTTCTTTCTCTCTCCCTCTTTCTCCCTCCTTCCCTCCCTCCCTTTTTCTCCTTTCCTTCTCCTCCTTTCTCGCCCATCCTTCCACCTCTTCTTCCTCCTCCTCCTCCTGGTCATCACCACCATTACCACCCCTTATTCTCTCCTAGAACCTTTATTCTCTCCTAAAAATCCCTCACAAAAAGGAACAGTAACCAAACTATGTAAAGGTTAGCATGATCTCATAATATAAAATGCTGAAATTGGGTTGGAGAGATTATAGTGAAGGTCATCACTTAACCACAGGGTTCAACTTTGGGCCAGGTGCTGTCTCTCGGCCCAGCCTACTACACAGAGTTAGCGATGTATATTGTATTAAACTCTTAGAGAAAAGGCAGAATATAAATACAAGACACAAGCAAAAGAACAGCAGAAGAGGTGGTCTTTTTATTAGAGTTTTGCAAAGTAGCCTCAGCCTTTTAAGTTGCCAAAAAAACTATTCTTAGGAACCAGATAAATACCATTTTATTCTTAGACCACACAGGGGCAGGATTCACAGCCTTTAAAGCTGGCAACTTGATAGCAATGGTAATGTCTAAAAGTTCCCATTCTCTCCATTTAAGAATGTAAGATAATACCAATGTGGCTTAGCCACTTTCACCCCCTCCCCATCTGCTTCCACATTATCTGACAACTATTTCTTGGAAACGTAAAAGTCTACTACTATTTTGCAGAGCTTTGGTTAAATAATAGAAGTGCTGTCCTTGCAAAATGGCTCAAATAGAGACATTCAAGCATATACAAATGCTTCTAATGCAATCATAGAAAGGTATTGGAAGGACATGGCCAATTATGCAAATCCATGCTGACTGAGCAATTCTGGGAGTTCCAGGCGAAACACATCTGGATGGTTCCAGGTGCAAAATATAAATAATGCATGCAAAATAAGTATGGATTATTTGCATGGATTATCCTGCTATGAGCCATCAACCCAGCCATGGGACACCATAGGGCAGTGTTTCTCAACCTTCTCAACTTTAAGATGGGTGGATTTCAACTCCCAAGAAATCCCCAGCCAGTCATGCTGTGAGTTCAGTCTCAGATTAATTCAGAAAGAACAATGCAAATTCTTACTCATCTTTAGACAATTCTGGGTGATTTGGGGCCTGCCAGTATCTCTTGACTTCACCTATCGTAATGTGTACAACACATCCTCTGAGGAAGGACATAATTATTTTTTAAAAGGCTAAATAAATAAAGGGGGGAGGGGAAAGAGACTAGAAAACTGCCTTTTAAAAAAAGGGAAAGTGAGGTTTTAGAGTTTTAGCCATTACTGTACATTTTGTACTTTGAAATCATGCTCTGCTAACAGTCCTGTGTGCTGAAAGCCACTAATGCTTATTAGGGGAAAAATACATTCCATGTAGTTTGTCAAAAAGAAAAATCAGATATCTATTCTGCAAAGGGAAGCATCAATAGCAATCAGAGAAAAAAATTGACTCCCTTCCTTGAAAGGAAAATCTGGAATAATTACTTACTTATCTCTAAGAACAATGCCTTCGATGCAAGCTCCAAACAATAATACACAGCTGAAATCTGTGAGGTGCAAATCAAGGTTAAGAAAGCCAGACTTTTGATGCAATTAATACCTACATTTGTAGCAACCAGGCATAAACATTCCTCTTATAGTAATATAACATAAGAATTCCTCTTCTGCTGTCACAAAAATTGTCAGACTCTGCCAATACAATTTGCAAAGTAAAATAGCAATGATCAGGACAGCACAAAAGTCATCTTGATAATTTCTAAGAGGATGCCATTCTTCTTGTCACACTTTTCTTAACAGCATTTAGTAATGGGTTGAAATTAAATTAAATATATTGGGAGAAATTAAATACACTATAGCACTTAGGGTTAATTACATACATATTCATAACACATAGTAACGAGAATGTCATTTCTTTCCTTCAGCATATCAACAATATTTAAGTCATTGCATCTGGAGAACATGTAGCTCCTTCAAGTCAACTGTAGCAAGAATGGACCACAGTTCCACAACTACTTGACGCACAAAAGGCAATGCAATACTTAGCATCACACCACTGTTGTGTTTGCATAATACTGATAAAAACATGGTGCTTGGTTGGCCTAATGCTGCAGGTGGAATAACGCAGAAAACATTCTCCCTAACACATCTGAGATAGTCACCTAATACCTATTCCTTTTTTGTTGCTCTCCATGTCTACCTTCTAAATGCCCCAAAATGTGACTTCAATAGAATGAGATCACACAAAAACTTGTTCATATGTTTTGTGCAGAAGGAAGAGATTGAGAAAGTGAAAAGTAAGTGCAATAACCCTGGTGGGTACTTAAGACTTTTTATATCTTTGAGAGGGGCAAGAAATACCTTGGAGGTACAAGAACAGGTAAACAAAAAGCACACCTATAGCCAGCAGGAATGCCATCCTTCATTTCAAGGGAACCTTCATGCTAGTCTAATCTTCTTTTTCCTTTCCAAGAGTCAGGGCAGATATTATTATTAGTCAGACCCCAAGAATAAAGCTTCTGAACTACTAAAACCATAACATGTACATTCCTACGTTTAAAGGATACAGACAAGAGATGTGGTGACGATAGCAAGAATAGTTCCCACTGGGATAGATCTCTGGGCATCCTTGAGGTCTCCTGATCGGTTGGAGCCGGCCATGATGCCTTCAAAGGAAAACAAAAAAGGCAGATAGTACTGATACTTCCCAAAATACACCAAAATACATCCAGACACTTCAGTCACTGTATCTTCTCACCAGTCACAGAGGGGAAGAAGATGCCAACCAGGACAGTGAAGGAAGTTGCTATGTCCGCATACACATACAAGTGGAGGTTGTTCTTATTTCCAGCTACATCAGCAGAAGGACAGGCCGCTCTTTCCAGGATCTCGCCTTTCTCCAAGTAATTACCCCAGACATTCTCTAGGATGGTGGAAACAAGACTCATCAGGAATAAATGAAAAAATGAAAATGAAAAACAGATTGTTAGGTTTACTAGGCACCAAGCAAAGTCTATACATACGGTCTAAACTTAGCCAAGGAAGGTTGGTCTTCCTGTCCAGAAGTGAGAAAATTCTTTACAAACATAATAGCTAACAACTATGGTTGATTCCATACTTAAAACTATTAAAATTTGACAAATCACAATGGGGGATAAGACAATCAAGATAGCTGTCGTTACAACAAGAAGTTCCTCCCCTTATGTACACATCAGGGATCTGATGAACACATCAGGAAGTTCCTCCCCAAGTCCTTATCTATCTATCTATCTATCTATCTATCTATCTATCTATCTATCTATCTATCTATCTATCTATCTATCTATCTATCTATCTATCTATCTATCTATCTATCTATCTATCTATCTGGGATCTCCAAACATGGCAACTTTAAGACTTGTGGACATCAATTCCCAGAATTCTGGGAGTTGAAGTCCAGAAATCTTAAAGTGGCTCAGTTTGAAGACCCCAATATATGTAAAAAGGATGAGCTTCAACTGTACAATCACAACCACTATATTTTCTTATTTTTTGAGATTTTGGTATTCTCATATTTCATTGTTGTTGCGCAAATCCAGAGAGGTATATCATTTCCACTTCTTCATCTCCTCCTTCCCCCTATCTTCACTGTATTTGAATCTGAGATTATATAATCTCTTGTACTATACAAGGCACAGCAGACAATGTCTTCATTATCTTTAAATGTAGATTAAGAACCTCCGTACTGTTTAGACCACAAGTAGACAACTTTGGACCTTCATGTTGTTTTGGACCAACAAGGCCAATGACCTGGGGCTATAAAATTGAAACCCAAAACATCTCAAAAGCATGTGGT
The DNA here is from genome assembly GCF_049901735.1 of Notechis scutatus. NCBI lineage: Eukaryota > Metazoa > Chordata > Lepidosauria > Squamata > Elapidae > Notechis > Notechis scutatus. The sequence goes on from NC_142017.1 coordinate 16,979,444, forward strand.
GGCCCAGCCCTTAACTGACTTGACAATTATTTAATAAGGTTTCTGACTGGAGATTTTAGAGGGAGATGCCAGATGTAGGATCTTCAACCCACAAACCACACGGTCCTTGGTGAGGCATGAGGTAGTATTCAGCAGGTTCTGACCAGTTCTGGAGAACCAGTAGTGGAAATTTTGAGTGGTTCAGAGAACCAGCGAATATCACCTCTGACTGGCCCCGCCCCCATCTATTCTCTATGTCCCGAGTCCCAGCTGATCAGCTGGCTCTTCTTTGGTTGCCCTGCACAGGAGAACGGAGCTGGAAAGCAGGTTAGTAGGGTGGGGAGGGAATGGGGATTTTGCAGTATCCTTTCTCTGCCATGCCCATCAAGCCACACCACGCCCACCAAGCCACGCCCACAGAACCAGTAGTAAAAAAAATTGAATCCCACCACTGTCTTGTACATGGAACGGATGATCTGCAAACTCTGATGTGGTCATCATTGCTCTTACTTCCTCGCCCCCCACCCCAAGTGATGCTATGGGATTTAAGATTACCTTTCAAAATTCCACTTGCAGCTCCTGGGATGCCAACAATCTCAGTCACGTTATTCAAATGAAAATATTCGTCGCAGTGGGCAGAGGTTGTGTTGTAACCCGGGCAAAAGAGGTTGGTGAGATTGGTGGGCACTGTCACATTGTCGACCATCGTTGTTTTGGCACAAATGTCAAACTGGTCCCTTGAAAGAGTCCGATTGCCCAGCATGCACACCCTAGGGAAAAAGGACACCAACATTTTCATCACTTGAAGGTTGGCACATTTCTCTTCAAAGAAAAATATTCCTCCCACTACCCCAACTCTTCTCAAAGAGCTGCCAAAAATGGTTCATTTAAAAAATATGCAAGGATATGTCTTTGTTTCTAATCTTCTCAGACCTCCTTTTGATAAAACATCATGAAGGCAGCAGGAAGAAGACTAAATCCAGCACCTGACTTTCCAAAATAAGTTGCCTGTTTTTCAGAAGGTGAAAAACAGCAACTTTTGCTGATACATGAAAAGAAACTTTTCTCTTAGCTAAATTTAGCCCCTTCATCAGTTTTCAGAGGAAGATTCCAAGTTCTAATATTAGTAACGAGGGTTGGAAAAAAAAATTCTTCTACCCTTTCAAGTTGCATTCTTTTCAATTAAAGTTCCAATTTTGGTTTAGGAATTCAAACATTTTTTTCTATTCCAACCCATCTGAAAGTTACCAGCTTGGAGATACAAATACAATAATATACATTAAGACACAGAGGAGGAAATGTAAAGATTAAACAGACCATAAATTCTATTTTGCATTCCTATATCAGTACACAAAACAACACTGAACATTTATATATGTGAGAGCTTAAAACAATCAAAATAAAAAGAAACAAATGAAAACATTGGACCTTTTCTATGCACTTCCTTTTTTTGTGTTAATATCGCTTTACTATACAACACAAGGCGCACATTATCTGCATATTTATTTATACAGTGTATAAATACCACTGTAAATAAATAAATAACATGCACAAATAATGAAAGATTCCTTCTGAACCTTACTGCTTGTAGGTTTTGCCCTGAGAAACAGATTCTAAGCAGATACCTTAATAATCTGGTAACTTTCCAAGGCTCAGAATCTTTATTGTTTTTACTTCAATACATTTCACAAGGTGAAATAATTCTATATTAATTTAGTGTGAGAAAAACAGTGACACCTCAGTTTTTTAAAAGAAACCACAGGGCCACAAAAGCAAAGCCATCAAATGAAACCCCCACCCCCAAATAATTAATATATTTAGTAGGGAGTAGAATTCCATTGACAGGTTCATTGTCAGGAGCTTCTGCCACTATAGGTAGTCCTTGACTTATGACCACAGTTGACTACCCAAATTTCCAGTTCTTAAATGAACGTTGCCCAATTTAATGACCTTTCTTGTCACAGTTGTTAAGGGAATTGCTACGGTTGTTAAGTTAGTAACATTGTTGTAAAATGAATCTGGGTTCCTCATTGCACTTTGTTTATCGGAAGGTTGAAAAGGGTGATCAAATGACACGGAACACTGCAACTGTCATAAATATGAGCCAGTTGCCAAATGTCTGAATTTTTCATCATGGGGATGCTGCTACGGTTGTAAATGTGAAAAATAGTCATAAGTCTTTTTTCCCCAGTGCCACTGTAACTTTGAACGATCACTAAATATGAGGACTTTCATTAACATCCAACTTGCCATGTGCAGGCAACCAGAGCAGCTCTAAGAATGGGTCAAATAGAGTTCTTTATTGTTGATAACTAGTTTACAAGAATTCACCATGTAGTCATCTTCCCTTGGGGAACCCAGATGTTGACCTAAGGGTTTGACCTCAAAGGTTTCCTTCACTGAATGGTTTCCTCCCTCAATGGACTCATAAACTGGAATATCTCTCTTTCATCCCTGGGTTCAACCTGAACCACTTTTGGATAGTCTCAAACAGAAGCTTCATTGTTGGTCACTTATATTGCAAGAATTTTGCCAGATAGAGCATTCCCTGGGGAATAGTCTTCTGTAGATTCTAATTCTTCAGGTATGTGCTACTTTCTGCGGTCCAAGGACTCTAAGCTCGGCCCCCTCTTAACACCTCCCTCCAAGCTAGCTAGAGATTTTACCACACAACTAGCATTTATAATTTGCCTTTCTGAAGTACTTCTACTTACGGGAAATAAGGTGGACTGAAGATGGATTTAATTGACCCAGCATAGATGGATAAGATGGAAATGATGACACAAGCCAAAAAGAGTGAAGCAAACTTGTTCACATATTTTACACCCACAAAGACCACAAGAGCCATGAAGGTGAGAAATAAGGTCCCATAGACTCGCATGTTATTCAGTGTGGCACTGGAAGTATCATGGGCCCCAGCTGAATGGAAAATGGCAGCCTGGGGAGCAATGTATGTCTGAAAGAGTAAGAACATGACTTTAGTGTTGAAAAGCAAGCTGTCCAAGACACACATTAGGAAGGCGAGAGGTGCACAACATCCAGAAGTAAAGTCAGACACCACAGCCCCTCCCTTCAATTAGGCCAGCCACCAGATGATTTGAAATTGAAGCTTCTGGAATTTCAACCAAGACGACTTCTCAACCATGCTGGACCTGGGAAATACAATGCTTCTCATCCTTAGATTTAATCAGAGGTGGTATCCAGCAGGTTCTGACCAGTTCCGGAGAACTGGTAGCGGAAATTTTGAGTGGTTCGGAGAACCTGCCAATCCCACCTCTGACTAGCCCCGCCCCCATCTCTTCTCTGCCTCCTGAGTCCCAGCTGATTGGCTGGGTCTTCTTTTGTTGCCCTGCACAGGAGAACGGAGCTGGAAAGCAGGTTAGTGGGATGGGGAGGGAATGGGATTTTGCAGTATCCTTCCCCTGCCACACCCACCAAACCACACCACGCCCATCAAGCAACGCCCACAGAACCGGTAATAAACATGTTTGAATCCCACCACTGGGTTTAATGTATGTGGATTTCAGCTCCCAGAATTCCCCCGCCAGTTGAAGAATTCTGGGAGCTGAAGTCCACACACCTTTAAAATTGCTGTGGTTGAGAAACACTCCTAAATTATCTGAAAAGCTAAGGGAATTCTGCAGTGAAGATGCCTTTACATAACCAATAGACCCTAAAAGAGAAGAGATGCTGTAGAATTCCATGCTCACTTCTTAAACATGGATTATAATCCCATGCTAACTGAACTGGGATTATGTCCTATTCAGTTCAGAGGGTCTTCTCAATAAACCCAAATGACATGATATCATCATCATCATTACCACCAACACCACCACTTACAATGTACCTATATTTTTCTAAGCGTGAGTCATTAAGAGACAAGAAACTAAAATTTATTTTAAAATCTAATAGATATAATATAAAAGAAAGCAGGAAGGAAATTATTGCAAGAGGTTCTTCAATTTCTGCATAGGATTTTTTTTTACTACCACTAAATCCTATGATCAAAGGAAGAAGTCAAAATCTCCTTCTCTGTTTCTCCTCGCTGGCCTCAGATCTGCACTGCAAAAGTCTAGAAGTCACCCACTCTTTAAAATGATCAGCACGAAGCCTTTCTCAGGCAGAAAACCCCAAGACATTTTATTCCAATCTGCACAATCTTAATATTTTAATGCATAATATGCATAAAACAGAGAGCGAACTACAGATCTTTGAGATATCAGCTTCAATCTGTCCCATCCAGCATGACGGTGAGTAAAAAATGATGGAAGGTGGAATTTTAACAAAAAGTAAAGCATTATCAGTGACCCATTCTTGCTCTCTGAACACTACCAAGAACAGCATGTAGGGCCAGATAACTTTTTTGAAGTTTTAAGAAAATAGGTGCTTCAATTAGCAGAATGGAACAATCTCAATGAATCTCTCTGCATGTTCATTGGTAAATCTAATGCATTGTCACTTCTCTGGCAATATATTTGTTGACTACTTACTAGTAGGATCTCAATGGCACCCAGGATGTACATGGCACCTGCAAATGTTGTTCCCAAGTAGAAACACAGTCCCACCGCACCTCCAAATTCAGGACCCAGTGATCTTGAAATCATGAAGTAGGAACCACCAGCTACCGCACAAAAAAAACCAAATAAAAGTGAAACGTTTTTCTTAAGCAAATAAATTCAACAAATGTCCAAGATGAGGATGCTCTGAAAAAGGAAAATCTAAATCAGCCAGTTTGGTCTAGTGGGTAAAGCACCAGGTTAAGACAAGAGACCATGAGTTCAAGTCCACCTTAGCCATGAAAACCAGTTGGTTGACTTTGGGCCAATCACCGGGAGATGTTGAGTTCTAGTCCCACCTCAGGCATGAAAGCCAGCTGGGTGACTTTGAGCCAAGACTTTGAAGTCTCAGGCCAACCCATTTCACAGGGTTGTTGTAGGAAAAACAGAAGGAGGAAAGTGTGTTAGGTAAGTTTGCCACCTTGAGTTATTTGTTAAAATAATAAAGGTGAGATAGAAATACACATTTAAAAAAATAAAATAAAAAGGACCTTCACAGCTAAGAGAAGCATATTTTTTTTCTGGAAAACTGAATGTCAGGATGTTGACGGGCTCCTACAACAGATTGTTGCCCCCAACAATCTTACCAACCTCAGAAAGATGGAAGGCTGAATCAACTCTGAGCTGATGAGGGTCAAACTCCTGGCAGCGGGCAGAGTTAGCCTGCAATACTGCATTCTAACCACATGGGCTCTATTCTAGGGAAAATCTATCTAGGTAGTTGACATCAACTTGATAGCAAGTCAATCAATCAATCAATCAATCATTCATTCATTCATTCAAGTATCTTTTTCCTACTGAACTTCAAAATTACGATCATGCCAAATGAATCACAGTGTACCTGGAACTACACCATTGGTTGCAATTGCGCTCATTGATATAGCCGTCAGCAGGGTCTGTGAACGACAATAACAGAGTTTAAACATATACGAACACAAGAATAATCAAATTTAAATAAACCAGATGTTTGCAATGGGATGTAACCAAATCTTTTAATTGTTTGTCTTTCCAGCCCAAAAGAATGGGATTTGGGATTCTGTACTGTCCATCCAACAGAAGGATAAATCCCTGAAAATTGAACTTCAGAACAAGACCAAATTCTGTATGGATAAAAACACATGAAACACATGTATTTTCAGCACTACAGGAATTCTAGCAATTTTAGGGGTTAAGATGAGGTTACTTAGTTTGGGTAATGAAACATCTCCAACAAACCAACCAAGCTCAGATACCACCAAAGACCCCATACTTCAAGCCTGAGCTACAAATATTCTCCTTTAATGTTTCCTTCACTTATATCAAATGGGTGGAGGAAAGGGCCCTGTGGAGGAAACTGGGGAAGGGCAAAGTCTGGCTGGGCAGAGCAGGGAAGAGATAGAACAAGGGAGAGGGAGTTCAGAGGAAGAACCAAGCCCACCCCCTCTTCATCCTAGATCACGCAGGGAGGAACGGAGAAGAGAACAACATGGGTTGCGTGGCTTACGGGGGAGGAGAGGGCCCTGATTCCCTTCCTTAGCCACAGCTGGGAAGACAGTTTATAAGAAAGGCAGGCTGTGTGCGGCAGGCTGTTGGGAGAAAACATGACTTTATCTTGTGTTGCCGTGGCTTCTCTGTGTTCCTGGCATCTTCCCAGCTGTGTGAGTTTTGCCATGCCTTCAAGTCTGAAATTCTTGCTCCTGCCCTGCCAAACTAATTACTTCAGTTTGGCTTGTTTGGACTTTAAGTTACAGTTTGTGTTGACCATGTTTGGACTTAATTTTCTGCAGTCAAAGGCTGTTCTTGGGAGAGTTTTTCTCCAGCCAGAAGATAACCTGGACATTGGGGGCAAAGTTGGAGATAATAAAGGGACACTTATTGATTATCTGACTGTGTTGCCTTTGTGCCATGTCCTGGGTCATCATGGCGGGCTTCCAATTAGGACCTTTGTGGCTCTTTGAGTGTTTAAGCTTGCCAACCCCTGCCCTAGGCCATATACTCACACAACAGCAGCAGATTAAGACAATAAGGAACGCCTGGAAGACACCTGCTGTTCCCACTATCCACGTCAGCCGAAGGAAGAGGATGACCCCAAAGATATTTTGCATGCATGGCAGGTAGACGCCCATCAGGGTCCCCATGCTGGGAGACTGAAAAAGAGAAGAAATCATCTCAACAAAGTAGCATGATGGACTCTGTGGTCCAAGCACCATTCCACCCTCTCTCTTGGCCAGGCAGTCATCATGACAAAAATTAATCATCTAAATCCAAAGCTTGTCCTCTTCTTCTAAAAGACACCTGCAAGTGCATGGAGATTTAACCAAGGGGGTGGTTACAATTCATGGGCTTCATCAGAGGCCTTTTGTCCATCTAAACCAGCGGTCCCCAACCTTTTGGGCAACAGGGAACGGTTCCACAGGAAGAGGATTTTCCATGGACCAGAGGGGCCGTGGTTTTGCATGCTGCCTGCATCCCATGGATGGGATTTCACTTGTTTGCACAGCCCGGTTTCTGGCATGCTGTGGCCCAGTCCCGGTCCATGGACCAAGGGTTGGGGCCCCTGATTGACTGGGCCTTGCAAAGTTGAATCCTCATGAAGAAAAACTGGAACCCAAAAACCGAAGAAAGCTACATACTTTTGAAACTTTACTTCTCGCGCCTTCGGCATTTTCTGCTTCTTCGTGCTCCTTGGCTCCCTGAGTGAGATTTGTGTAGCTGACCAATTTGCCCAATAAAGAAGACACCTTTGGACGAATATCCAGTTCTTCCTACAAAGGGAAACATGTAAGACTACATTGGTCAAAGGGGGCAGTAGAATTTTGAGCATTTCGCTCCTGGAAAACTTAGACAGCTTCAACCTGTATGCTTCAACTCTTACATGGTGCTCTTTCAAGGGAGGACTTAGTTTAGTTTAGTTTACTTTATTGTCATTGCAACTCCTACAACAAAATCAAACACCATCTTAAGTGCACATTATGACCATGAAAATAAACACAAACACACATCCTTCACACTCCACACATTGAATTGAAAACCCTTGATATTGCATTAATATTGTACTATACAGCTGAATTCATCAGAGCTACTGCCCTGGGATAGAAGCTGTTTTTCAGCCTATTTGTCCTTGTTTTTATTATCCTGTACCGTCTGCCAGATGGTAATAGTTCAAAAAAAGGATTCCCAGGATGAGATGGATCTTTGAAAATGTCCTGAACTTTCTTAAGGCAGCAGGAGCTATAAAGCTCTTCCAAAGAGGGGAGAGGGCAACCAATGATCCTCTGGGCAATGATGTTCACCCTCTGGAGTGCTGTCCTATCTGCCCCTGTGCAATTGGCAAACCATCCAGAGGTGCAGGAAGTTAAGATACTCTCTATGGTGCAGCGGTAGAAGGTCACCAGCAGTTTTTCATTCAGTTGTTGTTTCCTGAGAAGCGTCAGGTAGTATAATCTCTGCTGGGCCCTTTTGACCAGGGCTGCAATGTGAGCCCCCCAGGTCAGGTCCTCTTTTAGGGCAACACCCAGAAACTTAAAACTGGCCACTCGCTCCACTTGGTCTCCATTGATAAGCAAGGGCTGGAGGTCTGATCTGTTCCTTCTATAATCCACTATAAGCTCCTTGGTCTTATTGGTGTTGAGGACACCAATTTAAAGAGCAGGGGTCCCTAAACTTGGCAACTTTAAGATTTGTGGACTTCAACTCCCAGAATTCTTCAGCCAGCCTAGAATTCTGGGACTTGAATTCCTCAAGCTTAAAGTTGCCAAGTTTGGAGACCTCTCCCTTAAAGCAACCTATCCCCGTTACACAAGTTCAACATCCTTTCTTGGCAATTTCCGGCAATACAAAAGCAAAAGATGAGGAGGCTTGACCTCTCAGAGGAAGAGGGACATTCCTGGTTGCCACCAAGCCAACTTCTGGAAAGGCTAACTAAGCAAGCAAGCAAGCCTGCTTGGACCAACGGCAGCATGTCTCTGTAACCATCTCTATGGAAACGAGTTCACAAAATGGACCATCTCATTGCAACCCACAAAATAGCCAAGCTGCCTAGCATCTTGGTTTTTTAAAAAAAAATGCCACGAGACAGGATAGAGATACAATTTGAGAGGGGGAATTATGTTGGATTGTGACAATTTTCTAGCATCCTTGCTGGCCAGCCAGAAAAGCAACTGAAAATGTTCATCCTAGGTTTATATATTTTTGTATTACTATAAATGCCTTCATACCAACTAACAGTTTCATCTGTTTTTAATCCTTGTCTGTACAGCACTCAGCATGGGAGTCAATGTTTAAATGTGATCCATTACCCCACCAAATGGTTGCAATCTCTAAAATACATTGCAATCTCTAAAATAAAACAGGACCTACGGAGAAAATATTATAACATACTGCTGACAACATCCTTAGGATGATTTGATTATTTTTAAATGCAGCACTCCATATCAAAGGAAGAAGGGCTTCCAATATGTCATTGCATAAATTAGATGAAGTCTGTTGTCTGTCACAAAAGTTATGATCGATACATTAGTCTGTCTTTTAAGATAAAGTGACAATAATAATATCAATACATCTTTATTAAGGTCATTTTTTTCTCTTCTGTGCATTTGTGTCCAATTCTCAGAGACTGCCTGAACAAGTTCCCGCAGTTTTCTTGGCAAGGTTTTTCAGAAGTGGTTGGCCATTACCTCCTTCCTAGGGCTGAGAGAAAGTGACTGGCCTAAGGTCACCCAGTTGGCTATGTGTCTAAGGCTTGACTAGAAGAAGTCATGGCCTCCTAGTTTCTAGTCTGATGCCTTAACCACTACAGGAAACCGGCTCTCAGGTCAGCCACAGACCAAAAATGCAAACAAGAATTACATCCATTTCAATAACTCCACTGAAATGTATAATGTATTATTTGCTATGCTATTGTCTTTTTAACTGCAACTATGCTGTTCAGGCTCACAAAGTTTAATCTCTCCATCCATCTGCAAAACAATCCCATCTATATATATATCCAATGGTAAATTCTGTCGCTTGAGTAAGATTTCCTCCCAGGAGACAGAAAACACATCTTGCCCTTCCCCAATTTAGATATTTGGTCCATTTAAGTAGAACAGGATTTCTTGACCTTGGGCACTTTTAAGATATGTGGGCTTTAACTCTGAGAATTCTGCCCTAGGATCATGGATCCTGTCCAAAACAGCAGCTTCCATAAACTAGGAGCATCCTCCTCTTCCATATTCTATCCCTCTCTCTCAGCCAGCTAGAACTGCACTGCCAAGATAACACCAAGAGTAAATTCCCAAACCTGTGAGTAGCCATCTTCCCAGGAGTTACTGTAAGACATGCTCATCTCATCCCATGGATAACCCAATTCTCTTTTCTGAGTTCGTATCCAGGCATTGATTCTCTACTATGATGCGAACCAAAGTTCCATAACAAACACTGGAGCAGTGTTTCTCAACCTTGGCAACTTGAAGATGGGTGTAGGTCAACTCCCGGAATCTCCCAGCCAGCTGGGAGATGAAGTCCATTTATCTTCAACTTGCCAACGTTGAGAAATACTATCCTAGAATCAAAAACAAGGCAAAGGAAGTATAGAGCTGAGATACAGTCTATCTTCTTCTTCAAATTACTTACAAATACAAGCTTAAAGCTGGTTGATTCATAGATAACAACACATCCCTTTAAAATGACATTGTAGGCTTTGAAAATTTTCTGTTTCGGAGGGATTACAATAAAATCAGTATATTTATGACTACCATAGTAAATTAACTCCTTCTGTTGAGTCAAAAAATGTTTTTAGGAAATTAAAAATAATCAATCATGGATCTCTGGTCATTCATTCTACTGTAGATTTATTGCCAACATTCCTCATGATTAAATTTTGCAATATAAAATATTAATTTTTCATATGTAGCTGCCAGAAGACTGTGAGTTATGGTTTCGCCTTAGACATAAAACCAGCTGGGTGACCTTGAGCCAAACACTTTTTCTCAGTCCTAGGAAGTAGGCAATGGCAAACAATTCAGAAAAACCTTGGCAACAGAACTGGAGGGACTTGTCTAATCTCAGAGAATTGGACACGATTAACCAGAAGAAGAAAAAACAACTAGAAGTACCAACTGTACAAGTTTCCATATAGTCTTTAAAGGTAGCCTTGTGTAGAGCACATTATAATAATGATTACTACCAAGTAATGATAAGAACATGAGTTACAAAGTACTTCCTAATTTATGGGCAGGAATTCAACCGCAAAATTGTGACCATCATCTTGTGTTTTTTTTTTAATTTAGATCAATATTTTTTGTTTTAGATAAAAAAAATTGAGCAAAAACATTTATTATGGAGGCTGAGAGTCTTTGCACATCTTTTTATGATTAGGTAAAAAAACTGAAGGCATGAGGAGAAAAAGCTCCATGGTTTGAAATGAACCAGGACCTCCTTCAAAACTCAGCTTGTTAGACAAGGGCCAAACTGAACATTCTGGAAAGCTGAAAAATGGACCAAAAATGAAATTTCAAGCATCGTTACCTCAAATAAGGCCAAGTTTCGGTCATAGTAACAATCTCCTTTGCCTTGGTCTGAGCTGTTGAGGAAGGGGCTGTTCTCCTTATGATTGCCATGTCCTGTAGAAAGAGAAATAAGGGTGGATGTCATTTCAGGAAGAGAAGTTCAGGAGAAAGGGAAGGAAGGGAACTATCTCGCCATTGCATTTTACACTGCTGTAAATGGGATTATCGCCGATCGTTTTGGGGATTATTGGTGGCTTCTTCTCTTCTTGTTGATAAAGAAGTGGCATAAAAGAATTTCCCTTTATATAACCCAAATCTTTTCTGGCTTTCAATTTGATAGCAATTAGAAAATGTTTTTATTCCAAATGCTGCTGGGTCTCTTCAATCATAAAACTCTAAGCAGCTTACTAGCAGTACGTCCAATACATATCGTGCCTTTGCAATAAATCAAAATTTATCCAGTGACACGTATCAAAAAATATATATATATATAAAATAAATAAATAAATAATTAACAATACCATTATAAAGTTATGGTATTATCAAGCAGATTAACCTCAACTATAAAAATGTTTATTTTCAGGAATTGTGGAGGTTTTGGTGCTCTCTGAGCTTGGTTGTTTGTTTGCAAACATTTCTTAACTTGACTTTATCTTTATCTTATCTTTATCCTCCTCCTCCTCCTCCTCTCTATTGGATTGTTAGGAACTCTTGATTCTTTTTCTGAGCAGTTCTGCATGCCAACCTCCACTCCCACCAGTTCTGGAGATGCTCTCCAGAATTTCAGTTCCTGCAGAAGGCCAGCCTTCTCTAATGTACTGTGAAGGTAGCACGAGGTAGCCACTGCAAGTTTAGAAGAATTATTATCATTCCTGTCAAAGTAGAGCAACAAAGCAGCTGTGGCCTTTATTTCCTAAATCCCTTTCATTTAAAGTTCTGAGAAATCTCGGCTCTTTATATTGTTCCAGCTCATAAACCTTGTATTATTTTGATCCAAGCTACTACTGTTTATGGGGCTGCCTTTGCTCCTTCCAAACCTCAAACTCCATGGTCAATAGCTGGTCAACTTGTAGTCTCTGCATACTGTGAGAATGCTGAGTAAGGAAAGTGTGGTACCCAGCTTTTCATTTCATTCCAAAAGCCTTGTTTTCTTTTTTGTTCTACAATTCATTTGCTCACAGTGCTTTGGACAATTGCACCTCTGGGTTAAAAAAAAAAAAAAAGGAGAGTTTGCAACCATTGGGTTATCAGGCATATTTAACTGCCAACGGGAAAGCATTTGGCTAATGAAATAGAAACTCGGATGACTATTTGTATTTTTACTATTCTAACATAGACCTGAGAGTTTGGAAGAAGGACAAAAAAAAATTAGCCAGGTTCGCTTTGCGACTCTGTTGGTGAAGGCCAAGAAGCCCACCTGTAGGAGACCTTCCAATTCTCAGGAAAATTTGGAAAGCCTTGGAAGCAGAGAGGAACCTTAAGCTCAAAGTCTGACAATTTGCACTGGACATCTTCAAACTCCTCAAAGGAGAAATCATAGCCGGCAAGCTGTCTCATCAACCACCCAAGATCTCTCATTCTCCAAATTTCAAATCCCAGCCTCTGCAGGCTAAAAACATCTCGCTCCAGAGCTGGGACTTTGTTCCTTTACATTTCAGGTACAGTAGCTCTTGGGGGAGTGATGGCCAGTGGTTAAAGACACTAACGCTTGTCAGCTGGCAGGGTTCGAGACCCAAGCACTGCATGACGGGGTGATCTCCTGTTCCTCATGCGATTCAGGACTCTGGAAATGAAGTCAGACCAATGATTCTGTCATGCCCCTGTTGGAATCTGATTCCGAGGGGGAGGTCGAGCAGCTGACAGGGAGTGGGAGTGTAGCTCCGGTGGCTGTGGAAGAAACTGGGTAAGGGCACAGTCCGGCTGGGCATTCAGAGGAAGATCCAGGCCCACCCCCTCTTCATCCTAGGGCACACAGGGAGGAACGGAGAAGGGAGCAACGTGGCTTACGGGGGAGGAAAGGGCCCTGATTCCCTTCATTAGCTGCAACTGGGAAAACAGGACTTTAAAAAGGGTGTTTGCGCACAGCACCTTGCTAGAAGCAAAGCGTGCATTATCTTTGTCAAGTCTTATCTGGGTTCCTGGCATCTTCCCAACTGTGTGTGTTTTGTTGGTCTTTGAAGTCTGCAATTCCTTATCCTGCCCCGTCCAGTTAATTGCTGCAGCGTGGTTTGTGTGGATTTTTATTTACAGTTTATATGTACTTTGTTTTCGGACTGAATTTCCTCCACTTAAAGACTGTTCTTGGGAGAGTTTTTTCTCCAGCCAAAGGTAACTGGACATTGGGGGCAAAGTTGGAGGTTATGTGGCTTTGTTGCCTTTGTGCCATGCCCCAGGTCATCACAGATTCCAACAACAAAGTTTGTATAACTGCCAAGTCAGATGAGGCCAAGAGCTTTATCATCATATTGAATTTTGTCTCCAGAAGAGGCCAATCAATTCGCAACAGCTCCAGGCTTTTGTCCTGAACTTCATAATCGAAAATGTAGTTAACAACCCATGACCAAATCCTGTGCTCCCTCCAACACTGTTTTTAACAAAAATGGATTATTACAATGGAACATTAATACATTCTTAAATTTTTCACATGAACTAAGAGGTAGCTTACACGTCCTACCAACCATAATGTGTCACAAGCAACTTACATAAATCTCCCTCCCTCCCTCCATCTCTCTCACCCACATTCAACATCCTGGCTTCCTTTTTTCTTCCCTCTGGTTCCAGACAAATCACCACACTACTTGCAAACTGCAAACAAACACAAATCATATGTTGTGCTAGTAAGCTGTTGTCCTAATACATTTTCCTAATACGCTGTTGTCCGAATAAGCTCCAGTTTTCCCCAAACAAAAGTTGAGGAAGGAATCATTGACTGAATTCACACATATGTATAACTGGGTCCATTTAAAACTAATTTGTTTGACCGTGGCTTTATGCAACTGTATAACAGTGAACTACATCAAAGTGTCATGTTAAAAAAAAAACACGTTTTAGCTTTATTTTACATAACACTGGAGTTTCTTTCACATAATTTGCACCAAAGTACTTGAGGGTTTAACAGAATGTATCTTTTCTATAATATTTGTGTCTTAAGGGAAAACTACATGTGGCATTTCCAATTTAGCAGCATTTTTAATTCAGCTGAAAACCTCTATGGTTTCATCTTATTTCTCAGAAGTGCTAAAAAAAAACCAACTTCTGATGTTAGATCTGGCTCACAGCTCATATATCAAGATCTCTTTGCCTAGAACAGCATCCATTTTTTGTTACTGCCTAACTTTATGTAATTAAATATTCCTAAAAGATGGACAGGCAACAAAAGGGATGTCCAGTCTATTCACTTTTATGAGTTGTCCAGCAAGAGGATTCTACCTAAAATACAACGGGACCGACACAATTATGATGGGAAGCCAAGGGAATAACCTTACCTGTTAATAAGAATTCTTTTCTATTCTCTGACATGTGGCTCATCACCCTATCTTATTCATGCAGCCCTTGAAATCGTGTTGTAAGCAGATACGTACAACGCCATCATGTTGCCGAGAACAAGGAAGACAGACGTCATTGGGTACTTCCCCTGGAATATCTACTCTGCTCTCTGGTGCTACAGCTTCACAGTATTGATCAGTAAATGGGAATGCAACAAGCAAGCATGATACAAGCTAATGGAGCTTGGAAATAGATTACCCTTCCCCTCCCCCACATACAATCAGATCTTTGCTAACATGTTAGGAAGAGATTTTAGAGAAGAGATGTCATAAAAAGCATGGAAAGGCAGAGTCCGTAAACACACCAGTGAAAATCAGATATTGCTCAATCAATATATTTATGCCAGTTGACTCTCAACATTACAATATATTATCATCGTGGAATGAATCATATAGAATCATAAGGCTGTACGGAGCCTTGAGTCCAATCCCCTGCTCAAGGCAGGAGATCTTACTGCTTCTCGGACAAATGGCTGCCCATTTTTTTCATTTTAGGACTCAAAACTTCATCTGTTCCATTAATTGTTCTCACTGTCAGAAAAATTCTCCTTACTTCTAGCTTGGATCTCTCTACAACATGCTTCCACTCATTGCTTCTTGTCCTGTCCTCTTGTACCGGAAGAAGTTAGCACTCACCCCTCTCCTAGAAAAATGAAATATCCTAGGAAATATTAAAAAGGCAGAATGTTTCCCCTAAAAGAGAAGTAGAAACTCAGAAGTGGAAATCACCTCAGAAGCAGAAGGTCACCCCCATCTTTATTAATGGGTGGGCCATTGAGGCCTGGACCAGAGTATTCTACGTAACAAAGCCCTCTACCCATCTCTCCACCTGGCCTGGGAAGATTGCATCAGCCAACATTCAGGTGAAGCCATGTGGTCCAGACAAAGCCTACAAAGTTAGCTAAGACACCCGCCTCTGGGAGTCTGACAGCCAATGGGATATGTTTCTTACACAGGAATAGGAAACAGTAAGGTGGGGCCCAACGGAGGGTATGAAATTAAGGGTCTCTCAGCATCTCAGCCCTTATTTTCCTTCGCCCAACATCTTGAAGCATGTGATCATCCTTCTCACTTTGGAGCTCCAAGCCATGTGGTCTTGTCCACCATTAAACCGTCTTTCCAAACAGCCTCCATGTTTCCAGTGTCTTTTCTCCCAATTGGAACTGAACCCAGAAGGATATTTCTTCCAACGGTGCTTTGGAGAATAAGTCAATCCTCTCCCCCTTGGGAGAGACCATCAAGTATCAGAAGACACCCATCATGTCACTCCTAATCCCTTTTTTTCCATCAGGCTAGATAACCACTCATGGTTAGATGTATCCTGCTCACCATTTATCATCTTAGATGCTCTTCTTCACATGCTCTCTTGGGGTCTCTGCATCTTTTTCATATGCTGACAACCAGAACTGGATGCAGTATTCTAATCGTGGTCTCACTAGTGCAGCGCAGAACGGTACTATCACTAATAAAATGATGAACGATATGAATGGGATATGAATATGAATGATAAAAGTTTTGGAGCAGCTTATTCATAAGAGATGCATTGCTGAAATTTAAAAGGAAGGCACAAAGCAGTATGGATGAGAGACACAGAGTTGGAGCAGCTTAGTATTGCAGTCCAGATTTTTGGCGCGTGATAGTCCCGTTATTGGATGGCGGAGAGCAATGAGTAGGTGGAGTAGTGTTGAAGCTGCTGGACTAGGATTGGAGAAACCATGGTTAATGTCCAACTTCAGTCATGGTAGGCCACAGGATGGTATGCGGGAAGTTGCTCTGTCTGATCCAACTTTGCTCATAGACTTGTGAAAACTAGACAGTGAAAATGGGATCTCTGGAGCTGGGAAAATTCATTGTGTCAATGACTCTTATCTAACCAACTCATCCTCTTCTATCACCTTCTCCTTTTGCCTTCAATCTTTCCCAACATCAGGGTCTTTAAGGAGTCCTCTCTTCTCATTAGGTGGCCAAAGTATTTGAGCTTCAGGATCTGCCCTTACAAAGGTCAGTCAGGGTTGATTTCCTTTAGGATTGACTAATGGGATCTCCTTGCAGTCCAAGGGACTCTCAAGAGTCTTTTCCAACACCACAATTCAAAACCAGAACAAAATTGGTAATAGTTAAGAATAACAATTCACAGGGAATGTTTCTTGTGGGTTGTAGCCTATTGTGAGTGGCTTGTTGGATGCTATGTATTTGTTCCTGGAAGAAAAGTGGAATAAAGGCTAACCAAAAAAAAAAAAGAATTACATCATGTTCAAGCACAGACGAAGAGTAAACATGAAAGTAACATAATACGGGTACTTGGAACCAGACAATCTAAGACTCTCCGGAGATTTTTTGACAACAATTCTCATTCTCTAGCCATTAGCTATGCTGGCAGCGAGTTCTGGTGTCTGTCAATCATTTACAAGGTTTAATTATATCCCACAGATGACAGTAAAGGAGAAAGGGAAAGAAGAGCACCTGATGATGAGAAGAACTAATGGAAGGAGAAGATAAAGCAAAAGAATATCTCTCTATTAGCAAAATAGAAACAGGAAGATATGATGCTTCACAGTATTTTCTTTTAGTTTTTTGTTTGTTTGTGGAATATTTGGTCATGTAACAATTTTCCCCAGTTGTATTCCTGGATGACAATCTTCATTATCCTTTGCAAACTAAAATAGTCTTTAGGAATGAGGAGCCCTTGATGCAATCTGAGCTTGGTTGTTTGCTTGCAGATTTTTTATTTACCCAACTGTGTAACACATTTTGACTTTAGGATCTCTGTTTGCTTATTTACCTCCCACTGAGCTTCATGCATTCAGAAGACCTGGCCATCATTGCTTATTGACCTTCCCCACTCCAAACATCTTGCATTTGGAAGATCTGGCCATCATAGGTTTTCTGTTTTGTTCAAAGAGGTGGAATACATACTAAAATAGACATGGATCCCACTTGAAAATTTCTAAAGTGCTTGAAGCAAGAGAGTTTTGGGTGTGACATCTGGTCCAGAAAAAGATGTGAATCTCCAGTTAGTCAAATAAAATGTTGGATGTAGAAGAAGGACAAGA
This sequence comes from Notechis scutatus, assembly GCF_049901735.1. Lineage (NCBI taxonomy): Eukaryota > Metazoa > Chordata > Lepidosauria > Squamata > Elapidae > Notechis > Notechis scutatus. The sequence continues at coordinate 16,997,044 of NC_142017.1, forward strand.
GAATTAAGGTGAAGTCACCAGCTCAATTCATGGATGATTGTATAATGTTCTTGGCAACAAGGCCCAAGTGGTGGACAGATGGGAATGAGAACATCTACACACTGTGTGGTTGTGAAACCCTAGGATACAGTGCCTCTTAAGCCATGGGATGGCATTTACCGCCAAGTTCCTTTTGTGTGTTCATTTTCCTTCTATCTGTATGATGAAACCATAATAAACCACACTTGGAATATTGATCCAGTTCAGGTCACCACAATAGAAAAAATGCTGAGACTGTACAAAGAGTGCAGAGAAGAGTAGCAAAAACGATTAGGGAATGGAGGCTAAAATATATGAACAGTTGCAGGAATTCGGTATAGCTAGTTTAATGAAAAGAAGGACTAGGGGTGATATGATAGAAGTCTTCCAATATCTCAGGGGCTGCCACAAAGAAGAGGGGGACAACCTATTCTCCAAAACACCTGAAGGCAGGACAAGATGAAACTCTCATGGAGAGAACCAACCCAGAACTAGGGAGAAATGTATTGACAGGGAGCAGTTGAATAGCTTGCCTCCATCACTGGAGGTTTTTAAGACGTCACTGGTCAACCATCTGCCTGAAATGGTATAAGGGGTTGGACTAGACCTCCAAGGTTCCTTCCAAGTCTGTTATTCTTCAGGTTCTTTCTCCCCTTCTGACAAATTACTGGCTGGGTTTGATGCCAAACATCATGGAGAAGATGCACTACTCCTGGTCAATTAAATAAGAGGAACATTCATGGAAGGTTGGAGGGGATAATTGGTGAGGGAACTGAAATTCTTCCACAGATGGACATTACAGAATAGACTTCATCCTGGGATATCCTCCAGATCCATTGAAACTACAATTCTCTAAGTTCCCAGCTCTTGGGTTATTCTTTACATAAAGTTATAAATATTTCAGCTTTATAAGAAGTATTATAGGAAGTATAAGACTTCTGGTGATAAGGGCAGATTTTACTGTAGTTTACAATTTCCTTTTATGATCGATACTATACGAGATGCTCCTCATGACATTCATGTCCTGCTTAGAGTTTGACAGCTATTTTCAAGTTTCTAAAACAATGCAATCTACAACATATCATTTATATAGGATAGGATAGGATAGGACAGGACAGGACAGGACAGGACAGGACAGGACAGGACAGGACAGGACAGGACAGGATAGGATAGGATAGGATAGGATAGGATAGGATATAATTCTTTATTGGCCAAGTGTGATTGGACACACAAGGAATTTGTCTTGGTGCAAATGCTCTCAGTGGACATAAAGAAAAAATAAAGTATATTCGTCAAGAATCATAAGATAAAACACTGAACCCAAAAGGATTATTTCTTCCAACATCATCCAAGAAGCTTCTTCAGTTCTGGATGAAAAGGGAAACATCTGTCAGAAGAAATATCCTTCTGGGTTCAGTTCCAAGTGGGGAAAAAGACACTGGAAACATGGAGGCTGTTTGGAAAGATGGTTTAATGGTGGACAAGACCACATGGCTTGGAGCTCCAAAGTGAAAAGGACGATCACATGCTTCAAGATGGTGGGTGAAGGAAAAAGACTGATATGCTGAGAGTCCTCTGGGTTTTATACCCTCTGTTGGCATTTGAATTTGAGCTTGTATTCTGATTGGTTGTCAGACTCCTATGGGGCCATGCAGGGCCAACTCTGTAGGCTGTCCTGAGTTCCAGGCTTGGTTGAGCCTTGCTGGATGATGATGTAATGAAAGGGCTTTGGGCAATTCCTATAGCTCTACCTGGAGATCTTTGTTATGTAAAATAGAGTGGCCTAGGCTAGAGTAAATGGCCCATGAGCAAAGATGGTGGGGTGAGTTTCTGCTTCTGAGTTTCTATTCTTTTTAGGGGGAATATTCTGCCTTTTTAATATTTCCTAGGATATTTCAATTTTCTAGGAGAGGTGTGGGTGCTAACTTCCTATACATCTTCAAGCAACAACAACAACAACAACAACAACAACAAAGCAAGTCTAGTTGCCTTTTGAAAAAAGCACCGTTGGGACAACCATGATCAGGATGACTCAGAATCTCCACGGGCATTTTTGATAGATACCAGTCTCGGGTCCTATTGCAACAAGCAGCAATTTGAACTATGCCACAGCAAGCCTCAACATGTCAACCCTCTGAAAGAATCAACAGGCCCCAGCAAAACAATTGGCTCCCATTCATTCCCTCCTTTTTTGATATGCAAATAGGAAGCGGGACTTTGATCCTTCAGAGTTTGGATCTAGGAAAAATAGGGGAGCACACTGTCCTGGGATACATCACGCTGAACATGTTTCCTACGAAGATGCAAATATGGTGTGGGAGGAACATGTTCAGCCACGTCAGGAGGGGAGCATAAGCGTTCATCCTGTTCGGTGTGAGCAAGTTTTGGGTGCAAAACTAGCCAGCTGGCACTACTTCAATCTATACAGACAGTCCTCTGAATTGCAACCACAAGGGAGCCCAAAATTTCTGTTGCTAAACGAGACAGTTGCTTTGCTCCATTTTACGACTTTTTGCCACAGTTGTTAAAGGAATCACTGCACTGTGGTTACTGCCTTTTAGTGACTGTCGAAAGTTACAATGGCACCGAAAAAAAGTGACTTATAACCGTTTTTCACATGTATGAATATGTCATGCCCTTGGTGCAGACTGACTCTGAGGGAGAGGAGGAACAGCCGACAGGGAGTGGACTAGGGGTAACATGATAGCAGTGTTCCAATATCTCAGAGGCTGCCACAAAGATGAGGGGGTTAAGCTATTCCCCAAAGCACCTGAAGGCGGGACAAGAAGCAATGAGTGGAAACTAATCAAGGAGAGAAGCAACCTAGGAGGAAGGAGAAATTTCCTGACAGTTAGAACAATTCATCAGTGGAACAGCTTGCTTTCAGATGTCGTGGGTGCTCCAACATTGGAGACTTTTAAGAAGAGATGGATAGCCATTTGTTGGACATAGTAGAGGGTTTCCTGCCTGAACAGGGGGTTGGACTAGAGGATCTCCAAGGTCCCTTCCAACTCTGTTATTCTGACTACATGTAAACGGAAGTCTTGGAGCTGGCGGCTCTGTCTTCCTATCTTAGAGGAGCTACCTCACATACTTAGCAAGTAGAAAAGGAGATTGAATGAGGACTTGATTTATTTCAAGCTTCTCTTTTCTAAATGCCAACACCAAGGATAACAGAATAGAATAGAATAGAATAGAATAGAATAGAATAGAATAGAATAGAATAGAATCAGGAACAGGATCAGGAACAGGATCAGGAACAAGAACAAGAACAGAACAGAAATAGAACAGGAATAGAATAGAATAGAATAGAATAGAATAGAATAGAATAGAATAGAATAGAATAGAATAGAATAGAATAGAATAGAATCAGGATCAGGAACAGGAACAAGAACAAGAACAGAACAGAACAGAACAGAACAGAAATAGAACAGGAATAGAATAGAACAGAAATAGAATAGAATAGAATAGAATAGAATAGAATAGAATAGAAAATAGAATAGAATAGAATAGAATAGAATAGAATGGGAAAGAATGGGAAAGAATAGAATAGAATAGAATAGAATAGAATAGAATAGAATAGAATAGAATAGAATAGAATAGAATAGAATAGAATGGGAAAGAATAGGAAAGAATAGAATAGGATAAATTAACTATGGAATTAAAAGGGAAAACAGACACAGAATACAATGCAGTATGGGAAACATGGTTTATTTGGATAGATAATAGATATAAAAATAGAAAATGTAAATAATGTATATAATAAATAAGAGGGTATGAAAGTATTATGCATTGTAAGTTTTGATAAGACACATAAATGTATATATAATGTCACAGTGCTGTTTAATAACTATTAGTATTATGTATCAATGGAAAAAAATTCAATAAAGCATTATTAGAAAAAAAAAAAGAATAGAATAGAATACCTTTATTGTCATTGCATTCCACGAATACAATGAAATTTGAAAGCTGCTCCAGCACAGTGCCCCAAACACATCACAATCACACTACAGAGTTTTGAAAATAATAATAATAATAATAATAATAATAATAATAATAATAATAATAATAATAATAGGACTAAATCATAAATGCACTGTTTTATTCTTGACAATTACTGTCTTGGAAAAGAAACTGTTTCTCAATCTATTAGTCCTCATTTCAAGTCACCTATAACGCCTCCCTTGATGGTAACAGATCGAAATATGAATGTGTAGGATGAGAACGGTCTGTGGAGAGTTTTTTGTGCTCTAGAGAGGAGTCTGGTCTTTGCAATCTCTTCCAAAGAAGAAAGAGAGCAACCGATGATTTTTTTGTGCTGTGTTTATAACTCTCTGGAGCATCTTCTTATCCACTGCAGAGCATCCAGCATACCACACCGTTACACAGTATGCCAAAATGCTCTCGATGGTAGACCAGTAAAAAGTAACCAGCAACTTCTCACCCAAACCACTTTTTTTTTTTCAGCAACCTCAGAAGGTGCAGGTGCTGTTGGGCCTTCCTTGCAGTGGGCATAGTGTGGACCGACCGAGTAAGGTTGTCGGAAATATGAGTTCCTAGAAATTTAATACTATGAACTCTTTCCAGTGGATCTTACTCATGTGAAGTCATCAAATTGGGTTAGAGTTATGCCCCAGCCGAATCCAAAGATAAAAAGACCAAGAATTCTGGATCACGTTCCCTGCCAAGTATCTAACAGACTCTTTTACCCCATCACAAGTAAATCTAGTGCAGTAAAACTAGAAAACATTTGAAACCCTGTTGTAAGATTTCTTGTTTGTTCGCTCAATCCCAGCACCTGAAAAGCACTTACCATTACTTGGAATTATTATGCTGCACTTCCCTGGGTCTCCCATCCTGCTGCATTTCATTTACCAAACGAAATGATAAATATTAAAGGGGAGGAGAAGAGGACATTAATTGGTGAAGGGGGGGGGGAGGAATGAAAGAATATGTTTTTGGTGTGTCCAGCCATATTTTGAAATTTGGCAAAGGGCCTTAATCTCCATTTAGCATGGGGTTTATTGCTGGAAACCTCCAGGTTTAAGCTGCTCATTAAAAAGTAATCACAACCCTTTGTGTGTGTTTGTGCGCACATGGGTTGTGCGATTTTTCCCCCCCAAGCGTTAGCTCTGGTTGCTGCTGCACGAGAGACCAAACTGTACAACAAAGGCTCGGAGTCTGAATCTGTCTTTTGTACATGCATCCAGGCAGAGAAATTTGGGTCAACAATGTACTTGTTAACCTCCCAGCCTTTTGAAAATTTTAACGTGATTTTTTTGGGTATATTTTAATCTGTTTTAATCCATGATTTTATTCATGCATTTATATGGTTTTATGATGATATTGTAAACTGCCCAGAGTCACTTAGATGAGAGGTTGGTATAGAAACTAATGATTGAATGAATTGTTGAAGAAAGAAAGAAAGAAAGAAAGAAAGAAAGAAAGAAAGAAAGAAAGAAAGGAAGGAAGGAAGGAAGGAAGGAAGGAAGGAAGGAAGGAAGGAAGGAAGGAAGGAAGGAAGGAAGGAAGGAAGGAAGGAAGGAAGAGAAAGAGAAAGAGAGGGAGAAAAAAGAGAGAGAAAGAAAAAGAAAAAGAAAAAGAAAAAAGAAAAAAGAAAGAAAGAAAGAAAGAAAGAAAGAAAGAAAGAAAGAAAGAAAGAAAGAAAGAAAGAAAGAAAGAAAAGAAAGAAAAAGAGGAGAAGGAGGGTGGGTGGAAGGAAGAAAAGAAAACAAGGGAGGGGGAGGGGAGGAAGGGATAGGGGAGGGAGGGGGGAGGGAGGAAAACAAGGGGGAGGGATGGTGGGAAGGAAGGAAGGAAGGAAGGAAGGAAGGGAGGAAGGAAGGAAGATGCATCTCATTTCAGTTACATTCAAGAAAGGAACATAAAACCAACTTTCCTATTTAAATGTCCTCATTAACTTCTACTTAAGTTTTACTTCCGAGTATTCCAATGCTCAACAGCCCAACACTGTTTGCAGGCAGATTCTGCCAATTCTGCCCTCTGAATAAGAAACTGGCGTCTTTTACTCATTTGTAAACACTAGTCCAGACTGATAAAAAATTGATTAAAGGACAATGAAATCTGATTCCACTTGACCTCCATGCTGACAAGGCCAACCTTCAGTCTCTTGTCAAGGCAGATCTGATTATGCCAATGCCAGAACCTTGGCAAGCACCAGCCAAATTACAGAGTTGCAACCAAGCAGGAAGACAAAATCAACAGCGACTGCCTCCCAAATTAGATTAATAATATCCCGCCTCGTTTGTGGTTTCTGAGAGAAATATTGCCTCAAGACAAACAATTTTCTGCAGAGTACCAGAAGCCTCACATATCTATCGAAAATTCCACGTACAGGAATTCTTAACTTTCTCCACGTTTTGTACAAGAAGAACTAATCATTTCAACACCAGACTGTGGTGTTGGGTTCTGAATTATGTGGGTTGGCCAAGCAAAGCCATCACTGGGAATGGAGATTGAGGCATTCCTTGGGATGAAGTAGATTTTAGAATGGGGTTTGCAGATTTTATCATATTTTCACCCGTAATTCTTCAGCCAAACCAGGCTATACATTTTGGGCCTGCCTCTTTCACTGGAAAGTCTAAAAAAGGAGATTGAGAAGCTAAGCTTCCATATGAAACCACCCAAAAGTGGTTAAACCACTTAAACCATGTTTAATGTGGATTTAGCATAGTTAGGGACAGTTATCTTGATGAAGATTCTCAATCATCCAGGTAAACTTATCTGGAAGTTACAACCATGGTTACCTAGGATCAATTTGAAGGGATGTATTCACACGTTTAGCTCAAAAGGGCACATACAGTTTATCAAGACCTGATTACATCTTCCATCAAATGGACTTAACCCAAAGCATAGGCATCTAAGAGAACTCATGTTGAGGTCACATCCAGCACATTATCATTGGGTCAGTTTGCTATGATATTATGACACATGTGACATCTTGCCTGCTGTTCCATATATACCACATCGGTTCATGTGCTGAAGTATATTTATAGGGGTTTATAGCCTACTCTGTATAGGAGAAGGTAGCAAATGAAATCTGGGGTGGAGTTAAAAGAGGAATCAGCCTAGAATCCCTACATAGCCACAAGTGAACGAAGTCTAACTTCCCTTGAATTCCATGGACCCTTCTCTAATTCCAAGCAGGTTTGGAGAGAGAACGATAGCTTGGGATAGGCTCATTAGAAACGAACAAAAATATCATCTTGTAGGAGAAAGAGTGGCAGAAGCTGGGTGGAGTTAGAATAGAATAGAATAGAATAGAATAGAATAGAATAGAATAGAATGGAATAGAATGGAATGGAATGGAATGGAATGGAATGGAATGGAATGGAATGGAATGGAATGGAATGGAATGGAATGGAATGGAATAGAATAGAATAGAATAGAATAGAATAGAATAGAATAGAATTCTTTTATTGGCCAAGTGTGATTGGACACACAAGGAATTTGTCTTGGTGCAAATGCTCTCAGTATACATAAAAGAAAAGATACATTTGTCAAGAGTCAAGAATCATCAGGTACGACACTTAATAATAATCATAAGGTACAATAAGCAATCAAATCATACTAGGAAACAGTCCATATAAATCGTAAGGATACAAGCGACAAAGTTACAGTCATACAGTCACAAGTGGGAGGGGATGGACGATAAGGAGTGATGAGAAGATTAATAGTAATAATACTGCAGACTTTGTAAATAGTTGGACAGTGCTGAGGGAATTATTTGTTTAGCAGAGTGATGGCATTGGGGTGGAAAAAACTGTTCTTGTGTCTAGTTGTTCTGGTGTGCAGTGCCAGAACAGCATTGTTCTGAGGGTAGGAGTTGAAACAATTTATGTCCGGGATGTGAGGAGTCTGTAAATATGTTCACAGCCCTCTTTTTGACTCCTGCAGGATACAGGTCCTCGATGGAAGGCAGGTTGGTAGTAATTGTTTTTCCCCGCAGTCCTAATTATCCTCTGAAGTCTGTGTCTGTCCTGTTGAGTTGCAGAACCAAACCAGACAGTTATAGAGGTACAGATGACAGACAGTTAAAAGAGGAATCAGCCTAGAATCTCTAACTCCAAGCAGATGTGGAGAGAGAAAGATAGCCTGGGATAGGCTCATTAGAAATGAACAAAAATCTCATTTTGTAGGCGAAAGGGTGGCAGAACCTGGTGTGGAGTAAACAAGAGGAATCAGCCTAGAATCTCTACGTAGCCATAAGTGGGTTAAATCCAACCTCCCTTGAATTCTACGGACTCTCATTTAACTCCAAGCAGATGCTGATATTGAGAAGATCCCCGTGCATAGGCTTTTAGCAATAAATCATATTTAACTGGATCTTCACCTGTGAACCTAGTTTTTCCTGCCTGACGTCTGACTGCCAACCACTCAGAGGATTATACACACACACCCCCGATACAAACATTTTGTTGAATTAATAATGGCTACATTGGCCTAAGTGCTTTCTCTTTAACCTAGCAAATCATACTTTAATTCAAGGCATGAACCTAGCCAGGGGATTGCAGGGCAATTGGAAAACAATACTGCAACCCCTTGGCTGGATGCATACCTCAAATTAAACCAGGGTTTGTTTAATAGGGATGGTGGGAAGGGAGAGAGACATCAAGGAAAGAATTCAAAGACTGCAAAAAAAACAAAGAAGAAAGAACACCAAGATTACAGAGCCTTTTTTTCCCCCAAATGCAAAAGCCTACTTTAAAGAGAAAGCGCTTAGGTAAATGTTGACATTGTCAATCACCCTTTGTTGCCATTAAACCCAAATAAAATCACAAACACACTCCTGTTTTCTCCAGCAATCTTCTTTTTCCACCCTCCCCCCAAAAAAAGTCTGTTGGAGGTCTGTAGAAAAGCCAGCTTTTCAGTAGGATGGCAGGAGAGAGAGAAGGCTCAAGAATGATGAATAAAACATCATTTTTGTTTCACTTTTACCTCTTCTCTTGGAATTATCTCTAGAGAGGAAGCATCTTTCCTTACAGCAAAACTAACACTTATCATTTAAAATTTGGTGGAGATTCCCAAAAACTTTTGCGACAGGATAGATAACAAACCACAACAAGACTTGCTGTTGCTGTTTCAAAGCTTCAGCTCCTAAAGTCTGTGGTGGAGACCAACAACTCCTGTTTGGGGAAATGAATTGAAATAGTTACAAATTAATTATGATAGTTATTATGAAGTCATAAATAGGAACCAGTTGCCAAGCATCTGAAATTTGATTACCTGATCATGGGGATGTGCAAAGGTCATAACTGTGAAAAACGGTCATAAGTTCCATTTTTCAGTGCTTTTGTAACTTTGAATGGTCACTAAACAAACTATTGTAAGTTGAGGATGACCTGTATACAGCCAGCATGCTTCAAGCTCGCCCGGTGGAAATGCACAGATGTACCACTGCAAGATATTATGGGTACAAGCTTTTACATAACTTCTAGCCATTTGTGGGTGAACGAATTCCTTTATTTTATGTGTATCCTGTGCAGTGTTTTCAATTATAGCAAACTAGGAAGGAATACAACCTGGTTCTAAAATCTGACAATACAGCATTCGACCAATTTCCAGAGAACTTCACCAACACATCTGTGAATTCAAAGCAAAACACTTTAAGCAGGTCCTTTTGGTCTCATTTGGAGTCTAATCTAATGGCACTGCCCCCCAGCATGGGTACCTGAACATTTAGAAGTTACCAAAAGCACAACAAAGAATGTTCTTTCTGCGCCAACTCAGAAAGCTCCAACTGCCCAAGAAGCTGCTGATCCAGTTCTACAGAGGAATTATTGAGTCTATCATCTGCACCTCTATAACTGTCTGGTTTGGTTCTGCAACCCAACAGGACAGACACAGACTTCAGAGAGTAATTAGGACTGCAGAAAAAAACAATTACTACCAACCTGCCTTCCATGAGGACCTGTATACTACACGAGTCAAAAAGAGGGCTGTGAAAGTATCTACAGACTCCTCACATCCCGGACATAAACTACTTCAACTCCTACCCTCAAAACATAGAGCACTGCACACCAGAACAACTAGACACAAGAACAGTTTTTCCCCAACGCCATCACTGCTAAACAACTAATTCCCTCAACACTGTCCAACTATTTACAAAGTCTGCATTACTATTACTATTAATCTTCTCATCACTCCTTATCACCTATCCCCTCCCACTTGTGACTGTATGACTGTAACTTTGTTGCTTGTATCCTTATGATTTATATTGACTGTTTCCTAATATGATTTGATTGCTTATTGTACCCTATGACTATTATTAAGTATTGTACCTGATGATTCTTGACTCTTGACGAATGTATCTTTTCTTTTATGTACACTGAGAGCATTTGCACCAACACAAATTTCTTGTGTGTCCAATCACACTTGGCCAATAAAAGAATTCTATTATTTATCTATGCTGGGAAAAACAGACCTCTATCATTATCCGTTAGCAAAGTTAGTACGTAGGCAAATAATTTTGCCACATTTTTTTTCATTCTCAAACTTCTCTCTATCCTGTTTCTGCCACAATGTACAACCCACAGACAAAAAGCAAAGTGTGCCCTCCTTGCACATTTATCATCCCTGTTTTATGCCTACTTTTCTGATTTCCTCCCCCTAATAACATGCATCTTTGGGCAAGCAATTTTCTTTCCAGTATGCAATTTTGACCAAGGATGCATGCCTCGGTAAGCACATTCCTCCATTAGGTACATTTTCAGTTCAGAAAACTATGACACAAAACAGAGAAAATGGATAGTTACAAAAACAACTTTAAGAGGAGAACAGTTAGTTATGTCTGCATTACAAATGATAAACAGGGTTTGTTTTTTTCCTTAGGCCAAAATAGCTTTTGAGTGACATAAAACAAAGGAACTGTATCATATAAAACTTGTTTTGTATAAAAGCCTTTTTGTGCCGCAGAATGGAATCATAAGCTTGGGAAAATAAAAAGGCAAATCAAAGTGTTTAAAAATAGCAGCCATCAAACTCAGAATATTCTCAAGCTGTTTTTCAGAATAACCATAATGGAAAAGTGACTAACTGCGGATTGTTCATTATCTGGCTGGATTGTTCTACCAGTTCTCTTTTCAAGGTGGCAAGAGGGGAATTTGCTTTTGAAACACTTTTAAAAGAGGGACAAATGTCCTGGAGAAAAGTTTGATTCTTTTGCAGTTCTTTCGTGATGAGTTGGCCAAGGGCTGTGTGAAGGTCTTTTTATTGAGGACAGTAATCTTTCCGGCCTTCAGCTGCCTCCCACTTTTCCAGTAAATCTCAAAAGAAAACAACAGGGATCTCAACTCCTATAGGCTTTTACTAGTCTTATTGTTAGGAGAAAGTTTCTCTTTTGTTCTTTTCTGTAGAATTTTTGCTCTCTCCAATCTCCCCGGGGGGGGCCCCCAGGTTTGCTGGAGAACCTAGTAAATTCACTGATCCTCAACTCCATAAGCCCCTCTCTGGGGTTTCTTCTGCATTAAAAAAAGCATTTAAAAAGCTGCATTAAGCTTTGTGATCCATCAGGTAGAACGCAAAGCCATGCTCTAGTTACCAAACCGCTGAGAAGTCAGCATTTGCAGTCTGGAAATTACATGTTACCTTTTTCCATTTAGACAAAACTATGTCATTATTTAAGAACCTCCATCTTTCCACAAAGACACAGACTGTCCTTCAGCTAAACCAAAAGCCTGGCAAAAAGAATAAGGATAAGTTTGGGGGAACATATATTGTTCTATATCCTATAACTAGAATTTGCTGAATACATCACTAATGGCTGAATTTGCATCACCTTCATAACCCATGACCTTCAAAGAAAGAAAAAGATGCACACATTCTGGCCTAAAATAAAACTGACCCACGCTTTGCTGGAGTGTGATTTGTGAATCAAATCTGGTGTTACTGTTCAATTTTCATAAATGTCTCTTTAATAATGGTAGCTTTCATATTATATTTCTCCAAGGAACTCCAGGCAGTTTGTTCCTCATTCATAATTTACTAATGAAATTGCAGGATATGAATTGAATAAATATTGCATTAAGTTTAGAGTTTCTAGGAATACTCCATCAAGAACAATGGCTGGAAACTGGAGAAAGGAAGGAAGGAATATAGCTGTTTACTGCTGATGGTAGGAAAAGGTAAACTGGAACCCTCCATAAATTTCTAAATTACAGCTCCTCGCATCCTTTAACACTGATGATTCTAATCAAGATTTGGAAATTATTATTCAGCAAAAAGAAAAAAAACATAGATTTCTCCAACTCTGATTTAGACCAAAGTAACGGAGGACAAGTGGACTCTTCAGGCATCAAATCATGTGCAGAAAAGAAATTAAGCACCTTGATTTAGTTTGGCAGACTTCATTTTAAAAAAAAATCCCCACAACCTTTATAACAACCTCAATCTTCAGAGTAATCCCTACCTCAACCAAGTGAAGATGATTAAATGTCCTTTTCCAGATTCTGAACCAGGATACTGGTTCAGTCTCAACAATCTGAATTTGGTTGCTTTCTTGCAGATGTTTCCTTACCCAAATCTTCTTGGCTTTTTCAAAGTTGATTACAAAGTCTCAACTGTCTGAGCTATGCACACTTTGCCAATGAAATAGAATTCTTAGGGATTCTAAGGATACATTCAGTCTACCACAACATCTGAACAGGTTTCTAGGTTTTCCACAACCCTCTTCTGACATTTTTCTTTTTCTATTTTCCCGTGTCACCTTCAGCCCTTGATTCCACATCAATGACAGGTTTGCACAATCAGTCCGATTTTTTTAATACTACAAGCCTTTAGTCCGTCTGATGGAAAAATGTTTTGGACAAGCAGGTGTATACTAAGAACTCAGAAATGATGTTCCCCAAGATTCAGAAATCAGTATCAGAACTAAACTTTGAAGCCCACAATCTAGCTCTAACTTTTTCCCCAAATTTCAGGCATTCATGAGCAACCTTCCTTATGAAGAAAAATGATGCTTGCTCTTGTCCTGAATCTTGCCTTTCACAAATTCACAGAACCAGAAGTTCTTACTCTACTTGGCTGGAGCAGAAAACAAAGCTTCCGCTTCCAAGAGTATACCTTCTTGCATTAGATAATTTTGTGGGCACACAGTTCCTAAAAGTAACACTTCTTGTCCTGCTTGGTTTCCTTGTTTGGTTTAAGCAAAATCTTGCTTTGGCTGCACCTCTGATTCGATGCAGCCGGAATGACCTTTAGCAGACATAAAACAATTAAACCAATTAAGTTTGAGTCACTACATTATAAAAACGATGTTGAGATTTTGGAAAGAGTGCAGAGAAGAGCAACGAAGATGATCATGGCCCTGGAGGCTAAAACATTTGAAGAATGGTTGCTGGAATTGGGTATGTGTAGTCTAGGGAAAAGAAGAACTAGGGGTGACATGATAGCAAGTGTTCCAATATTTGAGGGGCTGCCATAAAGAAGAGGGGATCAAACTATTCTCCAAAGCACCAGAAGGCAGGACAAGAAGCAATGGGTGGAAACTAATCAAGGAGAGAAGCAACCTAGAATCAAGAAGAAATTTCGTAACAGTGAGAACAATTCACCAGGGGAACAACTTGTCTTCAGAAGTGAGTGCGTCATCACTGGAGGCTTTTCAGAAGAGACTACACAGCCTCCTGCCTGAAATAGTTGGACTAGAAGACCTCTAAGGTCCCTTCCAACGTTGTGCTTCTGTTATTTTTTTTTATTTCTGTTAAGTGGCATCCTACCATTGCTACATTGTAGCCTGAACTTCACAGGATTATCAATCCCATTTAGCCACATCAAGAACTGGTGTTCTTCTTGGCTGCAACTGCAACATTTGGAATGCATCAAGAGTGTACCATTGCTACAATTTGATCCGAAATACATAGGTTTATCGACCTCTTTTAGTCACTGATAAAAAAACTCGTGTCCTTCTTGGCTCCCTCTCCAATATTTGGAAAGAAAGAACACAGCAAGTATTCAGGCCAATTCTGACAGGGAGAGGCATCCTCAAATGATTATACAACACTGGAAGAATCAATCTATCCACAACACTGAATTGCTGATATGTTCTGTCTGTCAATGTCTGAACTTGTTTTTCTTCAACAGCAGGACAAGAAAAATCATTCCCCGAAACTGTTTGGTTTGTTTTTTTCCTCTTTAACATACAAATTTCCAAACCTTCCCTTTCCCATTTCAAACTTAAACTGCACAGAGATAGTTTAGAATGTAAACCATCGAATGTAAACCATCGATTTACTTTAAATGGTTTAGTGCAGTGGTGGCTAACCTTTTTGGGCTCTTGTGCCAAAAATTGTGCACACACTTGCACACTCGTGCTGGTATGCCAGCACCCAAAAGGCAATATGCACCCATCCCACGCCCCCTACGCAATCCCCACCCCCCGCCGCCCACTTACCTGCCCTGAGCCTCACAGCTGATTTTCACAGCCAGTTTGAGGGCTTTTTCGGCCTCCCAGAGGCTTCAGGAAGGCTTCTGCAGGCTTCTCGGGCCAAAAACTCAGCCTGTTTCATCACTTCCGGTATTTCTGAAAAAATAGGAAGTGACAAAACGGCCTTAGTTTTCAGCCTGAAAGGCCTGTAGAAGACTTCCTGAAGTCTCTGGAAGGTCGAAAAAGGCCTCAAACCAGCCGAAAATCAGCTGTGAGGTGCACACATGCGCAGTGAGACAAATTTGCCTGCAGCTCATGTGCTCTGTGTACCACCTGTGGCACATGCGCCATAGGTTCATCATCATGGGTTTAGTGTCTGAATAACCTTGCATGAGGATGATGATGATGATGGTGTGTGTGTGTGTGTGTGTGTGTGTGTGTGTGTGTGGCAGAATAAACATTTTGAGCACTACACTAGACCCCCCAAGGTCAAACACAACCTTGATGTGGCCCTCAATGAAATCAAGTTTGACACCCCTGGTACAATAGTAGGATTCAATTTTTTTTACTACTGGTTCTGTGGGCATGACTTGGTGGGCGTGGCAGGCGAAGGATACTGCAAAATCTCCATTCCCTCCCCACTCCACTAACCTGCTCTCCAGCTCCGTTCTCCTGTACAAGGCAACAAAAGAAGACCAAGCTGATCAGCTGGGACTTGGGAGGCAGAGAATAGATGGGGGCGGGGCCTTTCAGAAGTTCTCCGAACCACTCAAAATTTCCACTATCGGTTCTCCAGAACTGGTCAGAACCTTCTGAATACCACCTCTGCCCTGGTCTAATTTAAATAGTTTCTTTTAGGGATGTGTAGAATTCAGAAATGACAGAACTTCTGGTACAGATGATTGATAACCAAACCTGCCAAAACTATTGCAAAGGGCATGGCTTGGAAACAAAACATATCAAAACAAAACTCAATGAATTTAGCAGGTTCCTAACTTCTTTTATTACCGGGGAACAGAGATGCGGGAACTCAAGAGCTTTCCTGAGGAGCACAATGTAGTTTGCAAAACTGGGGTAGAGTTTTGTAACCCCTGTTTTTTTTTACATATCCTTGGTTTAAACCCCCGGTTTCCAATCTTGACAACTCGCAGACTTCTGGAATAGAATAGAATAAATAGAATAGAATAGAATAGAATAGAATAGAATAGAACAGAACAGAACAGAACAGAACAGAACAGAACAGAATAGAATAGAATAGAATAGAATAGAATAGAATAGAATAGAATAGAATTCTTTATTGGCCAAGTGTGATTGGACACACAAGGAATTTGTCTTGGTGTAAATACTCTCAGTATACATAAAGAAAAGGTACATTCGTTAAGAATCAAGAATCATAACGTACAACACTTAATGATAGTCATAGGGTACAATCAACAATCAAATCATAGTAGGAAACAATCGTAAGGATACAAGCAACAAAGCTACAGTCCTACAATCACAAGTGGGAGGGGATGGGTGATAAGAAGATTAACAGTAATAGTAGTGTACACTTTGTAAATAGTTGAAAAGTGTTGAGGGAATTATTTGTTTAGCAGAGTGATGGCTTTCAGGAAAAAAAACTGTTCTTGTGTCTAGTTGTTCTGGTGTACAGTTCTCTATAGTGTTGTTTTGAGGGAAGAAGTTGAAACAGTTTATGTCCAGGATGTGAGGGGGTCTGTAGATACTTTCACAGCCCTCTTTTTGACTCGTGCAGTGTACAGGTCCTCAATTGGAGGCAGGTGGGTAGTAATTGTTTTTTCTGCAGTCCTAATTATCCTCTGAAGTCTGTGTCTGTCCTGTTGGGTTGCAGAACCAAACCAGACAGTTATAGAGGTGCAGATGACAGACTCAATCATTCCTCTGTAGAACTGGATCAGCAGCTCCTTGGGCAGTTTGAGCTTTCTGAGTTGGCACAGAAAGAACATTCTTTGTTGTGCTTTTACTCCCAGAATTCCCCAGCCAGCTTGAAGACTTGTGGACTTCAAACTGGGGGATTCTGGGACCTGAAGTCCACAAGTCTTTAAGGTTGCCAAGGTTGGACACCCCTGGTTTAAACAAAACACCACTTAGTGCAGGGGTGTCAAACTCAAGGCCTGTGTGCTGAATCCAGCCCATGGGGTGCTTCGATCTGGTCCATGGGGATACCCTGGAAACAGTGAAGGATCAGCCCACAGTGTCTCTGCACGGCCATCCCAAGCTCTGTTTTTGCTGGCAGAGGATTGTAGAAGGCCGTTGCAGGATGCAGATCCCAAGGAGCTGCTGATCCAGTTGCAACCCAACAGGACAAACACAGATTTCAAAGAGTAATTAGGACTGCAGAAAAAACAGTTACTACCAACCTGCCTTCCATGGAGGACCTGTATACTGCAGGAGTCAAAAAGAGGGCTGTGAAAGTATCTACAGACCCCTCACATCCCGGACATTAACTGTTTCAACTCCTTCCCTCAAAATGACGCTACAGAGCACTGCGCACCAGAACAACTAGACACAAGGACAATTTTTTTCCGAACGCCATCACTCTGCTAAACAATTAATTCCCACAACACTGTCCAACTATTTACAAAGTCTGCATTACTATTACTATTAATCTTCTCATCCTTCCTTTCACCCATCTCCTCCCACTTGTGACTGTATGACTGTAACTTCGTTGCTTATTGACTGTTTGACGTTATTGACTGTTTCTTAGTATGATTTGATTGCTTATTGTACCCTATGACTATTATTAAGTGTTGTACCTGATGATTCCTGACTCTTGACAAATGTACCTTTTATTTTATGTACACTGAGAGCATTTGCACCAAGACAAATTCCTTGTGTGTCCAATCACACTTGGCCAATAAAAGAATTCTATTCTGTCATAGCCGAAAATGGAGCTTGGGAGTCTATTTTTGCTAGCAGAGTGCTCGGGCCACTACAAGCACCCCAACATGAGTGACATCAAGCTGTCCAAGCCCACCCTGTCCATGCCCTCCCCTCGCCCTCCATCAAACACAACCCTGATGCGGCCATCAATGAAATCGAGTTTGACACCCCTGGCTTAGTGCAATGTGTGAATGCAGCCTCTTCCTGTGTCATAAAGGCTGGGAAGCTTATAATGCCAGCAATCCACCTCCCCATCCCTTTTCTTCCTTGTGTCCTCCTCCTCCTCCTCCTCCTCCTCCTCCTCCTCTCCCACAATTGTTATAATCAAAACTATAAGCACTCAACTTTTAAACAAGTGAGCAAACAAAAACGCTCCAGCTGGAATAACCCCTATTCCTCCCAAGACCAAATCCCCAGCTATTGGGCGAGTCTACCCACCCAGCATCTCCCAAAGGATGGGAACCCGTAGCCGGGGGGGGGGGGGGGGAGGACAGAAATGCTAATTTAGGAAAGAGTTGGCGTGGGTGTCCTAGAAGTAGCTGACTCAATTCCGTTCAGGAAACCACCCTTAAAATTACGCGCCCCGCATCCCGAACTCCACCCAGCGTCTCCCCGCCTTCCTTTGCAGCTGGGCCACTTCTAAAACTCTGCGTACGCTCAGAGACCTCTTGTCTCCTGGTCCCCCCAAGCCGGGATTGCAAGCTTAGTGCCTCGCAAGCCACTTCGGGCACCGTTTCCAGAGCTGGGCAAGCGCCTCTCCAAGCGCAGCCGCGCCTCTCCAAGCGCCCTTCCGCGCCACCGAGCGGAGTGCCCGGGGCGTTGGGAAGCGTGTCTATCCAGCCAGCCCCAACCGCTTCCCCGCCGCCACTCACCGTCTGAGCTGACTGAGTCGTAGGGATCCCGCTGGCAGGAGGCTCGGGGTGCCCCCTCCGCCCCGGGCTGGCTGTAGTCCACCAAGCTGAGCCCCTCCAAGGCATCGTAGCCGGCCCGCGACTGGTCCTCCACCGGCACCACGGTGAAGTGCGGCATGGCCGCGGCGGGACGTCGGAAGAGCAGCCGCCGCCGCCTCCGCCTCCTCCTCCTGCCGTCCTCGCCTGGCTCTCCGTCCGCCGCGCCCGGGGCTTGGCCGGAGCAGCTCGACGAGGCGAGCGGGAGACGCGGCGCGGCAGCCTCGGCCGAGCCAGGCTGGCATTCCAGCGGCCTTGGGTCACTTCCTCCCAGGAAGCGCGGCTCGGCGACGCCCCCCACTCCCGCTCCGAGGGACTGCAGAGCAGCCAGCCAGAGCGCTCCGGAGGAGGGAGGGAGGGAAGAAGGGACTCCGGCTCGGCTCAGCGCCAGGGCCAGACCCGCTTAGCCGGCGGGCTCCGACGCGCAGCCCCCGAGGGTCCGCCTCGCTCGCCCCTGCCGGCGCGCCCTTCACTTTGGCCCCAGGGGAAAAAAGTTTTCCGCCGCTCAGAGTTGCCGCCGGGTGGGTGGGTGGGTTTGTTCTTGGTGCTCTCTTGGTTGTTCCCTTGCAGACGTTTCCTTGCCCAAACTCGGTGAAGTTGACCCGGGTCGTCTCCCTCGCTCTTCGCAACCCTGCGCGCTGGATTCACGTGTCCCCCTTGCCCGACGAGCTCGCTTTTGCAGCGCGAGCCTGAACCTAGCCCGGCGAGCCCAGGGTGGAAGTTTGCACGCCTCAAAGGCACCAACGTGCCTACCGTCCCTGTCCTATGGTTTATTTTTTTATTTTTATTTCTTTTATTTTTCTTATATGTATCCATTTCATGTATCCATAACTATGTTTATACTTATACCTGTTACCTTATAATTGCTTGACAAAATAAATAAATAAAAATAAATAAATAAACTCTGGCTCGTTTGGGAGGGGTGGGGGTTGTTGTGTGAATGCAACTGATTGGGGTTTATTCAGCACACAGTGGCTTATGCCAGAGAGTGAACTCAGCCGTGTTTGGGGTATTGTGTGAATGCAACTGATGGAGGTTTATTCAGTCCACCGTGGCTTATTCCAGAGTGTCAACTCAGTTTCATCTGTTTGAGGTTTTGTATGAACGCAACTGATTGGAGTTTATAAGCCCACCATGGCTTATTATAGACCCTGAACTCAGCTGTGTTTGGGGTATTGTATGAATGCAACTGATTGGGGTTTATTCACCCCACCATGGCTTATTCCAGAGTGCTAGGTTTGAGGTGTGTGAATGCAACTGATTAGGGTTTATTCAGCACACCATGGCTTATTCCAGAGTGTGAATGCTGGGTTTGAGGTGTTATGTGAATGCAACTGATTAGGGTTTATTCAGCATAACATGGATTATTGTAGACCGTGAACTCAGCTGTGTTTGGGGTGTTATGCACTTACTCCAGAATGTGAACTCAGCTACTGTTCAGCTGCCAATAATTCTGCTATAATAACAACATCCTCCTCTTTATTTAGACATTTCCATGTCTTCATGCTGACTGGTAGGTAAATATTTACCTGATTGAGAGGTCTGTTTGCTAACTTTAGGCAGGAGTCACACAATGGGCTGCCTTACTTGCGATTTGTGAAACCAAACAGAGATGGGTTCACACACTGCAGGGAGGCTTAACATGGTTAGTGGTTTTGGCTCAGCAGGCTATGTGAGCAGAATCATGGCAAATCATGGTTTATGCATTTACAAAAGCAGCCCAGTGTGCTTTACCAAACAAACCATGATGTAGTATAATGTGTGAACCAAGACATAATTTCCTCTGGGCTGAATTTATTTTATTTTATTTATTTATTTGTCAAAAGCTTACAATATAACAGAAACAAGAATAAACATAAGTTTAAATACAAGAAATAGGAACTAATAATTGGGGATAATAGGACAGGGATGGTGGGCACGATGGTGTGCTTATGCACGCTCCTTACAGATCTCTTAGGAATGGGGTGAGGTCAATAGTGGTTAGTTTGAGGGTAAAGGAGTGGGGGTTTGAGCAGGTAACAACAGAATCAGGTAGTGAGTTCCAGACACTGACCACTCTGTTGCTGAAATCATACTTCCTGCAATCAAGTTTGGAGCGGTTTACATTTAGTTTATATCTGTTGTGCGCTCTAGTGTTGTTGTTAAAGTTGAAATTGAATTGGACTTGGGGAGAGGAATGCAAAAGGGTTTATGCTCATCCATGTTCACTCTAAGTATCCCTTTGAGCTAGGCAGCTAAAGATAAAACACCGTGAATTTATTGGCATCCTTCAGTCTCAAGAGACTATGGTATCGTGCTCTGAAAAGAGGTCCTAAAACAGCATCTAGCGTGGCTAAAAAAGCCAACTCGACACTGGCAATCCCTTCCACACAGTCTGTCCCCTGCCCAGCACCCCAGATTTCACGGGCTCCCGGACTGCCCCTTTGCCAGCCTGCCAAGAATGTCTCTTCTTCAAATTGGAGAAGGCCATGCTGTGTCTTTAGCCTCCAAGCTGAACAATCAGAGATCAAGATTTCCCAGCTGTTGATGTCCATTCCCAAGGCCTTTAGATCCCCCCTGGCAGATATCCTTATATCGTAACTGTGGTCTCCCTTTAGGGTGCTTTCCCTGCACTAATTCTCCATACACGAGGTCTTTCGGAGTCCGATCATCAGCCATCCTCACAACATGCCCAAGCCAGCATAGACGTCACTGCTTCAAGAGTACATAACAGGCTAGAAATTCCACCACGTTCCAAACACTGTGAATTACAGTTTGGTAATTTGAATTTGGACTGGAAATGCTCAACGTGGATTCTTGACATTGAACAGATAATTCTCCCTCTGCAAGGGACCACAGGTTTGGTAAACCGTGCAGGCTAATTTTAGATGAAGAGTCCCCCCAAAAAAATCAAAATTGCTTTCCCCCTCCCTTTTTGCAAGAAAGTGCCGTACAGATTTTTTTTAGATTTTAGATAAACAGAGTTGGAAGGGAACTTGTAGGTCATCCAGTCCAACCCCCTGCCTGAGCAGGAGACCCCACATCATTTCTGACTGATTGCTGTCCAGTATCTTCTTGAAAGCCTCCAACTTCTGAAGGCAACTTCTGTTCCATCGGTTGATCGTTCTCACTGTCAGAAAAGTCCTCCTTATTTCCAGGTTAAATCTCTCCTTGATCTGTTTCCATCCATTATTCCTTGTCTGACCTTCGGGTGCTTTGGAAAATAAATTGACCCCTTCCTCTTCTCTGTGGCAGCCCCTCAAATATTGGAAGACTGCTATCATGTCTCCCCTGGTCCTTCTCTTCACTAGATTAGCCAAGCCCAGTTCCTGCAACCGTTCTTCATGTCTCCAGTCTCCTAATCATCCTGGTTGCTCTTCTCTGCACTTTTTCTAGAGTGGTGACCAAAACTAGATGCAGTACTCTAGGTGTGGTCTTACTAAAGCTTTATAAAGTGGTATTAGTACCTCACTTGATCTTGATTGTATCCCTCTGTTAATGCAAATCGGTTGATTGTTCTCACTGTCAGAAAATTTCTCCTTATTTCCAACTTGAACCTCTCCTTGTTCAATTTCCATCCATTATTCCTTGTCTGGCCTTCGGGTGCTTTGGAAAACAGCTTGACCCCTTCCTCCTCTCTGTGGCAGTGTTGGAAGACTGCTATCCTGTCTCCCCTGGTCTTTCTCTTCACTAGACTAGATTAGATCATTCATTCTGTTCTTGGCTTCTTGCAGAAATTCCTTTCCACAGTTAAGGGAGAAAAGTAAAGGTGAGGCCCTGATTACAGAACCAGATTTTTGGGAAAGGACATATTGGCTGACTCTTCTCCGACACCTTCCAGGGAGGAGAGGCAACTGTATTGAGGAATGTGATGAAGGCAGGAAAATTGGGAAGGAGGGGAGAAATGTAGCAGAAGGAACCATATGATGATTACGAGGAAAATAAAGAGACAGAACCTTACTTATATTTTAAATAAATAAATAGTGAGTCGTGACCATTTTTCACACTTACGACCATTGCAGCATCCCCATGGTCACGTGATTTACATTCAGATGCTTGACAACTGACTCATATTTATGACGGTTGCGGTCTCCCAGGCAGAGGTGGTATTCAGCCGGTTCTGACCAGTTCTGGAGAACCAGTAGCGGAAATTTTGAGTAGTTTGGAGAACCGGCCAATGCCGCCAATCCCACCTCTGACTGGCCCAGCCCCCATCTCACTGCCTCCCATTGAGTCCCAGCTGATCAGCTGGGTCTCCTTTGGTTGCCCTGCACAGGAGAACAGAGCTGGAAAGCAGGTTAGTGGGGGGATTTTGCAGTATCCTTCCCCTGCCACCGCCCACCAAGCTACGCCCACAGAACCTGTAGTAAGAAAATTTGAATGCCACCACTGGTTGCTTTATCCAGAGGTCAGAAGGCACCTTCTTAGCTGCCTACTCACCTGTGCAGAAGAAGAGAGCTCTTCGCTCCTGTACGTGATTTCCTTGAGGACTTCTGACATTTTGAGGGCTGTCTGCATCGATGTGACATTAACCACGGAGAGGGTTGTCAGCATTAGCTCTCTAAGCTTGAGAGACAAGGAGAGGCCGTGAAAGGAAGGACACAGAACACTGAATGACTTTCCATTGATTAGTTGTTCTCACTGTGAGGAAATTTCTCCTTAGTTCTAGGTTGGATCTCTCTTTAATGATCTTCCACCAGAGGTGGTATTCAGCCAGTTCTGACCAGTTCTGGAGAACCAGTAGTGGAAATTTTGAGTAGTTTGGAGAACTGGCAAATCCCACCTCTGACTGGCCCTGCCCCCATCGGCTGGGTCTTCTTTGGTTGCCCTGCACAGGAGAACAGAGCTGGAAAGCAGGTTATTGGGGTGGGGAGGGAAGGGGGATTTTTGCAGTAACCTCCCCTGCCATGCCCACTCAGTCACACCCACCAAGCCACACCACACCCATCAAGCCACGCCCACAGAACTGGTAGTAAAAATATTTTGAATCCCACCGCTGGTCCCAGGATCATACGATCCCCTTATGCAACCTTCGGTCAAGCAAACCCAATGGGGAAACCAGATTTACTTAACGACGGTATTACTAATTTAACAACTGCACTTAATGACTGTGGCAAGAAAAGTCATAAAATGGGGCAAGACTCACCACAAAATTCTCACTTAGCACCATCAATTTTGGGCTCCGTTTTGTGGTTGCAAGTTGAGGGGTGCCTGTAGTTGCTTTTATCGATAAAGGAGAATATCTATAGCTCGGGATTGAAATAAAGAGTTCTAGGGGGCTCTCTGGGTTTGGTTTTTTTCCTTGCAGATGTTTCATACTGTTCACTACCTATTTTGGGTAATAAAACATCTGCAAGAAAACAAGCTCAGAGAACACAAAGACCCCTCATTTGTGCATAACAGTAAGCTAAGATTTTGGAAGGATAATTCTTAAAGGGTCATAGTTGCTTGCTTTGCATATATTATCAATGCAGATTAAATGTTTTATTTAGCCTACAAGGGAAATCATTCCTTATCATTTTGCCTTGCCTGGAAGAGATGTGAGATTAAATGAGGATGATTTAACCTACGGCGTTAACATTTTTCTAGACAATTCAGATTAGACACAAGCATGGGTGTGTTTGACAACAGGCCAAACATGAGTAATTTTTAACCTTGTCTTGTTTTATGGTGGTTCTTTTTGTTGTGCAAACGCAGATGATGAGATTACATGGTGGAAATGCAATAACATTTGGGATATTTTGGTAAACAAAGCTTGCAGTTATGAAGTTTAAAGTGTTCTGCAAATACAATCAGAGGCCAGCAAATTGAACGTAAATAAAGGAAGACCTGGAGCTGAAGAAATGAATGGAAAAGGAAAATGGAGAATTTCAGTAAAGGGTTAAGAATATGGAATACAAGAGGGTGTTTGGAAACATTCAAGCTTCTAGAAATTAATCAGTAAACCAAGACAATGCATATGCCATAAAGAATTCTCAAGTCCTTAAAATAATATAAAGATATGTTATAAGCGATTACTACAATATGATATGCTTGATTACATGGAAATGAATGATATTATAAATTAGGCTTTATAATAGTTGAATTCTGCTCAAAAAAATGAGATAAATTGGCAAAAACAGTCTGATAATGATTTGATAATAATATGATATTAAATGGATAGTAGCTGTATATGATTTGAATTGTAACTCAAAATAGGATGGAATGACTATTGATATTGTGCACAAGAGATATGTACCAACAGACACACTGTATAATGGAAAGAAGATTTTATTCAGTGTTGCATGTTTGGTGTTTGTTTATGTTTGTTGTTTAAAATTATTTTTTTAAAAAAATAAAATAATTCTCAAATCCTTCACTTATTCTTCCTCAAATAAAATAACAATAAAAACAGAGAGCAGATAACTTTTTCTTACTCTTGTCTTTCTCCATCCTGCTGTTTTCCTTACATGCAAAAATGAAAATAAAAATATTGCGGCTTTTTTGTGCACACGGAATGGCACATAGATTCTCAAAAAGGTCTTCATCTGATTCTAGATATATATATATATATATTTCTAAGGACACTCGTCTTCTCCTTAAAGAGTCACAAAATCTCTCTGAAACTGACCATGCAGTTTGAAAGGGATGAAATCCTCAGTTCCTAACTAAGAACCATTTATCTGGTTCTCCCAGATCTTCTATATTTATTTATTTATTTGATTTGCCAATTGTTTACAAGATAATAAGTATAAGTGTATACATAGTTGTGAATACATGAAATGGGTACATATAAGAAAAATAAAAGAATAAGAGAAACAATAGGACAGGGACGGTAGGCACGTTGGTGCGCTTATGCACGCCATAAGCATGCATATAATATATGCATAATATATAACATAATATATAACAGATAAGTAGCACATTCCTATACAAGCAGTCCCCGGTTTATGATGACGTTTGACCCCAAAATTTTGTTGCTAACCCAGGCAGTCACTAAGTAAATTTTGCCCCATTTTACAACCTTTCTTAACACAATTATTAAGTGAATCACTCCAGATATTGAGTTTGTTAAGTGAATCTGCTTTCCCCATTGACTTTGTTTGTCAGAAGCTCCCAAAAGATCACATGACCCTGGGATATGGCAAGGGGCAAGGGAAAAACCTGGGGCTGGAGGGGCGCTGGGGGGAGCGCCCGACGGTGGGTGGTGGCACATGAGGGGCGTCGCGCGAAGGCTGGATGGGGGTGCGGTGCGATGCGGGCTGGGGGGGGGTGGGCAAGGGGGATACGAAAGGGGGGGGGGCACGAGAGTGGAGAGTGGAGGGGCGCTGCAGAGGGGCGGGCCCCGTTCCTGGGCTGGCCTGTCAACGGACCAAGCCC
The DNA here is from genome assembly GCF_049901735.1 of Notechis scutatus. Taxonomy (NCBI): domain Eukaryota; kingdom Metazoa; phylum Chordata; class Lepidosauria; order Squamata; family Elapidae; genus Notechis; species Notechis scutatus. The sequence goes on from NC_142017.1 coordinate 17,022,628, forward strand.
CACTCCTAAACCGCACCGATCAGGGGGTCACACCTTTTCAGACGGGACATCTAAGGTCAAAGTGTTAGAAATTACTGGCCTAATCCTGTAAGGAAGGCAGGAAGGAAACATTCTGGTGTTGCTTACAGAAACTGCCTCTCCATTAACCCTCATTCCATTCTTGGCAGGACTAGACTTCCTGTCTCAGGAACTTCTCTGGAGTTTTTTCCCCCCTCCTTTGCTGGTACTTTGCGTGTGTGGAGTGACCATTCAAAGTTACAATGGCACTGAAAAAAGTGACTTATGACCATTTTTCACACTTACGACTGTTGCAGCATCCCCACAGTCATGAGAGGCCAGGCGAGGAGATGCGTGCCTCAATGTGAGTGATGTTGAGTTGGCCACACCCACCCAGTCACATGACCACCAAGCAGGAGTGGGATTCTACCCGTTCTGTCCACCTCTGTAGAACTGGCAGTTCTGAAGAGCAGCAGACAGAGTACACAACATAGAACCAGTTCTATGTCTGCTGCTGTTTTGGCCCACCGCTCGCCCGGGCTCTTAGCTGACCTTTATTTCCTGCATTTTCAACCTCAGCTGCTTTGCGCGACACAGCTGAAGTTGAAAAAGCAGGAAAAAGGGGCTTTTCCAACCGCTGCGTACCCACCCACAGCACTGCTCAGCTGTCCGGGCAGTTCAGCAGGTCGTGAATTGCACTTGGGCAACGCCGAGCAACAGAACCAGTAGTTATACTGGTTGGATCTCATCCCTGACACCAAGCCATGCCCACCACCTAAGCCATGCCCACAGAACCGGTTGTTAAAAAAATTAAAAATCCCACCCCTGCCTGTATACCTTTGAATCGGGAAGGGATTTGCCCTTTAAAAGGAAATGAATATAGGAAAACTGGATGCTATCCCACGTGGAGAACTTTCTCGTGCTTTTTGAGAACACCCCTTGGAAAAAAAGCACAATCAAAAACTCAGCATTTGATTACATCTGATCTCAATCTAATTTTACCTTTCCTTGTCCACAAATGAATTGTTAAGGGCTTCCTGTATATAATGGCTTTCCTGCTTTTCCCCCAGTTGCATGACTAAAGATTGGTTTCCGGCTCCTGGTTAAAGCTAATTTTGAGTCATACCGTAAATTAGAAGTTGATAGAATTATTTTTAACCTGCTTTTGAACCTCTTTTGATTTATGTTTGCTGCTGGCTTCTGCCTCTTTCTGGTTTCTTTCCTCCTTGATCTATTCTTCTATTCTGGCCTTTATCACAGAGGCAGGCAACTACAACAACTTTATGACCCGTAGACTCAGGGGTGGGATTCAATTTTTTAAACAACCGGTTCTGTGGGCGTGGCTTAGTTGGTGGACGTGGCTTGGTGGTCATGTGACCGGGTGGATGTGGCTTGGTGGTCATGTTATTGGCTGGGCGTGGCCAACTCAATATCACTCACATCGAGGCACGCATCTCCTCGCCTGGCCTCTCGTGATTGTGGGGATGCTGCAACAGTTGTAAGTGTGAAAAATGGTCATAAGTCACTTTTTTCAGTGCCATTGTAACTTTGAATGGTCACTCCACACAAGCAAAGTACCAGCAAAGGAAGGGGAAAAAAAACTCCAGAGAACTTCCAGAGACAGGAAGTCTAGTTCTGCCAAGAATGTAATAAGGGTTAACGGAGAGGCAGTTTCTGTAAGCAACACCAGAATGTTTCCTTCCTGCCTTCCTTACAGGATTAGGCCAGTAATTTCTTCTAACAACCAGTTCTCTGAACTGCTTAGAATGTTAACAACCAGTTCTAGCGAATAGGTGCGAACTGGTAGAATCCCACCCCTGCGTACACTTCAATTCCCAGAATTCCCAAGTCAGCCATGAATTCTGGGAGTTGGAATCCTGAGGTGGTAAAGTGGCTATAGCTGCCCACCTCTGCCTTATCACAATTATTCCTGGTGGAAATTAGCCCTGCAAACCCCCAGATGGTTCTATTCTGTTTCCACATCCCTAAATCTTAATACTAAGAATTGTAATAGTAGTATAATTCTGCCTCTTTCATACATCCTATGATGATTAATCCAAGATGGCGGCTGTGACACATGTAAAAAGAGACCAGATTTCAATTCCGTCGGTTGTGGACATTCTCTTGACTTTTTTTTGACCCCCTGAGACATTATTCTTTTTCCAGACTCCTTCCATTTTCTTGGACTAGTCATAATTCAAGCAGCGAGAGCCAGTGTGGTGTAGTGGTGAAGGCATCAGCCTAGAAACTGGGAGACAGGGACTCATAGTCCTGTCTTAGTCACAAAACCCACTGGGTGAGCTTGGGCCAGTCACACAGTCTCTGCCCTAGACAGATGGCAATGGCAAAGCACTTCTGAAAATTTTGCCAAGACCACTGAGTATACTTTCCAGGGATGTACTGTACCGATTAAGGCATCCAACCCAGGGTTACAAACGGTGGGATTCAAAAAAATTTTTACTACCAGTTCTTGGTGGGCATGGCGTGGCTTGGGCGTGGCTTGGTGGGCGTGGCAGGGGAAGGATACTATAAAATCCCCATTCCCTCCCCATCCCACTAACCTGTGTTCCAGCTCCCTTCTCCTGCACAGGGCAACTGTCAGCCTTCAAGATTTTCTTCCTTTGCTTTGCATCTTTCGGCTGTCATAAGTAACGGGGGGAGGAGGGGGGACATGGTTATGGGAAGCAAGCTGGAGGTGTTACAAAACAGAACTGTATAAGTTGGGGAGGGGGGAGATTCTTGCTTAGGCTTCTATCCTATGCTATGCACAGCTGCAACCCTTTATCAAACTATGTCAAGGTCAACGGACAGAAGCCTCATCACCACCTGGAGATGCCCACATGATGCTATACACAACTTTTAATTGGATGAGCCGATTGAACTATTGGGGGTGGGAACGTTGGCATCACTTTGTATATGTGATTTACGCGCCCATTTTCTCAGATTCAGAATTCTTTTGTTGCTACCACGACTTCCAGTAAAAGATATCTCTTCTCTAATTAAAAGAGTCTAAGTATTTCTTTCTTGGATTTTGAATGGAGCACCATCTGACAGCAAACAAAGAAGACCCAGCCAATCAGCTGGGACTCAGTGGGAGGCAGAGGATAGATGGGGTTGGCGGGGCCAGTCAGAGGTGGGATTTGTCGGTTCCCCAAACTACTCAAAATTTCCACTACTGGTTCTCCAGAACTGGCCAGAACCTGCTGAATACCACGTCTGCCTAGGGCAGTGATGACAAACCTGTTCGTCCTCGTGTGCCAAAAGACATGTATGCATGCCATCACCCATAAGGCAATGCACATGGGTGCCCAAACACCCCCTGCACATGCATGCGTGACCCCCCATGCACATCATGCATTTCTGCACATACGCATGCATCTCTTGCATGCACCCCACCCCCATGCACAGCAGCTATCTGATAACTAGCTGGTGGGCGGGCGCCGCGCATGCCTGCGCAGTGAATCTGCTCTGGGGCAATGGCTCTGTGTGCCACTTCCATCATGCGTGCCATAGGTTCGCCATCATGGGCCTAGGACCTAGGCTCATGGAACCCTGTTGCCTTCCCATGGAAGTGGTACCTATTTATCTACTTGCATTTGCATGCTTTTGAACTGCAAGGTGGGTAGGAGCTGGGGCAAGGGATGGGAGCTCACCCCATTGCGTGGAGTTCAAGTCTGTAGTTTGGGCTGGCAGCTTTCCAGCTGATGAGCTCAGCATCTTTAATTTCTGAGCCATTGCACACATCCACCTCATCATAATGCCCCAAATCCTACAACGATGCAGTTGTCATATAGATTAGAACTCAACTTGAAGGAGACTTTTCTTAATACTTTGAAGCAAAACAAAACAAAAAAAAAAGTTTGGGACAGGTTGGAATGGGGACATTTGGGGGTCTTGGCTCTTTTTCCTTTCTTCTTGGACGCAGCCCAGCCCAGCTTCTAATAAATGTCATTACCGGGAACAGGATGGCTGGCTTAGCCAAGCTGAACGAACAATGCAAGATTGTTTTGTTCAGCTTCTCATAGGCTCTTCCAAGAGCAGAATTTTTTTTTATTAAGAAATGAAAAAGGAAACCAACACAGCTTTCCTTCCTCATCTTCTAAGTAGCCAAGGCAGACTGTGGAGGGACTCTGAATGGAGTAATGCCTTCAGTTCTTGGCAGGGTTTGCCTGACCATTATTAATTCAATTGCCCCTAATTTTCTGGGTTCATACAATTAAATTGGCTGAAATGGCATTGACTCTTCTCTTCAGGAAAGTAATTGCTGCTGCTCACCCTAAAATGATGCAACATGTTTCCCGCTGGCCTGTATTGCATAGCATTTGACAAGCACAGAGTCTTATTTTTGTGTACATCTGAATTTTTGATGGTTGGTTTAGCACTTGTTTCAGATATGTTTAGGCTTTAGTTTTTCCCCCTTTTGTTAATATGTTTATTTCTCAGTTGTATGTGTGTGTTTTTAATTTCTTTGTGGCTATTTGGTTTCATTTTGTGTTTTTCTTCTTTATTTTTCAAACTTGTAATAAAGTATGCAAAGAAAGAAAGAAAGAAAGAAAGAAAGAAAGAAAGAAAGAAAGAAAGAAAGAAAGAAAGAAAGAAAGAAAGAAAGAAAGAAAGAAAGAAAGAAAGCCTTTCAGAATAAGAACATCGGCCCATCCAGTTCAAAATACTGCTTCTGAACCCCCAAATTCTTGGTCCCTACAAGCAAGTTTAAAGTTAGGAAAGAAGACTAGAAGATACCTTGCCTTAAGGACACCCCAAAAGTGTGTGCCCATCAAGTCTGGGAGAGGAATTCTGCAAAACAAAATTCTTCCATTCAATTGTGTCCAATTCTCAGAGACTACCTGGGGCAAGTCCCTGCAGATTTCTTGGTGAGGTTTTTCAGAAGTGGTTGGCCATTGCTTCCTCCCTAGGGCTGAGGGAAAGTGCCTGGCCCAAGGTCACACAGCTAGCTTCATGCCCAAGGAAGGATTCAAACTCCCAGTCTCCCAGTCTGTACCCTGATGCCTTCACCACTACACCACACTGGCTCTACAAATGGGGTATCACCACGAAAACGGTTGACACACACACCCCTTTTAAAGGAACACCCTACCTCCTTTGGTGGGCCAACCCAGAAGAAGACTTCATTAGATGATCTTTAGGTCTGGTATGTACTTATGGGGGGGGAAAAGTGTTCCTTGAGATAACCTGCTCCTAAGCGGTTGAAACCACGCTTGGATTTGAATCTGGAGGCAGAGGCAGCCAACATAGAGAATGAAGTGCTGACATAATCTCACAAGCTTTGATTGAACAACATGTAGGGACTTCCTTCTTTCTAAGAAGGAGTGAAGAAAACAAGAACTTGGCCACGCAAGGCTTGCTTTTCCCCAGCGATTCAGCTGAAGGTCCCTCTAAAAAAAACACTTTCCCTGGGGGGAAAAAGGTCATCACTCAAAGCAGGAACAGGCTTTGCAAATGTAGCAACTCCCTGTTATCGGCAGAAAGAGGAACTTTCTCAGAAAGGATTGAGCAAGACATTCGGCTCCAAGCTTCAGGATGGGCTCTGGCGGAAACTTGGGGTAGGCAAGGGTAATTCCACCACGAATCTTCTGCCCTTCCACTTTTATTATGCTGAGAAGGAGCTGAGATAAATATAAAAAGATACAGCAGTATCACAATCACAGGGCTGGAGCTGTGGTGGTGCAGTGGTTAGAGTGCAGTACTGCAGCCTACTTCTGCTGACTGCCAGCTGCCCCTGCAATTTGGCAGTTCAAATCTCACCAGGCTCAAGGTTGACTCAGCCTTTCCATCCTTCCGAGGTGGGTAAAATGAGGACCCAGATTGTTGGAGGCAACAGGCTGACTCTGTAAACCACTTAAAGAAGGCTGGAAAGCACTGTGAAGAGGTATATAAGTGCTATTGCTATTGCCAATCTATCCATCCATCCAGTATTGCAGGCTGACTCTGCCCACTGCCAGGAGTTCGTTCCTAACTGGCTCCAGGTTGACTCAGCCTTCCATCCTTCCAAGGTGGGTAAAATGAGGACCCAGATTGTTGAGGACAAGAGGCCGACTCTGTAAACCGCTTAGAGAGGGCTGTAAAGCACTATAAAGCGATATATAAGTAAGTACTATTGCTGGAGGCTAAAACATGAAGAATGGTTACAGGAATTGGGTATGTCTAATCTAGTGAAAAGAAGGAGCGGGGTGACATGATAACAATATCCCAATATTTGGGAGGCTGCCAGAAAGAAAAGCGGAGTTCACTCTATTCTCCAAAAACTCTTGAAGGCAGGACAAGAAGAAATGGATGGAAACTATTCAAGGAGAGAAGCAACCTAGAACTAAGGAGAAATTTCCTGATAATGACAACAATTAATCATGGGAAGAGCTTGCCTCCAGAAGTCGTGCGTGCTCCATCCCTGGAAGTTTTCAAGAAGAGACTGGACAGTCATTTGTCTGAAATGGTATAGGGTCTCCTGACTGAGCAGGGGTTGGACTAGAAGACCTCCAAGGTCCCTTCCAATTCTTGTTATTCTGTTGTCACTACATTGATTAGCACGGTGAAGCTCATCTTGCAGGTTTTGATATGTGATAGGTGGCATGTATTTAGAGTGAAAATATCAGTGCTGATTAGAGCTCCCAAGACAGTCATCTGAATTGTTTCAGTTCCCATATGGTGCTGAGAGAGAGAGAGAGAGAGAGAGAGAGAGAGAGAGAGAGAGACTATCCAGTTCTAAAATAACAAGAAAGCCATCCTTAAGGGCTTCCCATACAGTAGCATTAGCAATAGCACTTAGACTTAGGACTAGCAAATTTAAGCTACAAAATTCCAGGGGACCATTTGATAGAAGAAAGCTTTCATTCTGTTGGTCGGCTGTAACAGCTGTCCTGTTAAGGAGGTAGGGTAGCAATAGCAAATTGCCACATTGCATGCAGCCGGCAGTCAGCAGAAGTAGCCTGCAGTACTGCACTCTAACCACTGAGCAACCACAGTACCTAGTTTAGTCCATTTCACTATCCCTGCTGGTCAATTTCACAATATCCCCCAACTCTCTAGCTTGATTTGTTTTTATCTCTACATCCTGAAAGAGCAATTACATTCCAGCAGGATAGAATCTTTCAAGGAAAATCAGTAAGAAGCACATCCACTTTGAAATGTGTCCCACTTGGTAGTTTGTAGAAACTGCAACAGGCAAAAATACAATAAGACATCAGACAAATAATATAATTATTAAAAAAAAAACCCAATACAGGTGCTCCTCCATTTACAATCATTCTTTTAGAGATGGTTCCAAGTTACAACGGCACTGAAAAAAGTGACTTATAACTGTTTTTTTCAACTTACAACTGTTGCAGCATCCTCATGGTCACATGATCAAAATTTGGATGCTTGGCAACTGGTGTGTATTTATAATGGTTGCAGTGTCCCCGGGGTCATGTGACCATCTTTTGTGACCTTTTGATAAGCAAAGTCAACAGGGGAGTCATATTCACTTAACAATATGGTAGTAACTTAACAATTGCCATGATTCACTTAACAATTGTTGCAGGAAAGGAAGAAATAATGACTGGAATAGAGTAGAGTAGAGTAGAGTAGAGTAGAGTAGAGTAGAGTAGAGTAGAGTAGAGTAGAGTAGAGTAGAGTAGAAGAGAAGAGAACAATTCTGTCAGTCTGTGCTCCATTCAAAATCCAAGAAAGAAATACTTAGACTCCATAGATTAGAGGAAAGAAATCTTTTACTGAAATTTGAAGTGGTAGCTTCAGGTAAAATTCTGAATCTAAGAAATTAGGTGCGTAGATCACATATACAAAGGGATGGAATTGTTCCCACCCCTCAAAGTTCAAAAGATTGTTCCAATCAAAAGTTCTGGATATGGTCATGTGGGCATCTTCAGGTGGTGATGAGGCCTCTGTCCGTTGACCTTGACATATTTTGATAAAGATTTGCAGTTGCGCAGAGAAAAGAAGGCTAAGCAAGGAATAGAAACTTAAGAGCAGGAATTTATACTCCCCCCCCCCTCCTTATTTATACAGGACAAGAATGTAACACCTCCAGCTCTCTTCCCAGACATTACCCCTCCCCCCGTTACTTATTGCAGCCAAAAGATGCAAAGCAGTAGAAAAGATCTTGAAGGCTGACAAATTCTTTAGTAAAAATCACCAGAGGGCACTACCATCCAGCATATGACTTTAGACTAATTAAATCAATGAATCATTATGGTTTTTTCAGCCCTTGTTGCTGTTTTTTGCAAAAGTTTCTACTACTTAAACAATAACTAAGTCCTGACTAGAGGCATTTTCGCACCTGCAGTGTTCCCACTTCCAAACATTAACCAAGAAAAGTAAATCTGGTCCTGATCCTCCTATTTGCACCTTGTCGAAACCCAGTGAACATTATAAGGTCTCTAAGATTAGTGAGTTTCTGAGCATAGATTAATACTCAGGTGAACGTCCGTAATCACCTACTTCGCAGCTGCTTAAATCCAAAAGTCTTTTGGAACTCAGGCCTAGTCTAGATGCAGCCTGATCTAAAGAGATCTGAAAACTCTCTGCAAGATCCAGGTGTCCAAGTAATCCTCCACTGGAAGATGTGAAGCATCAGCAGTCAGACAGAGCTGATAGCAATAGCACTTAGACTTATATACTGCTTCACAGTGCTTTACAGCCCTCTTTTAAGTGGTTTATAGAGTTAGCACATTGCCCCCAACAATCTGGGTCCTCATTTTACCCACCTCAGAAGGATGGAAGGCTGAGTCAACCTTGAGCTGGTCAGGATTGAACTCCTGGCAGCAGGCAGAGTCAGCCTGCAGCATTGCCTTCTAAGCATTGTACATCATGATTGGATGGATAGATGGATGGATGGATGGATGGATAGATGGATGGATGGAAGAAAGGAAAGGAAGGGAAGGGAAGGGAAGGGAAGGAAGGAAGGGCAGTAGCAATAACACTTAGACTTATATACCACTTTATAGTCTTTCCAGCCCTCTCTAAGCAGTTTACAGAGTCAGCCTCTTGCCCCCCACAATCTGGGTCCTCATTTTACCCACCTCAAAAGGATGGAAGGCTGAGTCAACCTTGAGTCCATCGGGATCGAACTGCGGGCAGTCAGCAGAGTTAGCCTGCAATATTGCATTTTAACCACTAGGTGAAGGTAAAGGTTGCCCTCACACATATGTGTTAGTCATTTCCGGCTCTAGGGGGCGGTGCTCATCTACGTTTCAAAGCCAAAGAGCCGGCACTGTCCAAAGACGTCTCCGTGGTCATGTGGCCGGCATGACTAAATGCTGAAGGCGCACGGAACGCTGTTACCTTCCCACCAAAGTGGCCTCTATTTTTCTACTTGCATTTTTACCTGCTTTCGAACTGCTAGGTTGGCAGAAGCTGGGACAAGGAACGGGAGCTCACTCCGTTATGCGGTGCTAGGGATTCGAACCATTGAACTGCCGACCTTTCTGATAGGCAAGCTCAGCGTCTTAGCCACTGAGCCACCATGTCCCTATTTTAACCACTATGCCACCAAAATTCTTTCTTTTCTTGTCATATATTACACTTCTGTCCATTGGTGCCTGTCTGCAGGAAAAGGAGTAGCCGAACCTGGAAGTGGAGTCAAAAGTGGAATCAGCCTAGAGCAGGGGTCCCCATTACCCAGGCCACAGCCTGGTCCTGGGCTGCAGCCCATTCAGAACCAGGCTGCACCAGCAGAGGGCAAGCTTGCTCATGCAACTCTTTTTCCACCAGCAGAGGGTGCTCGCATTTATTGCACAAAGCTCCATTTAAATATATAGCTCTGTTTGAAAATACTTAGCATGAAAAATCAGAGGTTGTGGTTTACTGCAAGTAAGAGGAAAAATGTGGATGAAATAATGACATCAAGGCAAACAAAGAGATAATGATAATCAAAGTTTGCAAAGAAAACGTGCTAAAATGGCAGACACAAAACAGGACCATGACAATGAACAAGTCAAAAAACTGGTTGAAAATTGGAAAAGTAAGTAAAGCATAGCGTGCTCCAGAGGTGGGATTCAGCCGGTTCTGATCTGTTCTGGAGAAGTGGTAGCGGAGATTTTGAGTAGTTCGGAGAACCGGCAAATCCCACCTCTGACTGGCCCTGCCAACCCCATCTATTCTCTGCCTCCCCGAGTCCCAGCTGATCAGCTGGGTCTTGTTTTGTTGCCCTGCCCAGGAGAACGGAGCTGGAAAGCAGGTTAGTGGGGTGGGGAGGAATGGGGATTTTGCAGTAACCTTCCCCTGCCATGCCAAGCCAAGCCATGCCCACCAAACCACGCCCACAGAACCAGTAGTAAAAAAAAAATGAATCCCACCACTGGACTTGGTACGTAAAAAAAAAAATGAAAACAAAGTGGGCAAGACCAGGAATTGACAATAGCTATAAGGAAGGGAACAGATGGGTTAATTTCTGCAGTGTAAGAAAAAGCAATGCCAAGAATGTGGTGAAATCAAGGATTCATCAGCAGCACAGGCAGATATTTTTTTGGTTTATTTGTTTTAGTAAAAGAGGATGAAAGGAGGATTATGTCATGAGTGGATGAAACGCAGGCTGATTATAAACAATGACATGGCAGGATAGCCATGATGATCTACTGGCATTCGTGCTCAAGCTATCATTTCCTGAATGTGATGCATTGCTACAGTAAATTTGTGGAAAACAATGTTAACATTTCCTGGAGTTACTATATACAAACAGATGGTTACCTAGAATACAACAACACACCAAATATAAAAATATCTGAAAAAGGCAACTTTGTAGTTGTGGAAGTATCTGGGGATGGCAGGGACAAAACAAAAGAATTGGAAAAAGTTACTAAATATATTTATCTATTAAAATAAACTGAGAATGGAAAAGATCTTGCAGGATCACCCTTACAGTTATTGTTACATTCAGCAGAATAACAAACAGAGACACATTTTAAACAAACTAAATATTTGCTTATCGCCAACTGCAGATTGGCCAAAATAACCCTCTCCAAACCCCCTCATTTTGGTGGCATCTCTTATATCTTATGGGGCTGCGATGACTCAGTGGTTAAAGATGCTGAGCTTGTCAGCTGGAAAGGTGACAGCCCAGGTTTGAGATCTGAGCACCGTGTGGTGGGATGAGTTCCCGTTCCTCGCTCCAGCTCCTGCCCATTTAGCAGTTCAAAGCATGCAAATGCAAGTAGATAAATAGATACTACTTCCGTGGGAAAGTAACAGAGTTCCTCGGGCAACATTGGCTCCCTCAGTTGTTGTTAAACCAGCAGCATCCAGATTACGTGTTCCTGTATTCCTTCCCTTAAATAATCAAATCAGATCAAATCAAAGTCTCCTAAATGTTGCTTTTTAATCCAGTTCTCAGTTGACATTTATTGCATACATGGTTCATTTAATATGCATTTAAATTTAAATGAATTAAAATTTATTTAAGATTGCATAAAGCAGCTAATAGCAAGGTCTTTCTAAAACTAATAGAACATTTAACTATAAATAAGAGATAAGACGGGCTAGAAAGAATTTATTCTCGCTTTTCCATCCAAGCAATCTCCAAATGTTGGCCTATTGATTATTTGATTCATAAAAACTTAAAAAAAAAATATCTGACAGAGTCTTGAGGTCTTCAGACAATGGCCTAACCTCAGTGTTAAATCTAATCTAGAGCAGTGGTTGTCAACCAGTGGGCTGGGGACCACTGGTGATCCGCGATAAAATTTTGGTGATCCGCAGAGAAATGTCTTCCCCAGTGCAATTAATCCAGGCTGCGCGGGAATACAAAGCTTGTGTCGCTTGCATTGAGAACAACACAAGGTAGTGAGGGGGGAAAGGGCAGAGGTGGGGACTTGCCTCACTCGCCCCATGCACCTGGCCTGGCCACCTGGCTGCTTCTTCCTGCTTCTTTCTTCTTCTGTTTTTGGCTGCATGCACGAAAAGTAGCAAAAGTCTGAGTAGTTCAGAGAATCGGCAAATCCCAACTATGACTGGCCCCTCCCCCATCTCTTTTCTGCCTCCCAAGTCCCAGCTGATTGGCTGGGTCTTCTTTGGTTGCCCTGCACAGGAGAATGGAGCTGGAAAGCAGGTTAGTGGGGTGGGGAGGGAATGGGATTTTGCAGTATCCTTCCCCTGCCACGCCCACCAAGCCATGCCCACCAAGTCATGCCATGCCCACCAAGCCATGCCCACAGAACCGGTAGTAGAAATTTTTTGAACCCCACCACTGCTTTGGCTCATTCTTTTAGCCTTTTGTGCAAAATGAAGCAGGAAGCATTGAAGGTCCCAGACTTAGTGGCAATTAGTAGTGTTGTTCTTCGTAACTACTGTATCTTAACTTTGGAAGAAGCAGCCCTTGGCACCGTTGTCAGAATCAAGATCAGGGTAACATCATGTACATTCCCAGAGCGAACACGAGGCTTTTGAGTAGCCCCATGCAAATCAATCTACAGGAATTGTTCCTTGATGAAGCTGGGGGTCTCAGCTGTAGGCGACAGTCTTGATCCACCTGTTCAAGTGGGATTTCTACTTCACTTGCCTTCTCTTGCAAGCTCTTCTTCACCTAGGGAAGTTCAGAGTTAGGGCCAAACTCACAAATCCCTTTGCATAAAATACAAACATCTGAAACCACATTTATGACCTTTGTGTACCACCCATCTCACTCTTTGGGACCACTCTAGGCTCACGCCAAGCTTGTTGCCATCCTTGAACCAAGAGAAGTAGCATTTTATGGTGTGTGTCATCAGCAATTAATATTGCTTAAAGAGCAAAGCTAAGAATCAAATGTCATAGAATGAGAAGCTCTTACATTTTCTACTTCTTTGAAAACACGAAGTAAGTTCTCCCTCAGAACGCCACGAAGTTCTTCCTTGGTCCAGCCTCTCCTCAGCAGTTCTTCAATTAAGTTTGGATATTTTGAAACATCTTCCAGTCCCTTAGGAAATCTGTCAGTCAAGACATGAGTGGCACAGACTAAATGTCTATTTATTAGCAAAACCACAGCCAGATTAGGAAGTAAGAAAATTCATTGTCGGCTTTTGCCTCTAGTAAAATGGCTGCTTATGAGAGACTCACAAACATTCTATAAATGTATTTTTAAAGAAAGGAGCTGGGCAATTCCTATATTTTTATCCAGTTGCACCTTGTGTGTGTGTTTTTTTTTAGAATGGTTTGTCAGAATGTTTTTTAGAATGGTTTGTCAGATCTAAATGATTTTTGATAAGGTTAGGATAAATATAATCCCTTTTGGATATATATATCCCTTTTGGATAGAGCAGGGTTATTTTCACAGATATTTAAAAATCTGCAAAACATTCTCACACCATAAAACTACCATTCATGTAATGATTTTCCTGAAAAAGACTTGTGTCAATGCTATGACTAGCCCACTTCTCCATATCTACCCTGTGGAGGGGAAGGACAAAATATACTTTCCTGGATAGAAAAAATATCAAAAGTAGTAGGTGAATTTTAATTTGAGGCTAGTGATAGGACAAAGAACATCACAGTCAGTGGTGGGATTCAAATAATTTAACAACCAGTTCTCTGTTCTAATGATTTCTTCCAAAAACCACTTCACCAAACTGCTCAGAAAGTTAACAAACGATTCTCTCGAACGGATGCTGAATTCCACCACAGGTCACAGTCAATAGTTGATTGTCATACATGCGCACTTCTGCTTAGCTATGACTCATTGTTCATTCAGAAGGGTGCCAGCATGTACCACAAAACTTGCTATTTAATTTAAGAATGCAGTAGTGCTGGCTACTTTTGCTGACTGCTGGCTGCCAGCAGTTCGGCATTTGATTTTCACCAGCTCAAGGTTAACTCAGCCTTCCGAGGTGGGTAAAATGAGGACCCAGATTGTTGGGGGCAAGAGGCCAAATCTATAAACTGCTTAGAGAGGGCTGTAAAGCGCTGTGAAGCGGTATATATATCTAAGTGCTATTGCTACCTACCTACCACAATCCCAGCAACAGTGGCAGGACAAGCTACTGTATATAAACAGAGCGCAAACATCATGCTCACTAGCACTGAATGTGCTACCTAGTTGGACAATGAAACATCTGCAAGCAAACAGCCAAACTCAGAGAGCACCAAGGCCCCCACTGAAGAAGCTTCCTGGATGAGAAGTGAAACATCTTCAAGGAAAAAAACAAGTCCAGTTGCCTTTTGAAAAGCACTTTGGGACAAGCGTGACCTGGGTGACCGAGAATCTCCAGAGATATCAAGGACTCCACAGTTCAACCCCGAGTTGCACGTATTTCCTTCTGATTATGTAACTTTGCTTAAAGAATCAAAGAGATAACAGATATTCTGAATTCTTTTGGGGACTGAAGATTTCATTGGGCTTGGCACATTAGGAGGTGAAATTTCTAAAAATGGATGGCACCAGGAGAAAGCAGCTGGTTTTTCAAGTGTAATTTCACTTAATTTTGATGAAAAGGATATCAGTTTAGTATAATCATCAAACTAAAAATATTAAATCTTCTTGGGGATACTAAAAGTGGCGGTTTGGAGCACCTCTTTAAGGTTTCCATACATTTGTGAAATACCTGATAACAATGTGCAAAGAAGTTCAAAGGTGACTCATTTTGGATATAAAATGTTCCGTTTCCCTTTCAAAAGAATGGTTTTGCTTTTGAATTGGACTGATTCAAATGTTGTTTAAGGTCTTCGGGGCTCAGAAAACAGAATTATTTTGAGTTCAAAACACTTCTCAAATGATTGAATATGAATTACATTTCAAACTCTAATAATTTGAAAGGGAAATGTTTTGCACACCACCAAACAATACTGTATCCACTTACTAACCGAAATTCTCCATCATAGTCACCGCCAATTCCTATTGAAACTGAACCTGCAATTTTCTTTATGTGGTCAAAGTGATCTGGAATTTTTTTCAACAACAAAAAAAGAAGACAATGAGATAGCATCAGAACATAGCATCGACAAAGGGGAAATATTTCTAGCAGACAAGCAGGCAGAGTTGGAAGGTGGAGTAAAACATCTCATCAGTTCAGAGTCCTTATGTTGCCACAAATGATCCAACTCCAGCCCCTTTGTTGGTCCTAATACAGTGCCAATTTAGTCGACCAGATTCCTGTGTGTAGGCTTCAATAAATCGTTTCTGTTGCAACCTACACAAATGGTGCTGAACGTTTGCACCTGACAATGCTTTATCCAAGTTCCCTCATTGACTTTACTTGTCAGAAACCAGCTGGGAAAGATGGCAAATGATGATCACATGACTTGGGGGGTTGCTACAATCATCATAAATACCTATATCAATGGCTAAGCGCCCAAATCTGGGGCACATAACTTTGGAGATGCTGCAATGGTCTTAAGCGCATGGACTGGTTGTAGGTCACTTTTTTCAGTGCCCTTGTAACTTGGAACAGTTGCCGAATGAACAGTTGTAAATCAAGGACTACCCCTATATAGAGACAGCACAATCAGGGCTGGGCTGCTAGGGATTCCCAGGGGTTCGGGAGAGCCCCTAGCTAAGATTCAGTGCAGTTTGGACATCCCATCCCACCCCTCCCCTCCCCTCCCAGGAGCCCCCATGTGGCCCATTTTGGATGCAGGTAAGTACAGGGCACGCACAGAAGTTTGGGGAGGGTGAAAAATGGGCCTTCCGGAAATTCGAGAAGGGCAGAAATGGGTGCATTTCCGGTTTCCAGAAAGCCTCCGGAATCCAGGGAGGCCATTTTCATCCTCCTGGAGGCTCGAGGAAAGCCTCCAGAGCCCAGGGAGGGCAAAAACACACCCCCCACCCACGGTGCAGGAGGCCAATTAGGCCACGCCCACCATGGCCACACCCAGCCAGCAACTGGGCAGAGAACCCTTTGCTAAAAGTTTTTGAAGCCCACCCCAGAGCACAACGTTTGCAAACCTGCAACAGTTGAAATGTTAACTGTATTAATGTCACGAGCAAAAAACTTCGCAGGGAATGTCACCATTATAATTCCATGGTTCTGTTTCTAAAACAAAGGAAAGATTAAATAAGTCAAACATCCCATTCCGAGGGCTGTGCAATGCTTCAGATTTGATTCGCCCAAATTGTTTTGGCGCACATGGGGTACAAATATAGCAACTGTCTGGAAATTCTTTAAAATGGTTGGGTCACTTTTCAAGAAACTTTCTAGGGGAAAATAAAAATAGGTCCACGTCAAGGGAAGATATGTGGAATGGGATCCACTGAAAAATCAGCATTAGGCCACACAGAGCCCACAACCAATTCATGTACTATGGAAGTCTCTCTTGATGCATATCAAGGATGCCCCAACTCATCAGAGAAGTAGTATGTTGCAAAGCAAACCACTTCCCTCTACCACAAGACTTGGCACCCTTAACACTGGTGAACTTCAATTCTGGCTGGCTAGGGAATTTTAGGAAATGAATCAAGTTTGGAGGCCCCAGATCTTCCATCAGCCATCGTTCTAGGAATGCCTTTTGATCTTACAACAACCTTGGGCATTATCTGAAATTAGAAAGACCAAGTGGTTGTAACCCAATGTTTTGTTTGACAATAGGCAACTTAGGGGACCAGGAATAATTGAAGTCCAGGACTTTAAAGGGTTGAGGGAGATGTTCCTTTAGTGCATAATGATCTGGAAAAGAAGACTCACAAGCTTAAGGAGAATATCATCTGGAACGTTCCTGGAGTTGTGGCAGACAGCATAAGCAGAAGAATGGCTGAAAATGACAGGTGCTCTGGAGACCCTGAGAACATTTTTTGCTGTCTCACGAGACGTGTGAGATAGGTCTACCATCATTCCCAGGCGATTCATCTCCTTCACCACTTCCTGGAGAAAATACAGTAGATATTGTGGTACACTGACAAAGAGACACTCTCGCACACAAAGCTGGGATCCTAACCATCCTTCCCAAAATCATAGCAAAATATTCATTTCTTGAGTGCCATTCAATGTTTTCTTCCCATCAAAACATCTCCAATTCCAGCCTTCCATTTTCTTGTTGGGAAGAAATTCTACAGCTATTCAGCATGTCCAATCAAGATGGTCAGGATTGGCATGTTCTCCCATGTGCAGATCTTCTACAAGAAGAAATGCTGAAGAAATCAAATGTTTCTGGAAGCTGGAAGGTTGGGGAAGACGGAGTTAGAATAAAGGTTGCTAAGGGGTGTGGAAGAAATTGGGGGAAGAATAATTGGCAAAAAGAATAGAAGAAGAAAGAAGGAAGAATTTATCTTTAACTCAACTCAACAGAAGATTGGGCTTAGTGTTTCTTCAAATAACAATGAAATAAATTGTAAGCCTGACAGGAACGGCTTCATATTAATGAGATTTTTGGATCTCTTTTGGTTAAAGAGAAGAATAAAAATGCTTCCTAGATATAAATGGAATGGAATGGGCAGTGTTATTAAGTCCAGATAACTCTGCAACCAATGCCTCAATAATGTATTTATTTCTCAATTAAAATCTTTTATATCCTGCCTTTCAGGCTATACAATCTCTCCAAGGAGATTTTCACTTAATAGGAAGAATTCTTCAGAGCAGGAATGTCCAACATTGGCAGCTTTAAGACCTGTGGACTTCAACACCCAGAATTACCCAGCCAACCAATGGACCACCAAACAAATGAATTGAGAAGTCTCACTTGAGGCACAAATGACCAGGCTCACACTATGTGAAGTAGACAAGGCTTATTTCAGACCTATTATGCCAAGACTTAGCTCTCTGGAAAAGGCTTTGATGCTGGCATAGGTGGAAGGAAAGAGAAGAAGAGGACAATTGGCAGTAATGTCAATGACAGATGCACTGTTGGAAGTTTTGAAGACCGATTATGGACAGATCTTTGTGGAGATGATCTATTTATGTACTCTCTAAGAGTCAACAACTTGATTGCATATACACAGGGGTGGGATTCGGGCAGTTTGGACCAGTTTGGGCAAACTGGATGTTAAATTTACATCTGGTTCGCCAAACTAGTAGTTGAACTGACAGCCCACCTATCCCCTCTCCTTTCAGGGGTCTCCATGTGGCCTGTTTTGGATGCAAGTAAGGACAGGGCCCACACAGAGGCTCTGGGAGGGCGGGGGGAAACAGGCCTTCCGGAAGTGTGGAAACAGGCCTGTTTCCAGCTTCCGGTGAGCCTCCGGATCCCAGGGGAGGCCATTTTTGCCCGCCCAGAGGCTCAAGGAAAACCTCTGGACCCTGAGGAAGGTGAAAAATGGTGCTACCAGAAATTCCAGTAGGCCACTTACACCATGTCCATGCCCACCCAGCAACCGGGCAGCGAACCGGTTGCTGGGATGTTTGAATCCCACCCCTGCATATACACCACAATCTTCATCATAATTAAATACTGATTATGGTGGATTCTCGTCAAGACACCCTTGTAGATTAATTCCCAGATCTCCCTTACATAAGAGGACGTCAGAGGGACAATATCAGTTCAAGTCACTTGCTAAGTTACACTTAAAACTTTCTCTTACGATGCCAAAAGGAGTCAAGCCTTTAACACCAGGATAGAAATTATGTTTGCCTTTCGTTGACGTTTCGGCCCTAAAAATAAACAAAAATAAGGACTTTTACTCAAATGAAAGGTTGAAAGGTATTCAAATCAAAGGTTGGAAAAGTGTCATGAAAATATTCCAATGCTTAAACAGGAATTTTAACATGTCTATGAAGATTCTCAGTCCTACAGATCATGCTTGTCCCAAAGATTCCTTTTTCAAGAGACAACTGGACTTTCTGGTTTTTTTCTTTGAAGACGTTTCGCTTCTCATCCAAGAAGCTTCTTCAGCTCTGAATTTTAACAGTACTATACTCAGGAATTTTAACAGTATTCTTAAATGTACCGTACAAATAAAAGAGTCATATTTATTAATCATATTTTTGTGTAATCCTTCCTCCAATAAATTCCAGACTTCATCCATTTAATTTATCTAAAATAGGATTGTACCTGATTTTATGACTTCTTCTTTTTTTGCCAAAAACCACTGGAGTTGTTACGTGAATCACCAACTCATTAAGAGAATCCAACTTCCTCTATTATTTATCTGTTTAATTTTATTTTTCACGTTTTTTGAAAACCACCTCCCATTTCCCTCTACCACACTTTATTTGTCGAAAGCCAACTGGGAAAGTCCTAAATCATGATCAAGTAATCCTAGGGATACTGCCATCAATTGTTTATAATATATAATATATAATATATAATATATAATATATAATATATAATATATATATATATATATATATATATATATATATATATATATATATATATATATATATATATATATATATATATATATATATATATATATATATAAAAGCAAAATACCACTCACACATCATCACAAAATCTCCAGAACCATAAAGCCTACAAACTTGAAATTTGGTTCCTCTTGGCTTCTAAGTGCTCACTAAGAAAGGATTTTTCAAAATGACCATCAGAGCATTAGTATTTGGTATATTATTATTAACACACTCTGATGCTAAGTAGTTCTACTCCCCTTCCCCACCTGAAAAGAAATCTGTTCCAAATGCAAAAGACAAGCAGAGGAGAGGAGTTTCAGTTTTAGTTCCACAGCAGCTTTAGGACAGAACAGTTCAGCTAAGCCATGCCCAGGCTCCTTGCTATCTTCTTCTTGTTCACACAGCAAATACTGCTTCAGTTTCCAAACAGCCCTCAACTCTCTCACATACTGACAGCACACTAGCCAGGTGAATACTAATGGATGCCGGTAGGCAGAGGCACAATTTCCCCCCCCCCCTTATTTTCCTCCCCAAAAACTAAGCCCGATCACATAGTTTCATAGCGAAGCATGGTTATAAAGCTAGTTGTTAATAGATGCTGGTTGCCAAGGGCCCAAATTTTGATTGTGTGATTGTGAGGATGTTATGACATTCACAAGTGTGAGAACTGGCCATACATCACATTATTAGTGCCGTTGTAACTTCGAATGATCCCTAAATGAATGGTTGTAAGTCAGAGACTACCTGCAATTCATAGTCTTAAACTATACAAACATATTATTTAAAGCAACAGCGGCAGCTGTCATAACAACCCATCTCTGAAATAACATTTGTCTGTGAATTACCAGGGAGTGTTGCACATATGCGTCAAAGTCATGTAGCGAACCCCCAGATCGTAGAACATCCTCAAGGTGGCCAGACTGCTATCAATGGAATGACCACCTTCAATGCCAATCAAGCATCCTATCTTAGTGTGGCCAAGATTCTCAATGCCTGGAGTTGAAACAGAAACAGCACATTCTTTAGTTTAAAAGACAGATCATCAAAAGAAACCCATAGTTTAAAGCTGGTGTGGCCATCCTGGGCAACTTTAAGACTTATGGACTTCTCAACTCCCAGAATTCCCCAGCCAGGCAGCTGGGGTATTTTGGGAGTTGAAGTCCACAACTGTTATGCCCCCCGCCCCCCCACATCGAAGTCTGAATCCGAGGAGGAAGACGAACAGCTGACAGGGAGCAGGAGAGTGTGGCTGTGGAGGAAACTGGGGAAGGTCAAAGTCAGGCTGGGCAGAGCAGAGATGAGGTAGAACAAGGGAGAAGGGGTTCAGATGAAGACCAAGGCTCACCCCCTCCTCATCCTAGGGTGCACAGGGAGGAACAGAGAAGAGAGCAATGTGGGTTGCGTGGCTTACGAGGGAGGAGAGGGCCCTGATTCCCTTCACAAGGCACACCTGGGGATAGAGTTTAAAGGAGAACCAGTTTGGATGAGCGTTTGTCGGAAACAAACATTGAGTTTATCTCATGTTGGCTGCTGTTATCTTAGTTCCTGGCATCCTCCCAACAGGTTTGATTTACTGCCATGTTATTTTACTTCTGGAACTCCTTCTCTTGCCCTGCCAGATTTATTACCTTATTTTGCCTTGTTGGATTTATAATTTAATTTTTTATGTTTACCACATTTGGATTGGAATATCTGCAGCCAAAGGCTGTTGCAGGTTCGTGGGAGAGTTTTTTCTCCAGACCGGAAGGTAACTGGAACATTGGGGCCAAAGTTGGAGCTAATAAAGGGACCCATACTTATTCTCTGGCTGAGTTGCCTTTGTGCCACGTCCCGGGTCATCACAACAATTCTTAAAGCTGCCAAGGTTGGACACTCCTCACTTAGAGGCTGTTTTACAGGCAGTCCTCGACGTTTGGCCACAATTGAAGCCCCAAATTTCTGTTGCTAAGGGAGACACTTGCTAAGTGAGTTTTGCCTGATTTTACGAACTTTCTTGCTACGGTTGATGAGTGACTCACAGTGGTTGTTAAGTTAGCAACCCGGTTGTTAAGTGAATCTGGCTTCCTCCATTGACTTTGCTTGTCAGAAGATCACAAAAGGGGATTGCATGAGCCCAGAACACTGCAACCATCATAAATACACAGGAACCAGTTGCATGTGAATTTTGATCACGTCATCATGGGGGTTCAGTGCCGTTGTAATTGTGAACTGTTGTGAGTCAAGGACTACCTGTATAAAAACTAGCACAATTTCAACATACGCATGGCCCAATAAGTGTTGGTTGGAATGTAAGGCTGGATAAGAGGATATTCCTCATCCCTGGAATTCCAACATGTCATATGGATAAGGACCATAGGTAGAGTTGCTCTCCCTATCTACCAAGCATTCCTATCCTCCATGGCAGGGGTCACCAACCTTTTGGACCTCAGGGACCACTGAACTCATAATTTTAAATCCCGGGGACCACTAATATGAATTCTGACTGACAGTGGCTTGCTGATGTTGGTGGGAGAGAGAGAGAGAGAGGGAGAGAGGGAGGGAGGGAGAAATCTGATCTAACCTCTCTCTCTCCCTCTCCCTCTCTCTCTCACACACACATACAAACACACAGAGGGGTGGGATTCAAATTTCTTAACAACTGGTTCTGTGGGCGTGGCCAAATTTGTGGGTGCGGTTTGGTGGTCATGTGTCTGGCTGGGCGTGGCTTGTATGTAAGTATTATAAATATTTATGTAAATATTGATTTTTTTCATAAAAAAGAGCAACTTTTACCCAAAATCAGGCAAAGCAGGCAGGCAGATTCAATTGCTCACAGAATCACAGATTCACTCAGAGATCTATCTTTCTGCCATCGGCTACCCGAGTCTGTCAAATAAAATTTGCTTGCAAGCAAACTCATAAAATTTGCTACCAAGCAAACTCACAAAATTACTCACAACACACCATGTATGGAAATATTGAATTTTTTTATTTAAAAAAATTGGCTACCTGAGTCTGCACTGAATAATAGAAACTTCACTCCTAAGGAAGGTTCAGCTCTGCTTAAAAGCAGAACTGAAGATCTAAAGATTAGTTAGAAAGCAAAAAATACAATGGTTTCCTGCTTTCTAGCTAATCTAAATCTCCCAGCACGGCAGAACAGTTGATGGTCAGAGAGAGAAAAAAAAAGGAAAAATAGCAACCTAACAGGCAAGTTTGCCGGGTAAGGAGTGAGTGGGCGGGGAGGGTTTCAGCGGGCCATGTGGGTGGCTCAGCCTTGTGTTCCCGTGCAGCCTGGATTAATTGCTTTGGGGGGGTGCTCTGGGGGGGTGACATTTTTCTGCGGCCCTGGGTCATCACAGCATGTTTCTTATCTCTTATATTTTTGCCTAAAGTTTCTTCCATTGAGCAAGGGAAGCAAAATTTACCCTCTGAAGATGTCAGCAATTCCAGCTCTTCATAGTCTTCACACATTCGTTTGACCACATCAATTTGTTCTAGTGTCAAACGTACAGCGTCTTTGTTCTGTGCACTGCAGAGAACGTACACCGACCAAAACTGTGAAGGTTTAGAACAGAGGAGGAGGAGGAATGAGTATAAACTATGTTTGTCACCTTGAGTTATTTACAAAAAGTAATAAAGGCAGGATAAAAATCGAACAAACCAGTAAAGTAAAGATAGCAACTGCTGCTATCCATTCAATACTTCGCTTCTTTGCATCATGTGAAACACCAAGTTTTTTCACCAATGCTGGTGTAGAAAGTTAGCACTCACCCCTCTGCTAGAAGAATGAAACCGTTTGAGAAATATTAAAAGGGCAAAATATTATATTTCCCTGGATGATAAAAGAAGAAACATGTTTTAAAGACAGAAAGCAGCTCCCTGCCTCCAGCATGATGGTGATAAGAAAGACAGGGCCAGTCTATCTACAAGACAAAAGACCTCCAGCTCCAGGGTGATGGGATTAAGACATGCCCCCCAGGACATAATAGGATGCAGCAGCAGCCAAAAAAGCTAATAATAATAATTCGGTAATGCAATCCTAAATTGTATTAACAGAGGGATACAATCAAGATCAAGGGAGGTACTAATACCACTCCATAAAGCCTTAGTAAGACCACACCTAGAGTACTGTATCCAGTTTTGGTCACCACATTATAAAAAAGATATTGAGATTCTAGAAAAAGTACAGACAAGAGCAATCAAGATGATTAGGGGACTGGAGACTAAAACATATGAAGAATGGTTGCAGGAACTGGGCATGGATAGTCTAGTGAAGAGAAGGACCAGGGGAGACCTGGCAGCAATCTTCCAATATTTGAGGGGCTGCCACAGAGAGGAGGAAGGGGTCAAGCTATTTTCTAAAGTGCCTGTAGGCCAGACAAGGGATAATGGATGGAAACTGAACAAGGAGAGATTTAACCTGGAAATAAGAAGAAACTTTCTGATCGTGAGAACAATCAACCCATGGAACAGAAGTTGCTCTCAAAAGTTGTGGGACGCCATCACTTGAGACTTTCAAGAAGAAACTGGACTGCCATTTGTCAGAAGTGGTGTAGGGCCTCCTGCTTGGGTGGGGGGAGATGACTTATAAGGTCCAACTCTGATTATCTGTTATCTGTTAGAATTAACCCATCTAACAGCAGAGCTTATCACATGTCACAATCAACTGGGGACATTGCATCGCCCAGCACACTTCAACCAAACTAGCTCCGACAAACATGATTCCTACATGGTCCTATGGGAGTCTGACAACAACCAATAGAACACATGTTCTTGCATAGGAACAGGAAGTTCAAGTGCAAAGCCCAAGAGAAGATATAAATACCCCCACTCTCAACTCCATGTGGTCAGTTGCACTAGGACCATGTGCTTGATGGTTCTGCTTCGTCATTAAACCATCTTTCCAATCCATGTTTCCAATGTCTTTCTCCTGACTTGGAACTGAACCAGATGGATATTTATTCTCACACTGACCAACCTCCATTCTGGCATGTATCTACTTCTTCCTGGCTTAGCTTGAAACTCAGGTAGCACTTACCTGCACCCCAACATGGCCAGCTTGGAGCTTCTGAATGTTTGTGTTGGTATTGCTGAGTTTCTTCAAATCAATTGTGCTTAGCTTGTTCTGGTGAAGCCATCTTAATTTCATGGGGAGATCGTTGTGTCTGAAAGATAAGACGGAGGATTGCCATCTTCCCTAAAGGCTGACCTAGGACTGAAGAGCTACTTTTTTCGGCACATGAAAATTTAATCTACTACAAGAAAGGGTTCTTTGAAAGGGTTGCAAACTGGACATTTTTTCCCCCTCTTCCTAAACATTGAAGAAGTCATTTCTGATTAAAAGTTTTTCTTTCTCTCCCCCAAACTCCACCAGAAATGAGTCTTTGGGACCCTGCCAGACCTCCTGCTCCAAGAGGCTGCGCCAGTGTGACAAGTCTCACAAAGACTCATTTCTGGTGGAGTTTGGGGGAGAGAAAGAAAGACTTCTGCTGCTTCTGCTGCTTTCCTTGCATGAAACCAAAAGTCTCTCTCTCTCTCCCTCACCCTGAGAACGGAGCTGAAGACGGTATCCTGCAATCCCAAATAATGAATGATTGATTGGTAGGAAAACGGGGTGTGGAATTTTCCTGCAGATTTTTTTTGGAGGGATTTTCCCAGGGTCTCTGGTCTGCGGGATTTAAAATTATGAGTTTGGTGGTCCCTGATGTCCAAGAGGTTGGCGACCCCTGACCTAAAACAAGAAATGGGGAAAGACATGATAGAAATCATTTTGAAGTGTGCTCTGATGCTTGAGGGTTGATTATAGAAAAGTCAAGGACACCGTTCTGAAAATAATGATCATCTGAGATGCTCTTTTATATAGACTGAGAAATTTTGGAGTAGTAGAAATGGGACGCTCCAGAGACAGAGCTTAAAGTTGTCTTAATTAGCAGAATACATTTTTGTTCTGCCTTTAAGCTAGTCTTTATTCCAGGCAACTGCTGGAAAAGGTCCCTGTAGTTTTCTTTGCAAGTTTTTTTTCCCATAAATAGTTTGCCATTCCTTTCTTCCTAGGGCTGAGAGAAAGTGACTGGTCCAAGGCCATCCAGTTGGCTTTGGGTGGACTAGAACTCACAGTCCCCTGGTTTTTGCTTGGTACCTTCCCCAGTACTCCAAACTGGCTCTCAATACAATTATTGCCATTATATCCCCTTGTGCAAACTGATCGACATGTACAGCCTTCGGTAAAAGCCAAGTATTAAAGAAAGTGAGTTTAGTGTAGCCAACTGAATAACCTCGGGTCAATCCCTCTCTCTCAGCCTTAGGGAGAAGGCCGTGGCGATCCACTTCTGAAAAAGCTGCCAAGAAACTCCTAGATGTCGCAAGGAGTCCATATTTACTTACTACTTACTCAACACTGACTCAAAGATGGAAGGAGAGAAAACGAACAGAAAGTTATCAGAATACGTCAACCATAGGTGCTGTGCTCATCTCCATTTCAAGGCCATTGAGCCAACTCTGTCTGAAAACATTTCCTTGGCCTTGTGGCTAGCATGACATCATGGAGCATGGTTACTTTCCCACTAGAGTGGTACTTATGAATCTGTTTGCATTTGCATGCTTTTGAACTGCGAGGCGAGCAGGAGCTGAGGCAAGGAACTGGAGCTCATCCCATTGTATGGTGCTCGAGTTCTTGAATCTGGACTGCCAGCTTTCCAGCTGATGAGCCCAGTGTCTTAACCACTGAGCCACAATGATTCTGGTCAAATCATGGCTTTGCTGTTATATGCCTGCAAGAAAGGAAGGAAGTCCACATACCCATCGATAAGCCGAGATGCCGCCATGAGTTCAAGAACTTCAGTTCTCAAGGATTCATCAGTAACTCTGGATCCCAAAATGTCCACAAACAGAAAGAGTAGTCCCAGAAGCATCTCCATCACTGGATCCCAAGGAAGTCCACAAGCTAAATGAGATGCCTCCAAATATATATATATAAAATTTTGTTGGATGAAAAAGAGCACTGTTTTCTTCCAAGTTCAAAGAGACTCTTCAGGCAAAGGGTTTCAAACCCAGTGAAAAAAATTAACCAGTCTCTGAAAACGCTGCTGACAAGGGAAGAAAAGAGAAGACTTAATGGGGACACTCTCTCTAATAGAAAAAAAAAGGTTTCTCTCAGGCTTTTCAACACAGGGAGAGCTCATATCCCAAATAACATTACCGTATATACTCGAGTATAAGCTGAGTTTTTCAGCACATTTTTTGTGCTGAAAAAGCCCCCGTCAGCTTATACTCGAGTGAGCAGATCATGCCATGCCGGGAATATGCTGGTGCGTGGTATATGGGGTGTCAGATGTACAGCACGCCGTGCCGCTCTTACCTATGCCTCCACTGTATAGCCAGGTGTGGAGCCCGCACTGGCTGCCTCGTAGCTCCGGTCTCCGGCTCAGCCTCTATCTATCGCTCACCCCCTTGCTACAAGTGCAGTGTTTTGCACACAGGGAACAGGGCGACCTCTGATTGGAGGATTTACCAGCATCTGTGTCATCAGCCCAGCACGGATAACCAGCGAAAGGGGTTCCAGAGACTTTATCAGTCTCCCGTTACCACAATAAGCCGATGGACGTGAGCTTGCAGTATATTTTTCCTTTCATCATTCTTACAAGCTTAGCAGTTACTGAAATCCCATACAGCAATGGATGGATGTTTACAGCTAGAGCTTGCGAACAGAGAGCAAATAGAAGAAGTACCGGTACTGTAGCAGGCTTTCAACGCAGCACGGCCTAGTTCAAAAGTTTTCAAAGTCTTTTTTTTTTATCCTGTTAGAAATGGATCCCAATACTTCTAAACCTGGACCAAAACAAAAACGCAGGTCATACGAAGCTGGTTTCAAACTTAAGGTTGTGTCAAGAGCAGAAGAGAGCAATAACAGTATTGCAAGTAGGGAATTTTGTGTTGACGAAAAACAAGTGAGGGACTGGCGGAAAATGAAAGCTGACTTGGAAAAGATTCCAAAGGCAAAAAAAGCTCGACGTGGTTTAACGACTTCATATGAAGCTCTAGAGACTGAATTGCATACATGGGTTATGGAGTGTTGTCAAAATGGTTACTGCGTGACATGTATGGGAATTCGCTTACGCGCCCTTCAAATGGCTAAAGATGACAAATTAAAAGCACCAGGCATTAAAATTTTTGTTGTGTCAGCAGGATGGTGTACCCGCTTTATGAATAGGTTTGCCTCATGTTTGCGGCAAAGAACAAAGATTTCACAGAAGTTGCCAAAAGACCTTGATGAGAAAGTGATGTCATTCCATTCATTCATCATAAAACAAAAAAGGATCCATAACTTTGACCTGGGAGATATTGGGAATATGGGTGAAACACCTATGACCTTTGATCTTCCTAGCAACAGAACTGTGGCAACTATTTTACTCAGAACCACAGGAAATGAAAAAAACCATTTCACAGTCGTTCTGTCATGTTTGACTAATGGAACTAAGCTGCGGCCTGTCATTATTTTCAAAAGAAAGACCTTGCCTAAAAAGGTCAAATTCCCACCACGAATTACAGTGCGTGCACATATTAAAGGCTGGATGGATGAAGACGGAACAAAAAAATGGCTGGAAGAAATTTGGAATGGACGTCCAGGAACAGCCTTAAAGAAAAAAAACCATCATTGCTAGTTTGGGATATGTTCAGAGCCCACACATCTGATGACATTAAAAAAATGGCAAAGTCTTCTCAAGTTACTTTGGCCGTTATTCCAGGTGGGCTTACATCTGTATTGCAGCCCGTAGATGTGTGTTTAAACAAACCTTTCAAAGATCGTGTGCGAAAAATGTGGCTTGAATGGATGTCATCTGGCCAAGCCCGATTGACAAAAGTTGGAAATCTGATGAAGCCCGACATAGAATTAATAGCAAAGCGGGTTCGTGATGCATGGGAAGAGATTCCACAGGACATGGTGCAACGTGCCTTCAAGAAATGTGGCATTAGTAATGCTATGGATGGCAGTGAAGACAGCGCTTTGTATGAGAACGACAGCAGTGATGGTGATGGCTGCGAACTCAGGGATGACGACAATGTCTATGCTGATAGCCTCACACCAGATAAAGTTGAAGCTCTGTTTGGACATACAGATGATGATGAGGAATCCAGTTTTGAAGGATTTTAACTCTTGTGTTTCAGCTTGGTTGCTGATTGAGCTAAGGTTTTTGTACTTTTAAAGTTATTGTTGATACCATATTGGTTTTGTTGACTCTCTTTTCCACTTACAGAGCTAGTTTACTCTTTTTCTTTGAAATAAATATTCAAAAACATTTAACCTACTGATGCCTCAATTAATGTAATTTTATTGGTATCTATTTTTATTTTTGAAATTTACCAGTAGCTGATGCATTTCCCACCCTAGGCTTATACTCGAGTCAATAAGTTTTCCCAGTTTTTTTATGGTAAAATTAGGTGCCTCGGCTTATATTCGGGTCAACTTATACTCGAGTATATACGGTATATAGAAACCTCTGGGAATCTCTGCCATACAGAAAATGCACACTGACGTCTTCCCAAAACTTTGCCAGAATAGATTTTTCTTACTGAAATCCAGATTTTTTTCTGGGCCTCACTAATATTTACAACATGCAAACCAAATAGATACATCAAAATGTCAAAGAAAGTCAACTTTAATTTTCATACATTCGAAGCCAGGATTGGTCAAGCGGGGGTGGGGGGGGATTTTTCTTTTTGGTTAAATATATCTTTCCCAAATCCACCCAAGCACACATGTGTATAAAGATCAGGGCTAAAAAAAAAGCATTTGCTGACCCCAAAAAACGTGTTTTCACCTTAAAACAAAGAAAAGAAAGCAAAGCTTTCCCATATCAAAGGCAAGTTTCTTTCATCACATAAGTTATTAAGATCCCCATCTCCGCAATTCCCAACCGCACCATTGCTGAGAATTCTGGGCATCAAAATCCACATACAGGTAGTCCTTGACTTACAACAGTTCATTTAATGACCGTTCAAAGTTACGATGTCACTGAAAAAAAATATATGTGACCATTTTTCACACTTACAACATATTACAGCATCCTCTCGGTCACATGATCAAAATTCGGAGGCTTTGCAACTGGTTCATATTTATGATGGTTGCAGGGTCCCTGGGGGGGGGGGGAGTGTCATATGATTCGCTTTTGCGAACTTCTGATGAGCAAAGTCAATGGGGAAGCCAGATTCACATAACAAGTGTGTGACTAATGTAACAACTGCAGTGATTCCCTTAACAACGATGACAAGAATGGTCGTAAAATGGAGCAAAACTCCAGAAAGTGTTTTGTTTAGCAACATAAATTTGGGGCATCGGTTGTGGAGTGAAAGTCAAGGACTACGTGTATCTGAACCGTTCACAAGACCAAAAAAACCTGGTGATAATTTGCTTTTTTGAAGAGGCAAACCAGGCTTTCCTTAGCTGGAGTGAATTTGGTTGGGGAGCCCAAAAATAGGAGGATTTCTTCAATGGAGTCAGAGCAGTGTTGGTATTCGACCGGTTTGGCCTTGTTCTGCCGAGCCGGTAGCGGCGATGAGCAGCAGAGATGGAACCGCTTCTCTCCACTGTTCTGCTGTTGGGCCCACCCGCCCACCTGGGCTTCCATATTCACCTTTATCCTCTGAATTTGAAGCGCAGCTGCTTTGCGCGGCACAGAAGAGTGCCGTGCGGCAGCTGCTGAAGTGACCGGGATCGTGCAGGCTTGCAGGAGGCAAGTTAGAATGCCTCTGCGCCTGTGCAAAGGCCTTTGTGCTTGTTCAAAGGGCGCGTTTGGTGCACGCACGCAAAGTGTGCCACGCCCACCGGACCGGTGGTAAAAATATTTGAATCCCACCACCGAATCAGAGGACGTTTTATTTGTAGAAAGCTAGATTAAGAAACAACCCCCCCCCAAAAAAAGGAAAAGTAAGAATGTGAAATCACCTTAGAACCCTTAAAGGGCGAACATCCTTTATCTTATCCTTATACAACAACGTTTATCTCACATATCTGCCTGCCTGCCTGACTACCGTGCACATTCTGCTAGGGTTTATATCCCTAACACATCCCACAATGCTAGCTAAGGGAGGAAAAGAAGCAATACAAATGTACAAGCAACAAAAATAACTAAGAAATACAGATGATGCAACATGACTAAAAGCTATAAATGGAAAAGAGGGGGCGGGTGGGTGTATTTAAATAATTTTGCTGTGCCATTAAATATGGATTTTCTCAGAAGACTGTTTCAGAGTTTAGGTAAGGGGATTGGTCAGACGAAATATACCTTAAATAAATCGTTTCTTCTAGAGCAGGCGTGTCAAACTCAAGGGTGGTTAGGTCTGGCCCATGGAGCCGCCTTGGAAACAGCAAAGGACCAGCCCACGGTGCCTCTGCCAGAAAAAACAGGCTGTGGGGAGCTGCACATGTCCCCCCCCCACATGTTCCGTTTTCACTGGCAGAGGGCTATCAAAACAAACTGAAAACAAAACAAAAAAAGGAGAAATATCTCCCCTTTTGCATTTGAGCAAAAAGAGAAAAGGAAAAAGGAAAGGCAAAGAAAAAGAAGGAAAGATGGGAAGAGAGCAAGGAAGGAAAAAGAAGGAAAGAAGGGAAGGAAGAAGAAAGGAGAATGAAGAGGGAAGGAAGGAAGGAAGGAAGGAAGGAAGGAAGGAAGGAAGGAAGGAAGGAAGGAAGGAAGGAAGGAAGGAAGGAAGGAAGATTATAATGAGAGGGAAGGAGGGTCTCAGGGAAGTCCTGCCTTAGCACTTGGCCACCACAGGTGCCCCCCTGGCATGAGTCCTGTGTCATGCCTACCATGGCCTCGCCCACAGCTATGCCCCCACTGTCCCTCAGAGCAACCATGATGTGGCCCTCAATGAAATCAAGTTTGACATTCCTAGAGGAATTTTCTAACCGTGTTTCTTCTGAGGGATTTCAAGTCCCAACAGCGTCTCCCAGGTTCATTATCCTGTATCTCAGCTGTCAATCTGTCCTCCAACTGTCTTTGAGATTACGCTTCCCAGAATTGTCAACAAACAGCTGAAGGGCAGCAGAGTGAAGAAAGCCGCCACAGTTCCTTGAAAGCAGATTACACAACATGCATCTAAAACTGATGTCTGAACAGAAGACTGTATTGTAAAGACAGCAAAGATGGGGAGGGACTGGAAGTTGAGACATGCGTAAAACGTGAATGAGATCCAGCTACATCTTTTAGCCATTTAAAAAGGGAAATATATAGGAAAATGGCTTAAACATGAGTTGAAATACTGTGGATATTGGCTCATGAAAAGCTTGCATTGTGATAAATGCATTAGTCTTGTAAGAATCACAACACCCTTTGCACAACTTTCTGCTGTGCTTTTTACAAAGGTTGGAATATTTACTTAGGCATCTATTTGGGATATGTTATTTATTTTTGGGAAAGACACTTGTTTTCTATCAATCAAAGGAGGCAGCAATATGTTTTACTATTGCAGAGATGTTTGTGATCTTTACAATAATATATAGAACTGGTTATATTTAGAGGAGTAATTTATTGGTAAACCAGGGCTATTGATAAGTATAAAATATACAGTTTTTCGCTTTTTAGTTTGTATTTTTAGAATGAGGTGGTCTCTTTTATTAATTTTGGTTAAGGTTTTTTTAGATTAAATATTATTTTGTGTATGTATAAAAAATTTGGAAAAAGAAAAATTAAAGTAAATGTGCATAAAACTGTGGAAAAAAGGCCTACATTGGAGATATTTTCCCATCTCTGCTCGGTTTCTGTTAATGAAAAACCTGGAAAACTCAAAAGGAGTTATGCTAGCTATGTCAATCTGAGGCATCAAATGCACATAGGATTCTTGTAATACTCTTAACATATGTGTTATAACATAAATGTTTGTAGAATTTAAAGGAACTTCCTTAAAAGGCAAAACAGGTCAATGATTCATCAGGGTTACAGGTCATCAGGAAAAAAAAGACTATCTTTAATAGGAATTGTTGGAGTGCCTATATGACAAAAGTTTCCATCTGATTCTATTCTAAGTCTTGTACTCTGCTAAAACCTGGAAACATCCAGCTATACATTCTCAATCTTGAATGAAATTCTTCCGGGTTTTTCCCTTCAAACCTTCTATCCATTTCCTGACCTAGAATATGAAAGTAGAATTATTATCATTTGCTCTGCCTAAGGATTAGAGTTAGGATTTGGGGACTTGGATAACCCAACTTCTCTTCCAAAATCCAAAAAAAAAAAAAAAAAATAGAAAAGAAGCTCTTCCAAAATAAAAGAGAGAGAGATTAAATCATACAATGAATAATTGAGAGATAGAGAGATGTCTAGTCTAACGAAAAAGGACTGGGGGAGATACGATAGCAGCCTTCCAATACTTGGGCCTGGCAAAGAGTCAAATTATTCAGGACAAAGAAGTAATGGGTGAAATATCATTTAAGAGAGATCCAACCTAGAACTAAGGAGAAATTTCCTGACAGGTAGAACAATTAATCAGTGGAACAGTTTGCCTCCAGAAGTTATGGATGCTCCATCACTGGAGGTTTTTAAGATGACATGGGGCAGCCAGTCGTCTGAAATGGTAACAGATAACAGATAATCAGAGTTGGAAGGGACCTTATAGGTCATCTAGTCCAACCCCACCCCACCCAAGCAGGAGACCCTACACCATTTCTGACAAATGGCAGTCCAATATAGTATATGATAGAGGGTTTCCTGCTCTAGCAATAAGTCAGACTAGAAGATCTCCAATGTCCCTTCCAACCAGTGGTGGGATTCATTTTTTTTTACTACAGTTCTGTGGGCGTGGCTTGGTGGGCATAGCTTGGTGGGCGTGGCAGGGGAAGGATACTGAAAAATCCCCATTCCCTCCCCACCCCACTAACCTGCTTCCCAGCTCCGTTCTCCTGTGCAGGGCAACCAAAGAAGACTCAGCCGATCATCTGGGACTCAATGGGAGGCAGAGAAGAGATGGGGTTGGTGGGGCCAGTCCGAGGTGGGATTTGCTGGTTCTCCAAACTACTCAAAATGTCCGCTACCGGTTCTCCAGAACTGGTCAGAACCGGCTGAAGACCACCTCTGCTTCCAACGCTATTATTCCACGTTCTAAAATCCCACTCTCAACCAGAACTGCTCCCATTCAGCCTAGAGAGCCTTTATCCACGCAGAATACATTGAGAAACCAACATTCCCTGGAAAAAGTCATTCTATGCTTAGAGCTCCCAATTCATTCCCTCCAGAGTCCTTTTTTTTTTTCAATACTGAAAATTGGCTGTCAAAGATTGAGGAGTTTTCTTAAAGAGACAGGCTTTCTTCTCCTCAGTTCTGAAACCCTGAAATCATCTGCCTTACTTTTGTTAGTTCTTGTTCTGTTAGACTTGGATCCTTCCTACAATGAAATTCTAAAACTATGATGACCTGCCGTTCTCCAAGACAGATACAGCAATATAGCATAGGAAAAGCATAGACCCTACCTTCAGATGATGCCGTTTCCTCTTCACAGCACAAATCAGTGAATGGGAAATTCTGTCCCCTTTCTAAAATCCTACCCTACCATTTCAACCCACCTATATAATCAAATTGCAGATCCCTAATGCTTTCGGTAAGTTATCCAGAAGTCTGGCCTGATCTACTTTCTGACCACTTCCATTTTCCATCACACAAAACCACAAGCCTTCTTTCAAAAACGAATCATATGCTTAATTTGCTTATACATACATCTATCTGCAGTACTGAAATTTAGGAGGTAGTTCATATAGCCTTCTCTTCCTCTCTGGTATTTCTCAATAGCCACCAAACTCCAAATCCTCCCAAGGATTGAATGCATTGGTACCCCGCACCCACAAAATGAATAATTTCCTTTCCTGTATTGTAGAAGGGGAAAGCTCGGGCTTTGAATCTTACCAAACTGCAAATATTCCTTGTCAGCATCCTCATGACGCATAAGGCACGTTAAATGCATGCCGTTTCTGACGGATCAGCATGTGGCTATGAGGACAGATGATGGTATGGTGATTATGAGGGAGTTCCCCAATTGCTCTGCTATCTATTCCTCACATTTCAACTCACCAGGAAAGGAGAAGTAGTAAGATAGCAAAGGGCAGGCTAGGTCAGAGGGAAAATCTGTAACTGAATTCCCAATTTATTTATTTATTTTTAAACAAAAGCACATTTTTCCTTCTTGTTAGTCCACTGCATACTGGCACGGTAGAGAGACACCAAGCCAGTCAAGGAGATTTCATCCTTCCATTCCTACTTTGACAATCCTGGGGGGGGAAATGTTAAAGCTCCCCCAAAGCCCCAACATTTCCATTGTTAAGCAAGACAATTGTTAAGTGAGGTTTTTCCCATTTTTTACAAGCCTTTAGGGCACCATAAGAATATTTGTTGTTTTTCTAGCTTAGATCACTCCGCTATTTTAAGACCTGCTTTTCACAGCTACCTCTTGACATTTCTAAGATATTTCTCACATGGAGTGACAAAGACCTTGAAATGAGGGAGGAAAACAACAGCCTGAACCTATTAAAGGTAATAATGGATAAGTATTTGTTTAGATTTTCTACCTAGGCCTTTTTCCTGTTCTGTTAAGGATTTCTTTTCTGATTGTTTTATTTTTTAAAAAGGACTACAGAACTGAATTCTGCTTTTCTAAAGGAGTTAATTCAGTGGACAAAGAGATTATAGTTACCTTTATATCTGGCCATCTTCTGCTATCTAAGGCAGCCTATGAACAAAGTCTCTCTTCGTTTTATACCCATGCCTTCAATGAAATTGCACAGGAGGTTCTGTGGAGGGACACACCATGCTTATTGTTTGCCTACATTTCTTTAAACATTAATGCATGTAGGTAGGACTCCCACACCCCGGCAAGTTATCTGACGAATTCTTCCCTTCTCATTTATTCATGCAATTTTGGAACTAACTCAAACAAAACAAGAATAAAACTAGAATTACGTGGAGTCCTTGACCTACGGCCACAAACTGAGCCCAACATTTCTGTTTGCAAAGCGAGATAGTTGTCCAGTGAATTTTGCTCCGTTTTATGACCTTACTTTCCACAGTTGTTAAGTCAATCACTGTAGTTGTTAAATTAGCAGCCCTGTTGTTATGCTTCCCCACTGATCTTGCTAGAGGAAGGTCAAAAAATGGGATCACTTGATCCCAGGACACCACATAAATATGAGTCAGTTGCCAAGTGGTGGGTTTTGAACACGTCACCATGGGTACCATGGGTCATAAGCAGTGGTGGGATTCAAATTTTTTTACTAACTGTTCTGTAGGGCGTGGCTTGGTGGGCGTGGCAGAGGAAGGATATACTGCAAAATCCCCATTCCCTCCCCATCCCGCTAACCTGCTTTCCAGCTCTGTTCTCTTGTGCAGGGCAACCAAAGAAAAGCCAGCCAATCAGCTGGGACTCAGGAGGCAGAGAATAGATAGGGGTGGGGCCAGTCAGAGGTGGTATTTACAGGTTCTCTGAACTACTCAGAATTTCCGCTATTGGTTCTCCAGATCTGGTCAGAACCAGCTGAATACCACCTCTGTGCTGTAGGCAATTTCTAAAGGACAATGTATCAGGCGATAAATAGCAGGAGTTATTTACACTCCTTCTACTCAGCTATAGAGATCCTCAGACATCCAGGTCATGGTTGTCCCAAAGGTATTTTTCCAAAAGGCAACTGGACTTTTTTTGTTTGCTTTTCCTTGAAGATGTTTTGCTTCCAATCCAAGAAGCTTCTTCAGTTCTGAGCAAAGAAGCTTCCTGGATGAGAAATGAAACATCTTCAAGGAAAAACAAAGAAAGTCTGGTTGCCTTTTGGAAAAAAAATAAAGCTTCTTTGGGACCCTTTCTACTCGCCTCTTAGAATATTTACTGTTACACTCTTGCTTACTTTTCAGTCCCCCCGCCTCCTCTGGGGGGTGGGCAGTTACTGTCCATGTTTAGTTTTGAGAAACATTACTTGGAATTCTCTGGAAATAAAGATGACTCTCAAAGCTGCAAATAGTTTTATAGCATGTTAGGGATCTGGATTTCTTAGAAACTCATCTCCCTTGAAAAAAAATTGGGCTGAACCTCCTGAATTCTCTTTCTGTCTTACCAGGGGTGAACTATAGGAAAAGGGGCGGAAAACTGAGAAAATTTGATATCAGTCCTAGTGTTGATAAAGCGTTAACAATTCATGAGCTTGGATTGTACAGTAAGCTAACTATGATAAAATAAAGGGTTAAAAGGTTACGTAAGATTAGAAACTGGCCAAGTATGCATGAACAAGATGTTCTAAATTATGAAGAGATAGTGAAGCCCTGAACATGTTTTTCTCGATAAAATTCTTGTACATCCTACGGGCAAAGTACATTTGTGGAAAAGCATATCTTGATCAGATCGACAATGACCAGACTTTGATGAACAGTCATGGCACTGAGACATCTTAGGGGCACTGGATCATCCTAGACAAGGATGATCCAGCTAAGTCCAAAAATACTAGAGAAATCCTGGAAGCAGGGCATTTAGACAAATCAGCCATCAACAAGTACATAGAGATGAACAACATCTACATACCATTCAAAAGAAATAACCAAAAAGAGCAAAAAGAAACAAAAAAAACCAAAATACTTCATCACCAGCAATTAACACCCAGATAATTACCATTGATTAACACCAAGATTAACACTTGACTAACAACCAAGCTGCAAAGAACATGCCAATCAAGAAACTACCAACTTAGGCAACAAACAAGGAGTAAACCACAGCCTAATCACCAAGATCATTCCCACCAACATCGATAAGGTAATCCACTTGTTATGTAAACAGACAGCAATCCTACACCCTTCTAGCACTAATGATATTACCTAGTCAGGTAATGAAATGTCTGCAAAGAACAACCAAGCTCAGAGAGCACCAAGGTCTCCACAGACACTGGGGTAATCCAGTATTATTATTATTATTATTATTATTATTATTATTATTATTATTATTATTATTATTATTATTATTATTGTTGTTGTTGTTGTTGTTGTTGTTGTTGTTGTTGTTATTCCTTAATCTGAAGATTTCTTCACTCCATCAAAGTTGAAGACTGTTTCAGGGGTCTTCCTGTGCCTTTTAGTTACCTGGCTAGACACAAGAAAGATCATACACAGGTAAGGTTTGAAAGATTGAAGAAGTGAATGTGAAATACTTATGATATATCATATTATTCTCACATATACCTGTTACACAGAGCAAGTCTCTGAGGAAATATTCAGCCCCTGCCTTTAATGGGCTCCTTGGAACCTAAGAAAAAAAAATGTAGCCGCTTGCAAACTATTACAAAGCAAGAAAGCCCACATATTGTTTCTTTATTAGCAAAATGGGTAGCCACTTCCCTAATAGATCAATGGGTGGTTAGTAAAAGGATTAAGAAAATTCCCCCAATGAACTGAGAGGTAAATTAAGTGCTAAAGCAAACATGCCCAATTGCCAAGATTGCTGTAAATTAATTCCTCATTTCTTTCAATAAGGAGGTTAAATAAATCTGCTTTTTATTGTCAGCAGCTGTAATGGGCTTCACACTAACTTTCTTCTATTTATAAACCATTGTTTTTCTTGGCTAATTAGGAAGGAGGTTAATCCTTTCCTGCTTACTATTTCACATATTCCTCAGAGACATGTGCTCCTTCTCATGCATCTGATTGGGATCAGATAGATGATCGGCCATTAAGATAGTTGTCCATCTCCATCAGGTGGGACCCAGGCAGCGTGCCTATTCTGCTGTGGCTCCCTCACTCTGGAACATCATTCCCTCTGGAGTGTGGTTAACACCAACTTTTGTTAGCTTTCTGGAAGACCATGTGATGGCAATGCAGAAGACCATTGTTATTTGTAGGAGTTTAGTGACATGGCTTGATTTCTCCTTCATATTAAGAAAAGTTGAGAACTCATCCTGTGCTCTCCTGCTTGTTTTTCATTCTTACTTGCTGAATAAAAGATAATGAATAATTGGAGGGTGTCTTCATATAACTTCAAAGCTGTGAATATATCAGATTTTTTTGATTGGGTGGAAGACCATTAGAAAACCCCAGGGACTATAACCTTGAGTCAAGTTCAACTCAAGAACACCTTTATTTTATTTTTATTTTATTTGTCTGTCAAACATGTACAAGATGACAAGTATAAGTATTAACATAAACATGAACAAAGGAAGTAAATACAAATAAATGGGGACTGTGCTGTCCAGACAGTTTATAGTTAGTTAGGAATTGGGAGCTGTTCCCTTAAGGGAATGCATCATGGTAAATGTAGTTAAGGTATCATGGGAAATGTAGTCAATGTCATGTGGTCACATCTGTAATACTGATTGGTCAATGATTGGTCACCCACTTGGTGGGTTGGGGGAGGTTTCTTCACTCTTGCCTGAACCCCAGCACCATGCTGGCGCCTCACCCCCTTGCTCCATCATTATGACAATGAAAAGAGAGCGGTCCTTTTACACCATAAAGTCAGCTATGCAGAGAATTGGACACTGAGATGAATCTCGATGTAACCGTGAGTTATATTTGAGGATGCCTGATGAATCAATAAAGACACTTTGTATGGATGCCTTTGTAGAGTTTAATCTGTCTGCCTTATAATCAGCTAGTGGTTTTAAAGGCCAGAACAGGGACAGTAAGACAGGGACGGTAGGCACGCTGGTGCACTTATGCACGCCCCCTTTAAGGACCTCTTAAGAATGGGGTGAGGTCCACGGGAGACAGTTTGAGGTTGAAGCTGTGAGGGGTTGAGCCTGTAACAGCGAAGTCAGGTAGTGCATTCCAGGGATTGACCCCTCTGTGGCTGAAGTCATATTTTCTGCAATCGAGTTTGAAGCAGTTTACCTTGAGTTTGTATCGATGGTTTGCCCGTGTATTATTGTGGTTGAAGCTAAAGAACTCATTAACAGGCAAGGCATTGTAGCAGAGAATTTTGCGCACTATGCTTAGTACAAAATATATGCCTTTATACAAGAGTTGGATGTCTATTGACTATTCATTTTTGTTAAAAAAAAAAAAACATAAGAAGAAAAGTGGTTCCAAGTTCAAAGGGTCAATCTAGGATGAGAAAGATAGAGGTCAAGCCCTCATCCAACTGTGAACTCAATGGGTAACTTCAGATCAGTAATTACAATTTAGCATTCCTTACTAAGGAAAAAAAGGATAAGTGTAATCCTACAGGAAAGATGGAACATAAATATAATTTTATGGATTTTTGTGTGTGTACAAACTGTAAAAGGCTTACATGAGAGAATCCAATTTGTGACCGAAATTTGCGATTCTAAACCTCCCTCCTTTATTCTTTTGCATTTCATTAAATCCCAGAAAAGGGCTCACTGAATGGCCAGGTGTTGTTGGTTTTTTTCTCCCTGCCGGCAAACACCTGATTTTGCTGCCAAAGCCGGTTCTTTGGCAGCACACTCCCCAGATTTGAATGGGAACAACTAGGAAAGACCCACGATGACCCTCAAACTACTGTGTCGGAAGAGAAGGCAGAGAGGATTGCAATTCTTAAAAGAGCAGCTGAAAGATTGGGTTTCTAGACTATTTATATTTTTAACCATAAAAAGTAAAGTTTCCCCTCGCACATACGTGCTAGTCGTTTCCAGCTCTAGGAGGCAGTGCTCATTTAAAGCCAAAAAGCCAGAGCTGTCTGAAGACAGTTAACAGCGGCTAGGATTGTATTTGCTAAAAACTGGAAGAATGAGAAAATACTATCACAGGAAGAAATTATTAAGAAAATATTGGAATGTACTGAGATGAGTAGATTGACATTTGAAATTAGAGAGCAAGAGGATAAACAATTTTATGAAATTTGGGATCTTTTTTATCAGTGGCTAGATGACAAAATACGATAATTTAGAAAGTTAGATAGCAAGGAATACTTTTATTTTTTCTTTTGCCTATGTTATTTGACATTATATCTATAAAGTGTTTTTAGGATAGATTTGGTATGATTATATGATTTGTTATAGAATAAACTGTTTAAAGTATTGTTCTCTCATAAAGCATGAATGATTAAAAGTATAGTCAAATGATTTATTAATAGCGATATTAGGATATATAAGTTTGGATTGACAATATGAGTTGTTATGTAATATAACTGCAATTGAGACTACGAAATGAATGCACAAAACCGATGAACCAACCGACACACTGTACGTACATAAG
This sequence comes from Notechis scutatus, assembly GCF_049901735.1. Taxonomy (NCBI): domain Eukaryota; kingdom Metazoa; phylum Chordata; class Lepidosauria; order Squamata; family Elapidae; genus Notechis; species Notechis scutatus. The sequence goes on from NC_142017.1 coordinate 17,062,973, forward strand.
AGAGTTGATGTTTTAATGTTTTGTTTGTCTTGTTTGTTTGTAGAAAATCAATAAAATTGTTTTCAAAAAAAAAAAATGACCATCAGAGCATTAGTGCTTCATATATTGTTATTAACATTCTCTGATGCTAAGGAGCTCCACCCCCTCCCCACATGAAAATAAATATCTTCCAAATGCAAAACACAACCAGAGGAGAGGAATTTCAGTTTTAGTTTCACAGCACCAAGCAGTTTAGTACAGAACAGTTGAGCTAAGCCACACCCAGGCTCCTTGCTGTCTCCTTCTTGCTCACACAGCAAATACTGTTTCAGTTTCCAAACAGCCCTCAACTGTCTCATACACTGACAGGACGCTAGCCAGATGAATACCGATGGATGCTGGTAGGCAGAGGCAGATTTTTTTTTTCTTATTTTCCTCCCCAAAAACTAAGTCCAGCCACATAGTTTCGTAGCAAAGCACGAGTATGGAGCTAGTTATGGATATGTGTGTTACATAAAGCAAGCCTGGATATACTTATATTCTTAACCACAGTGGAAAAGAGAAGAAAACAAAACTTGTACAATATATTCAACCAAATCAGGTAAAAACTTTGAGGCTGGATTTGTACAGTGTACAAAGCTTAAAACAACAAGAACAAAAGAAAAAAATGATGAGCAGGGGAGAAATCAAATCCTGGTGTAAATTGTTATTTTTTTTCATCAACTGTACCAAGAGGGGAAACTGATTGATAGTTCTGTGAACTCCACAGCAAAAAGTGGCAATTTAAATGCATGTAATGTCTGCCCTCTGAAGTACATTTTCCACCCTGCACAGCAAAATGTCACTGCCCCCAACTCATAAAGAGCAGAGCCAAAGAGATAATGGTTTCCCATCACAGGAGGCCTTTAAGTGGGAAAATGTGGACATTGATTTCTGCTTTAAATTATTTTCTAAAAAAAATAAAATAAAATCATTTCAAAAAACTTAATGGGTCAAAACACGAATGACTGGCCAGTTGTTAGCTGGTCTAAGATGGCTTAAGGGTCCAAATACAGACTTGTGGACTTTTCTCCAAAATAAAGCTTTGGAGATGGATGGATGGATGGATGGATGGAGACAGACAGACAGACAGACAGACAGATAGACAGACAGAATGTATCTGCCTCTTGTCTAGTTGCATTAATATTTTGTTTATTTTTATTGATAATTTATAGAGAGGGAGCCATAGTAATAGCACTTAGATTTATAAACCACTTCACAATGTTTTACTGCCCTCTCTAAGAGGTTTACAATGTCAGCATATTTTCCCCATTTTACCAACCTCGGAAGAATGGAAGGCTGAATCAACCTTGAGCCCCATCAGGATCGAACTCATGGCAGTGGGCAGAGTTAGTCTGCAATACTGTATTCTAACCACTGCACCACCATGGCTCTTATAGAGAGTTAAAGAGTTAAAGAGATGGAAAGAGAGGTGGAGAGGGGTAGTAAGTAGGCTGGTGTGTCATCTACTTGCATTGATAGTTTCTTTGTTTTGATAGACAGATGAGAGAGACAGAGAGAGAATGAAGAAAAACAAAAACAAGAAAAAGAGAGGTGCAATTATAAGAAAATAAATCGTATACAGTACATGGAGGTTCTTACACATATATAAGTGTATATGCCTGAATGTTTAATGTAACTGTTTCAATAAAACATTACCTTTCTTCAATGTCCATATATAGTCTTGGCCTACAAACAACTCATTTGCAGGGCATAAATAACATAAATAAGTCTCCAATCCACTGGATATATGAACTATAGTGTAAATCATTATATTTGCCTTTCCAATGCAGAGGAAATATTTTGTTAATAATAAGAGCTTTGGGAACCTATTTCCATTGTTCAGCTCTCAGTGTCAATGTAGTAAGCTGTTGTGGTTCGCCGGCAGCAGGTGCAGACGGCTGAGGTCTCGGTGAGCGAGGACTCAGACGACGAGCCTGCGTGTGATGCAGGGATGGGGTCAGGACCATCAGGGGGTGGAGTGCTGCCTTCAGAGATTGTGGAGGCTGGCGGCAGTGAGGAAGAGGTCCCCGAGGAGCCTGTGCCCAGTGCACGTGTGTGCAGGGCTATTCGAAGGAAAGAGTAGCTGCAGCAGCACGGCCGACTCAGGAGTAAGGCTGCAAGGTGATGGCCCCTCCCTTAAGAGATAAAAGCCAGCTGAGAAACCAGAGTTCTTTGCAGGAAGCAAAGAAGTTTTTGCACTCAGACCTGGTGGACGTTCGGAATATCTAGGTTGGTGTTTGGAGACTCTTTATGTTTGAAATATTTCTTAGTAACTTTATCTAGTGTTCTTGGCAGCCTTGCACCATCTTGGCAAAGATTGTTCTTATCAGAGACAATTAGTTTGAAACAGCCTTTTAACTGTGAAGGAATAGAATTCATAAAGAATCATTAAAAGGTTTGCTGTTACCTCTGTTCTGTATTAACATACTCCAAAAGCTAACTTCTGATTGGTCCACACAAACTGCATTTCGATTGGTCTACTAGACGGCCATGATTGGTCTGTTAAGAATCAACTGCGATTGGCCGAGCCGATCGCGGGAGATTCAAAGACCTGTCATTGGCCGGCGAGCCGCGAGCAGTTCCTATATGAAGGGCTGCCGCGGCTCCAAGATCTTGTACAGATCTTAACATAAAATAAAGAGCTTGAAGTACACTGGTCTCGCGTCTCTTTTGTACCCGATCTAACACTGGCGACGAAGGTGGGATTGTGAGGCAAAGAGACCAACAGAGCACGTGGTGAACCAACGCTGAACTTCCGACGAGATGGCCGGCAGCAACTCGCCACCCGCACCCTTCGACCAAGCAGCCGAGGACTGGGAATCATGCATTGATCGATTGAACTGAACCACAACAACAATCAAACCATAGGAGAAAAGAAAGGGGGGGGCTTCAGTTGCGTGTCTGTGATTGCCAGCTTGGTCTTTTCAGACATCTCCCTATGCTCAGAGCTTAATAACAACTTTAAGTCTTAGGAGACTAGTTAGCAGTGGTACAAACGGAAGCGCCTATTTTTTTAAAAAAAATGAGATTACAGCCGATGTTAGATCTTCTTCCAAAGTCGCTGCTGGCACAGAAAGGTTTGAACCGCCAACCTCAAAAGAAAGATCCCAAATGGAACAGCAGCAGGAGAGGGAAGCATTGAATATTCAGGTTCAAATCAGTGGCCAATCTGTTGTTGCCACGTCCCTTGAACCCGCAGTCAGGCTGCAAAACCCAGGCTGCTTTTTGCGGTTGCGGTGGACTTCAAACATCGCTTGTCAGGTTTCGCTAAACAATGTTTGATAAGACTGGGAAAAGAGCCACAGGCAAACTGGGTTCTTAACGTGTCAAATTCCTCTCCTATTTGGGAAATGGAAGATTTGTGCCGTTTTCCCTGCACGTGATTCATGAATTCTTTCAAAATGAACCTATGCACTAGAACAATGTGGATGACGGCCAGCCAGGACCATTCTTAAAGCTAAAGTGCGCCTCACATTTGTTGTCTTTACAGATAAAGGAACCTTGGAAGAGAGAATCTATGTTATCTTTGCAAAACCTCTGGTTAAGGCTGGGAAAAGATCTTGCTGCTGTTGTTATTATTATTATTGTGTGTGCAGTGGGCTGGGTGACTTTGGGCCAATCACCAGGAGATGGTGGGTTCTAGTCCCATGTTAGATATAAAAGTTGGCTCACCTTGCAGGAATATTGTTGTGGGGGGGAAAGGAGGAAGGTGCATTAAGTATGCTCACTACCTTGAATTATTTATTAAAAAGTAATAAAAGCAGGATATAAACAGACAAGTTCATATATGGTCCCCGCGACAGATTTCCTTTACAGAATAAAGAATGCTTTTACAGAATACAGAGTAACACAATCGGAAGAGACCTTGGAGGTCTTCTAGTCCAACCCCCTTCTCAAGCAGGAGAACCCTATATCAAATGATTGTCCAAACTTTTCTTGAAAACCTCCTGCTTCTGGAGGCAAGCTGAGTTCCACTGATCAATTGTTCTCACTTTAAGGAAGTTTCTTCTTATTTCTAGGTTGGATCTTTCTTTAATGGTCTTCCACCCGTTACTTCTTGTCCTGCCCTCAGATGCTCTGGAGAACAGATCGATTCCTTCTTCTCTCTTCCTGACCCTCAAGGACTGGAAGACTGCTATCATGTCACCCTTAGCCCTTCTCTCAGCTAGACTAGACATTCTTACTTCCCTCAATCTTTCAATTTAGTCTCTAGCCGCTTCATCATCTTGGTTGCTTTTCTCTGCACTCATTTGGATTTGCTCATAGAAAACAAGCACTGTCATAAAAACAAGAAAGAAAAGAAATGTTGTTTTATCAGTGGAGGTAAGCAGTGTTCCCCAAGGAGAACACAGAAAGTAGATGGACGAGTAAGCATCGTGGATGAAATATAGATTATTTTCCAAGGGCGCAAAAACAATTTCGCAGTGAAATGAGAGGAGTTTTGCAGAGCCAAAAGATACAGAGCCAATAAACCCCAATGGAAAAGAGCATCAACTACACAAGAACTTTGTGTAGGTGTGTGTGTGTGTGTGTGTGTGTGTGTGTGTGTGTGAAGCAAGAGAAATAACTGTTTTCTCTCACGTTCAGTTCTAGGACACAGTGTCTTATGCGTAAAGATATTTATCCATGTAGTAGGGCTGTATTGATATTATCCTTCTCATCTTTCCTATTACCTCGTCCTATTGGTATCTTATGATTATATCACTTGGTTGTTTGTAGGTACACTAAGAGCTTATGCACTGGAGATAAATTCCTTGTGTGAGGATGGAGGTTTGTTCTTCAAGCTTGTGAGTTGGTTTCCGAACGTTTTGTTACCAGGCTAGGTGACATCACAACACCCCCATCCCCACAACCAGCCCTTCAACTCCCAATGACCCTCACCTGATATAACCTCCCCATCACAAGACTCTCACTGGTGACCCACATCTGACCCATTACAAGACACACACCCCACAAGACCCTCATTTGACACACTCACACCTGACCCATCGTAAGGCCCATCACAAGACCTCCCATCACAAGTTCTACTGACCACCTGTAATCCTTATGAACAGAAGAACACTGACACTGACATCCTCTAAATTCCATTGAAGATGTTACCCAGCCTGGTAATGAAACATTTGGAAACCAACCCACAAGCTTGGAGAATGAACATCCTATACCCGAGCTAAAAATATTCACCATTATCACAAATTCCTTGTGTGTCCAATCTTCTCCTATTCTATTCTATTCTATTCTATTCTATTCTATTCTATTCTATTCTATTCTATTCTATTCTATTCCATTCCATTCCACTCCACTCCATTGCACTCCACTCCACTCCAGTCCAGTCCAGTCAGTCCAGTCAGTCAGTCTAGTCTAGTCTAGTCTAGTCTAGTCTAGTCTAGTCTAGTCTAGTCTAGTCTATATTCTCCTCTACATTCTATTCTGCTCCTATTCTATTCCATTCCATTCCATTCCATTCCATTCCATTCTATTCTATTCTATTCTATTCTATTCTATTCTATCCTATTCTATTCATTCCTTATACTCCACTCTACTCTTATTTCCTATTCTATTCTGTTCAATTCTATCCTTAATTCATATTCTATTCTATTCATTCCTTACTCTACTCTACTCTACTCTTATTTCCTATTCTATTCTGTTCTGTTCAATTCGATCCTTAATTCATATTCTGTTCTATTCTATTCTATTCTATTCTTTCATTACTCTACTCTAAATTCCTATTCTATTCTGTTCAATTCTATCCTTAATTCATATTCTATCCTGTCCTATTCTATTCTACTTCTACTCTATGCTACTCTGCTCTACTCCACTCCACTCTCCAGTTTATATCTTCTTACTGAGTCTTTTGAAAGTTGGTCTTCTACCAGGAGTATCCACTTGACCATTTCCCCATTGCCCCAACAAATATACACTGAGTCGCTTTTTCACTGAAGCCCCGTGAAGTGGTTTTATGCAAGATTTTAGCGGGTTTTTGAGAAAGCCCAATGCTACTTTGCAAAGGCCATAATCAAATTCAGAGAGGAGAAGAAAAGCTTTGTTGAAACACAAGCTCTTGGCACTCAGGCATATACATAATACCTAAAAGACACTTATAGTAGTGGTGCGACTCTCTAATTGACATCAGTTTTGTAATGGTAGGTTGACCCAGCCAACAAACCTGTCTTGATATTCTGTCCAAGAAGCCAAAGAGATGTGTGAGACCCTTGAGAAAATTTGGACTTCATTCTCTTAACCTTCAGGTGATTAATGTTAAGGAACTGTTTTTTTAAATATAAATTACACAGAAAGCTTTGTTGAAAGATAGTATGGGGTGGGGGGAAAGGGCAAATGTGTGAAGTGGAATTTAGAGGACAATTGTATCCCTTTTCATAAATCTCAGCCAAAAGTCACAATGGACCAGGATTATGACTGAACCATACAAACAATTCCCTCAAGGTAAAACAGCATGAAGGCTTATTTTGTCTGCCCTGAATATTGTGTCAATCATTGGGTGACTCAAGCACCTGCAGCTTCAAATTACTTGGAGTTTGTTTTCTGGTGATCTACTACAAGAACTCCATCTTCTGGTGGAGCACTAGAAAGCCAACTAGAATGAAATGCAAACTAAAATGATTAAATGATAATCGGAACAAAGCAAAGATATCCCAGTAATCAGGATTAACGGTAGAGATGCTGGAAAGCTTAAGTAGATTTTTTTTTCTGTGCTGTTTCTTTAGCCATCTCCACAAAATTGCCCAGGGAGTTAAACTGCATATTATTTCATGGCTACAAGCTACCAGTTGCTATTCAAAAAGTTATTCCCTTGCAATACATACTTCAATAAATAAGTGCAAACCAAAATATGAAGCAATATCAAGATAGGAACCTGCCGGTTTCCTCTTTTTCTATATTGCAGATTTCAACGCCTCTGATGTTGATATACATATGAACTCAGATATGTGAGTTCATGTGTGTACTTTTGCTTCCAGATTTCTCCTTATCTGATTTCCTAAATAATTTTTTTAAGGAGAAGATGGAGATAGTTTTTCTGCTAAAGATCCTCAAGAGAACTAAGAGTACAATTTGTAATAAATTGTTTTGGATAGGATAAGATAGGATAGGATAGATGATAGATAGATAGATGATAGATAGAGAGAGACAGAGATAGACAGAGATAGATAGATAGATAGATAGATAGATAGATAGATAGATAGATAGATAGAGATAGAGATAGAGATAGAGATAGAGATAGAGATAGAGATAGATAGATAGAGATGAGAGAGAGAGAGAGAGAGAGAGAGAGATGATAGGATAGTCACTGAGAAAATACAAATTTAGAATCCAGTCCAAATTTAGGGATAAAACAGCTATAATCTCCTGTCAAAGATTGGTACAAGTTTCCCTATCAGAAGCTAAGATTACAAATTGTTTACTTGTAAATCTCTACAGGAGAAGGGAAGGAGAGAAGGACACAGGGAACAGGAAGGAAAAAAGGGAGGGAGGGAGTGAGGGAGGGAGGGGGAAGGAGGGAAGATGGAAGGAAGGAGGGAAGATGGAAGATGGAAGGAAGATGGAAGGAAGGAAAGGAGGAAGGAAGAAAAAAGGAAGGAAAGAAGGAAGGAAAGAAAGAGAAAGAAAGAAAGAAAAGAAAGAAGAAACCTACTAGATGGCCACAAAGAAATACAGAAAGTTCCTGTCCTTTGTTATCATCTAGTGAATATCTCAATTTTTTCTACTAAGATCTGGTTGCTTTATTATGGTTGCTGATAATGTCATGGTGATGTCCCTAGAGCACATGGACTAATTCTAAAACATAATGCTTTTGATCCTGAGCTTGAAGCCTGAATAGGTTTATAAAGGCGCTGGTGCTCCCTTAATAAAGATTTTTTGCTGCTGTGAAACTTTCAGGTGAATTCTGGGCGTGGTTGTCAGATAGTTTGCTGCCCGTGATTGTATTTCGTGCATTGTGATTTTTGTTGCACAATCTTTGTTTAATTATATTTATTCCAGGCTTTGTAGCTGAAAGGTTGAAGACAATGTTCTCTCTCTTTGACCTTCAAACCAAAGGTATACAAGTGGGAAGTGTTGAAAAGGATGGAAAAAGACAAAGTTTGCAAAAGAAGGAATAGAATGAAAAGAAGAATAAAATAAAAAATGAAAATGAGAAGAAGAATGAGAGAATGCCACACTTGGAATATGGTTGTTGTTGTTTTTGACTAGCTGGTTGGTTTCGTGATCACCTAGCACTACAATCTGGGTTGCAGGCTTCATTTACTACTTTAATAACTGGCAATATATTTATTTAGATGCCCCAAAATGTCTCATGTAGGTTGCAATCATGGCAGGTTCAATAGCAGCACCAGCCAAGGGTGTCCGCTGGATGTATGTGTGTTGGGAGGCAGAGAAGATGTGGGGGCGGAGCCAGTCAAAGGTGGGATTTGCCGGTTCTCCAAACTACTCAAAATTTCCTCTACCGGTTCTCCAGAACTGGTCAGAACCTGCTGAATACCACCTCTGCTCCTCTTCCTCCTGAGTCCCAGCTGATTGGCTGGGTACTTCTTTTGTTGCCCTGCACAGGAGAACGGAGCTGGAAAGCAGGATAGTGGGGTGGGGAGGGATTGGGAATTTTGCAGTATCCTTCACCTGCCACGCCCACCAAGCCACGCCCACAGAACCAGTAGTAAAAAAAATTGAATTCCACTACTGAAGCAGATGCTGTTAGATGCTACCTCGCCCATGAAATTAATCTGCAAAGTTTCTGAGATCAACAGGCTGGCAAAAAAATGACAATCATTTTAGTGCTGGCTCTCATATCAGAGGGAATTGTTCAAGGAGAGAAGCGAAAGAAAACATTCACTTCTGAGTTTTGCGGAGGCACTAAATGGCCATGATCGGAAATTAAAAATGAACTCTTGATCTGCTCCAGGGTAGCCTTTATTTTGCCACATCTAAGGGGGAAAAAACCTCAAGAAATAATCATTTCAGACATTGGAGTATTTATTGGCGGAATTCGCATAAGATACTTTAACCACTCCTTCAATACTTGACCATTGGATTCAGCAGCCATGATTATAGGACAGAATAGAATTCTTTATTGGCCAAGTGTGATTGGACACACAAGGAATTTGTCTTTGGTGCATATGCTCTCAGTGTACATAAAGAAAAAAATAAAATACATTCATCAAGAATCACAAAATACTACACTTGGTGGTAGTCATAGGTTACTATAAGCAATCAAATCATAATAAGGAACAAAAACAATATAAATTGTAAAGATACAAGCAACATGGCTATAATTATAAGTTGGAAGAGATAGGTAATAGGAAGGACGAGAAGAAGAATAGTAATAGTCTTACTAAATAGTTTGACAGTGTTATAGGAATTAGTTGTTTAGCAGAGTGATCCCATTTGGGAAAAAACTGTCCTTGTGTCTAATCAAGTCAAGGACCACGTTTAAGGAAGTGGGCTCCTTGCTGACATCTTCCATCGTCCCAGCCAAAATCCAAATTAATCCAAATCCAAATCCAAATTAAAATTAATCCAAATCCAAATCCAAATTAATCCAAAATCCAAATAAATCCAAATGCACAGGAAGTATTTGCAAGACTTCCTTATCTCAATAGCTCCTCTTCTCACCGATCTAGCATCCCGCCCTGGGTGTTCCTTGGGGACTGCAGCCCATCTGTTGGAGAACAACCGTCCTGGTTGGCAGGAAGGGTCAAATGTGGAATTAGGTGTTCTGGCCTAGGTTTCCCCCAACAGCCCAAAGCTGAGTCCTCGTCCCGATAAACCCCTTTTATTTGATTTACAATGAATTTCATCTCCAACAAAGTCATGGCCAACAGTCTTTCATGAGGGTTCCCAATTACAGACCTTTATCAGGCTTGGAGAGGGGCCAGGCCGATACCTTTCAGATGCCACAATACTTGGCAAGCATGCCAGAGTGAACTAATTGTTTTCTGCAAAGCCCCACTCCCCTTTCGCTCCTCTTTTATACTCTAAGGGACGAGCCATTCACCACCCACCTGTGGCTTTACTCCCAAGTTGACCCTTGTTCCTCAGCTGTTCTCTTCATCTGGCAGCTCTGCCCATGTGCACACTGGGAACAGGCTCCAGCTGTTCTTCTGCCCCACTGAAGTCCAACTCTGAAGTCAGCTGATAACTGTCAGATGGCCCTGGCCCCATCTCTGCCTCCGATGCACAGCACTCATCAGAGCCTTCCACAGACTCCAGGACTGGGCCATGTTCCTCCCCAACTTCCTCACTGTCTGAGTTTGCCACCAGCTTCGCTGGCCATTCTCGGCCACAACATTAAGTTGGACTTGCTACAAGAGGATTAGGCCTGACACTCCCACAGTGCCTTAGAGCCTTAACTGGTTGTTCCCAGTCAGGAGAAAAGCTACCTGTGTCCTTTTTTCTTTTCTTTTTTTGAGCAAGTACAGAGTTTATTTGTGACCTCTGCTCCCACCATGCTTTCTCCAGCCCCTGTTCAGATGGGCGCTGATGGGAACCCACAGATGCTGAGGTGCATTCTAGCCAGGCTCTGTTGGGCGACTGCAGGGTCTCCTTGGCTGGGATGGGTGGCAATTCTTGTGCCATGGTAGGATGTGGGGGTCTCTGCCGCTGCAGGGTTGGGGGTCTCCCCAGAAGGGCTGCCACAGAGAGGAGGAAGGGGTCAAGCTATTTTCCAAAGCACCTGAAGGCCAGACAAGGAACAATGGGTGGAAACTGAACAAGGAGAGATTCAACCTGGAAATAAGGAGAAAACTTTCTGACAGAGAGAACAATCAACCAATGGAACAGAAGTTGCCTTCGGAAGTTGTGGGAGCTTCATCCCTGGAGGCTTTCACGAAGAGACTGGACTGCCCTCTGTCAGAAATGGTGTAGGTTTTCCTGCTTGGGCAGGGGGTTGGACTAGATGACCTACAAGGTCCCCTCCAACTCTGATTATCGGTTGTTATCTGTCTCTGTGGCCAGAGGGTCAGGGCCTCCTCAACCACAGAGGCCAGAGACCCCTTGGCCAGGGGATCCAGCCCAGAGGACCCACAGAAGCACAGCAACTGCATGAGCCTCTCCAGCGCCTTCTCATTGGTGGCCCAGAGCTTCCCACACAGCTGGTCTTCTACCTGGTCAGGTCTAAAATGAGGGGGGGGATCATTTTGCCCTTGCAGGAAAGGGAGGGCGATCCCCTCCCCAGATTCGCTTCTTTCCAGCTGGTACTCAACCCCTTCTTGGGATCTCTGGATCTACTGTGGATTTTCAAGTCCCTCCTTGGCTCCGTTGTTTTCTTCGCTTTGCTGGGGATTCCCTATCGCCTCTCAGGATCCTCTCTGGTTCAGCTCGATTCCTTCTCGGGATCCCTTTGTCCCTAAGTTTTTGAGTTTTTACCTTCTACTAGATTCCTTTGAGCTACCAGGGTCTTGACATCATTTCAGACTTTCTGCTTCGAGATAAGTTTTCAAAAGTCACTTTCTCCCTCAGCTGTCTCCCTTAGGAAAAGATAGAGCTCTTGCAATATAGGAAGCTTGTACGAGGCAAGTTTATTAACAGATACATATTGAGGATCAAAGCAGGCTGAGGCATAAAGCTTTCCCTTAAGTCTGCCTCTAGCGGCACAGTCATTATTCCATCACCAGCTTGCAAACACTTCTTTTCTACTCAATGAAAAAGACAGACTTTCGCCCCCTGCAGTCGTTATAGTCCACTCATTGAATTTTTTTTTCTACAGCATCCATCTAAGGGGAATGTGTTGTTTCTCCAGATCTTAGAGGCCACCAGCTTGATAAAGCCATCAAGCACATTCTTACAACATTCTTACAAAAGCAGACTTGATAGGAGCTTTTGGGCATGGTCAGTTTATATATCTCAACCTAGCAAAGCACATCTGTAGGATGGGATGAGTCTCCCACAGACTTCAGGGTCATCCTGTCTCCTTCCAAAAGCGACCATTGAATTGCAACTGCACACCAAGCCAAAGTCATCTAAACCAGGGGTCTCCAACCTTGGCAACTTTAAGACTTGGGGACTTCAACTCCCAGAAATCCAAAGCTGGCTGAGGAATTCTGGGAGTTGAAATCCACAAGTCTGAAAGTTGCCAAGGTTGGAGACCCCTGATCTAAACCACATTTGGGTTCAAGTGTATGAATTCAGTCCAGAGGTGGGTATTCAGCAGGTTCTGACCAGTTCTGGAGAACTGGTAGCGGAAATTTTGAGTAGTTTGGAGAACCGGCAAATCCCACCTGTGACTGGAGATTTTACAATATCCTTCCCCTGCCACGCCCACCAGGCCACACCCACAGAACCGGTAATAAGAAAAATTAATTCCCACCACTTATTCAGTCGCAGGATCACAAGGTTTTCAGGACCGGGGCAACCCACCCTCCTTGAGGTCCACAGGTTGGGGCAGGATGCACATGGCAGGGCAGAACCAAGTTTTAGCAGTGTCTCTGGTTGTGATTTGCACCACAGACGGGGAAGCATGGGGAGAAAACAATGCTTTCAAGCATCTGGTGTGAAAACTCCTACGTTGTGTTGTGTTTGCTTAGAAAGAGCCCTCTCCCCTCCCTCAAGCTACGGAGTGAAAAGAGGAGGAGCTGCAGCCAGCTGCTGTGAGCCCAGCTCACTAGCTTTCTCGGCAGCATTGCTGGAAGCAGCTTAAAGCAGCCCTCTCTCTCTCTCTATCTCCAAGGGTTGATGAGACTCCGGGTGATGATCTTGGGCAACCACCAAAGAAAAGCAAGTCTTCAAGATGCCCAATCAACCACTGGAACTTTCGAAGGAAATGCTTTTTTATTGATCAACATGGAGAAGATCTTTGAAGTCAGACCAAGCGTATAGAACCCACTAGGATCTCCATCTGGGGGGAGAAGCCTTGATCAAGAACTTCCACAACTTATAGGCAAAACATACAGATCCATTATTTTCCTGGAAACCTCCCCCAAAGTGGGGCCATCCCCTCAAGAGATTCCCCCATGGAGGAGGTGGCAACCAATGTCCCCTTTTGCACCACTGATTTCAAGCAAGCCAATGCTTCGATTTGTTGGCCAAGCATGACAGGAGATGGACCAGTGAGAGTGATCATCCCCGTGCTGTTTGGACTGATCTTTCTACTGGGCATGGTGGGGAACACACTGGTGCTGGTGGTACTTGGCCGTCTCCCACCAGGTGGACGTCCCTCCCGCAGTGCCACCAACATCTTCATCCTCAACCTGAGCATTGCAGACTTCTCCTTCCTTCTCTTCTGTGTCCCATTCCAGGCCACCATCTACTCCTTGCCAGAGTGGGTCTTTGGTGCCTTTTTGTGTAAGTGGGTGCACTATCTCGTCATGGCCACCATGCTCGTCAGCATCTTCACCTTGGTGGCCATGTCAGTGGACCGCTACATTGCTGTGGTCCATGCGAAGCGCTCCCTGTGCATTCGAAGCAAGCGCAATGCCACTCTTGGGGTGGCCGTCATCTGGTTCCTCTCTCTCCTCTTTGCCATCCCCGTGGCGGAGCACCAGGAACTTTTAAACGGGCACCAGCAGGCACCCAACAGCTCATTCTGTTGGGAACTCTGGCCTGGCAATCCAGGAGCCAAGCAAATGTACAAGGTGACCATCTTCGTGGTCGGTTATCTTCTACCTCTGGTGCTCATCACATGCTGCTATACCAAGGTGGGTACCAATGGGGCAAGAGGGGGTGGAGGTGGGAGGTAGGTATTTTTTCAAGTTGGCACAGCCAGGCTCTCCTCTTAAGCCAGCCCTGCTCAATCCCAGAACTTCTTTGCTAGAGAAAGATTCAGTGCATGATGGTCTAAGTCAGGGGTCTCCAATCTTGTCCACTTTAAGCTTGGAGGACTTTAACTCCCAAAATTCCCCAGCCAGCTGGCTGGGGAAATCTGGGAGTTGAAGTCCTTCAAGCTTAAAGTGGACAAGTTTGGAGACCCCTGGTCTAAGTGGTACTTCTCCCAAGCATGTGCATGAAACAGTCTTTCACCATTCATTTATCCCTGTGAGTCCATACATGACTTGAACTAAGGGGAAGGCAAGGATAAGTTAAAATCTCTGTTCATTTGATACGGCAAGCCCAGCTTCAATTCTCTTTCAGGTGGGCTCATACCTGAAGCTCAACCAGATTGTTACTCATAACATTCAGGCTTGAATTTCAGCTTTTGTAAACTTATAGTTTAGTGTGTAACCCCAGCCAAAGTGGTTGTTCTGAATTTGTTTAAATCAGACTGGGGTATAAGATGGTGTAGAAATCCAATTATTAACACGAGCCATTCATCCCTGCAGCCTTATGTTGTCAACACTGGTCGATAAAAGTCTAGGGGTTTCAAATCAGCCGAATCTGGGAATTTTGGTATAAAAGATTTTTGACTGCTGAGCTACACACCCACCCCCTCCAATGAGTTTCTGCTAAAAACTAGACAAATTCAAAAACTCTAAATTGACCTTGGCAGAACAGACAGGCAGCTTCTAAATCTAAATTCAACTTAGGGACCACCTTTCCTTTCCTAAATTTCTTGCCGGAAGCCAAATTTCACTGCAATGATTTCTTCTTACATCTATGCACACATATATGTATGTATGTATGTATGTGTGTGTGTGTGTGTGTGTGTGTGTGTGTGTATATATATATATATATATATATATATATATATATATGTGTGTGTGTGTGTGTGTGTGTGTGTGTATGCATACATGTAAGAAGAAATCATTGCAGTGAAATTTTTTATATCCAGAATCGTGTTGTTCAAGAAACATTTTTTTTTAACATTTAGAAACCCGGGGAAAGAAAATCTGAACATATCCACACTCAGACAGTAAGCAGATAATGGAGATGATGCTGTTTGATCCTCTGATTATCATTTGATGAAATGCAAACCCATCCTTCTCATTTTACTGTTTCCCTTTAATTGATTTTCTTCCTCTAGTGATCAATATTTTATTTGTGGAAATGGGTTGTTTTAGGATAATACAGATGTTTGCTTGTCCCAGTTCCAAATAGTTCTTGATAGAGGCCCTTTTTTTAAAAAAAAAAAAAAAAGTGAAACTTATTTCTTTGCAAATGGTAGTAAGCCATTTTCTAAGCAAGATAAGTAACCAGCCTCAGAGAGAAGGATCTTCCCCTCTTGTTCTTCCCCAGACTAAGATACCATGAATGTCTATTGGTATGAATAACATAGGAAAAGGGGATAGTTCCTAATGTAAAAAATTTGTTAGTGCTCGAACAGGGGTCTCCGAACTTGACAACTTTAAGAATGGTGGACTTTGAGTCTCAGAATTTCTCAGCCAGATATTAAACATTTTGGGATTTGAAGTCTACAAGTCTTAAAGTTGTCAAGCTCGGAGACCCCTATACTAGAAGAAATTTTTCCCCCAGGAGAAGGTATTAAACTTATTCCGCTTCTCCGTACTCGTGATTCTCCATTCTTAACTGAGCCAGCCCAACTTTTAGATTGCTTCTCAACCTCAAGGACCTTAAGACGGGTGGACTTCAACTCTCAGAATCCCCCAAGCCAGCATGCAGGCATGGGGGATTCTGGGATTTTAAGTTGTTGAGGTTGAGAAACGCTGCTCTATTACAATAGTTAGCATTCTTGGTCTCCTTACCATACCTGTTGGTGGTTGTTGTTGTTTTTTGAGCTGGCCAATGTTGAAGAGCTGACATCAATCTTGAAAGGTTCTTCAAATTAAACTAGCAGAATCAAGGTGGGATTATGTTGAATTTCTTACTCACCCTTGCTTCGCCCTCTGGAGCTTGGAATTGTTTCTCCAACTGTCTCTTTCATGGTTCTTTCCTATAAAGCAGGGGTCCCCAACCGCCGGTCCGCGGACCGGCACCGGTCCGCAGAACAAGTCTTACCGGGCCGCTGGTTGCTGGGCGCCGCCATCTTTTTTGATAAAAAGTGCTTCCGGTGAGCTTTTTTCCGGCTTTCATCAAGAAAGCCATTTCTACCCGGTAGAAAGCCATTTCACCGAAAAGCTCACGGCGCTAGTGCCGCCATCTTTTTGACGAAAAAGTGCTTCCGGTGAGGTCACCAGAAGCACTTTTTCGTCAAAAAAAGATGGCGGCGCCCAGTTGATGCCGGTACTGGGCCGCGGTGCCCAGCTGATGCCGGTACCGGGCCGCGGCATAAAAAAGGTTGGGGATCACTGCTATAAAGGTCATCTCTAATTCCTTTTGCAGTTGATGGCTTGGCCCCAGCTTCTCTCCCTGCAGCAGTCCTACGTAAC
Source organism: Notechis scutatus (assembly GCF_049901735.1). Taxonomy (NCBI): domain Eukaryota; kingdom Metazoa; phylum Chordata; class Lepidosauria; order Squamata; family Elapidae; genus Notechis; species Notechis scutatus. The sequence continues at coordinate 17,079,199 of NC_142017.1, forward strand.
ATTAGGGGAAATCTGCAGGGTGGTAGACTATATGGAGCGTTGTCCTTTCCTCTTGATGAAAAGTAGAATGTAAATCTGATAAGTAATTTCCTCCAAGAGTACCTAATTAGTTTATAAATCAGTTTCACGATCATCAAACTGTAAAGCCCATTTCCAAAGTGTATTCAAACAGTCGGGTCTCTGAATATAACACAGCACACCTTTAATTAGGACAAAAGTCTCCTTTATGAGAGATCCTGTCCATTTTCTCCTGGAAGTGCCTGGTATCCCCTTGATCCAGGATACCACTAGATCTTAAGTTCCTATCAATTTTAACCCTTTGATTTATCTGGGTTATGGAGGCAGGAAAGCTTGCAAAGTCATCAAACCAGTATTCTATTTATGGAACCTTCTGTTCATGAGCCAGAGGGAGGGAGGGGGGGAGGAGGAAGGAAGGAAGGAAGGAAGGAAGGAAGGAAGGAAGGAAGGAAGGAAGGAAGGAAGGAAGGAAGGAAGGAAGGAAGGAAGGAAGGAAGGAAGGAATGGAAGGAAGGAAGGAAGGAAAGGAGCAGAAGGAAGGAAGGAGGGCGGAAGGAAGGAAGGAAGGAAGGGAAGGAAGGAAGGAAGGAAGGAAGGAAGGAAAGGAAGGAGAATGAGAATGAGAATGAGAATGAGAATGAGAAGGAAGGAGATGGCAGAAGGAAGGAAGGAGGTGGAAGGAAGGAAGGAAGGAAGGAAGGAAGGAAGGAAGGAAGGAAGGGGAGGAGGGAGGAAGGAAGGAAGGAAGGAAGGAAGGAAGGAAGGAAGGAAGGAAGGAAGGGAAGGAAGGAGAGGGAGAAAGGGAGGGAGGAAGGAGGGGAGAAGGAAGGAGAGAGGGAGGGAGGAAGGATGAAGGATTGGAAGGAAGAAGGAAGGAGATGGAGAATGAGAAAAGGAGGGATGGGAAAAGGAAGGAGGAAGGAAGGAAGGAAGGAAGGAAGGAAGGAAGGAAGGAAGGAGATGAGGATGAGAAGGAGAAGGAAGGAGATGGGAAAAGGAAGGAAGGAAGGAAGGAAGGAGATGAGAATGAGAAGGAAGGAAGGAGATGGAAAGGAAAGGAAAAAAAGAAAGGAAAGGAAAGATTCTCTCCAAAGGGAAAGACAGAAAATCTCAAGACCCCCTGCCCCCCGCAAAAGAAAAAAATAAATCAGTTTTGGAGCATATTGCCACTGAGACAGAAATAAATCAGCGGAGTTTTCCAATGGCCAAGATTGTAACACCAGGAGCACTCCTGGTTTGGTACCAGCTGTGGTGATGTCACATGCCTAATGAGAACCTTATATCCATAGTGTGGATGATATGTTTCCACAATGTCCTCATTGGTGTCATTAGTTCGATAACATCATGACATATATGACATCACTTCCTTCCCTCCTTGCCTTCCCAGACCCGGGTTGGTTCTGTATTTGAAGGGAAGGGATGGTGTGGGCTCTATGAATCCAGTGTTGGGACTTCTTTAGGTGGGATTCAGCTGGTTCTGACCAGTTCTGGAGAACCGGTAGTGGAAATTTGGAGTAGTTCGGAGAACCGACAAATCCCATCTCTGACTGGCCCTGCCAACCCATCTATTCTTTGCCTCCCGAATCCCCGCTGATCAGCTGGTTCTTCTTTGCCCTGCACAGGAGAACGGAGCTGGAAAACAGGTTAGTGAGGTGGGGAGGGCATAGGGATGTTACAGTATAACCTTCCTCTGCCACGCCACCCAAGCCATGCCCACAGAACCGGTAGTAAAAAAACTTTGAATCCCACCACTGCAGAGGGCCATAAACTAAACCAAATAAACTCCCAATTCCCTTCCAACCTCAGTAGTAACTTGGGAATTCAAACGATTTCCTTCTGCGTCACTGCTCTGAGTGAGCCTGCCAGCAAGGCAGATAATAAATGCTATCGTTAATAGATGCATTTTCTTCTAATTAATTGACATAAGTACTCTAGTCTCCTAGACCTAATGGTTAAGTACATTCATTGCTTGGTTACAGTAATGCAGTAAGACTCTGTTTTCAAAAGGTTAATCTAAATTTCGTTAGAGGACAGGATACACTTTTTCTCCTCCTAATAGTTTACTCATTTTTTAAAATAAAGATAAAACATGCAGAACTAAACCTTGACTACAGCATTAAACAAATGAACTCTTAAATAATAATGAGGGCCTGAAAATAAATGCCCAACTGCTGTTTACAATAACAGTGCAAAAAAGTTGCATGTGGCAAGAACCATCGTTGCTGCTAATGTCAGCCATATTCCTATAATACAGGTAGTCCTCAACTTACAATCACAACGGAGCCCAAAATTTCTGTTGCTAAGGGAGCCATTGGTTTGGTGAATTTTTGGCCCATTTTACAACCCTTTTTGCCACAGCGGTTAAGTGAATTACTGCGGTCGTTAAATTAATGACACAGTTGTTAAGTCGATCTGATTTCCCCATTATTTTGCTTGTCAGACAATCGCAAAAAGTGATCACATGATCTTGGAACACTGCAGCCGTCACAAATATGAACCAATCTCTTCTTCTTCTTGAAGGTCTCAAGTGATGGCGCTCCCACAACTTCCGAGGTCAACTTCTGTTCCGTTGGTTGATTGTTCTCACTGTCAGGAAATGTCTCCTTCTTTCTAGGTTGAATCTCTCCTTGTTCAGTTTCCATCCTTTATTCCTTGTCTGGCCTTCAGGTGCATTGAAAAATAACTTGACCCCCTCCTCCTCTCTGTGGCAGCCCCTCAAATATTGGAAGACTGCTCTCCTGTCTCCCCTGGTCCTTCTCTTCACTAGACTAGCCAGGTCCAGTTCCTGCAACCGTTCTTTGTATGTTTTAGCCTCCAGTCCCCTAATCATCCTGGTTGCTCTTCTCTGTACTTTTTCTATAGTCTCAACATCTTTTTTATAGTGTGGTGACCAAAACTGGATGCAGTACTCTAGATGTGGTCTTACTAAGGCTTTATAGAGTGGTATTAGTACCTCCCTTGATCTTGATTGTATCCCTCTGTTAATGCAACTTAGGATTGCATTAGCTTTTTTGGCTGCTGCTGCACACGGCTGGCTCATATTTAGCTGGTTGTCTACTAAGACTCCAAAATCCCTCTCACAGTTACTGCTATTGAGCCTGGTTTCACCCAGTCTATATGTGTACTTTTGGTTTTTCTTGCCTAAGTATAGGACTTTACTTTTCTCTATGTCGAATTTCATTTTGTTAGATATAGCCCAGTGTTCTAGTCTGTCAAGATCCATCTGGATCTTGAGCCTATCTTCTTGGGTGTTAGCTATTCCTACAGTTACCATGCATCCAAATTCTGATATGATTGTGGGGATTCTGCAAGAGTCATAAGTATGAAAAATGTACATAAATCACTTTTAACAGGAGCAAAAGGATGGTTATCGCAAGAGAACCATCAAAAATAAGTTCATTCATCTTAAATTAGATTCTTAAATCTTGCCAAAACCCTGACTCACTGAGGCACATATTTAAATTAATTTTATGTAGTCACCTACATCGCTTTTCAAGACACTTGAGTTGGGGAGCACCAACAGTTTAGATTTTAGTATACAATATTGAGCAATTTCACACCCAAAACAGTACTTAGGTTTAAAAAAGGGACAGTGATGAGAACTTGTGCAAGATTTTAGGATTCTTGGACAAGCTTTCAAGAATTTTTCAGGATCTGAACATCTTTTAAATGTTTTGTCTGTCTTGTTTATGAGATTATTTACTTTAAGTACAACAATGGATGCTGGCAGTGTTGTCTATGCTGAAGTTTGGGAATAGATTTTTAAGAAATGATTGAGTTTTTAAAGGGAAATAAATAAGAACAAGTTCTTCATATGGGCATTATTGAAGGTATCATATCTTGATTCTTTATTCCATTCCATTCCATTCCACTCCACTCTACTCTTATTCCACTATTCCTATTCCCATTCCCATTCCATTCCAATCTATTCTATTCTCTATGGAACAAAGTCAAAGTTTTTGACATCTCTTTGCTGCCAACTAATAGTTGTGTTTGCCCTATCCAGATAGGGGAGCACTGAAAAGGTAAGAAAGCTGAAAAACAAGACCCGATATTTAAGCCATGACATATGCATTTCAAAATCAGTTATAAAGATGTAAAAAATTTCCAGAAATAATAGACCAACATTTAGAAAAACATAAAATTTGGGGAAAGTAGTCATATATGCAATAGCTTTCACTGATATAAAAATGTTTATTAAATGCAATCTATGAAGATTGCTTTGCTTATAAAAGAAAGTTTGGTTCATGAAGTTTAAAAGTATAGTTTATTTGACAGGTATATAATTGCATCTATTTAATTTATCATTTTAAAAAAAACGTTTAAAAGGAGCTACAAGCTGCTAATTCTATAAAATGGAACCTCTCTCTGGGGTTTTTTTTTTTTTTTTTTGCCTCTTTATTAAAAGAAGGCAGACAAAAAATTAATAGCCTTGTAGGAAAATGAAGGATTTTGCATTCTGGCTGTGGAATCCTGAGTACTGCATTCCAACCATCTTAAAGTTGCGAAGGTTGAGAAACATTTTTCTAAATCCTTTAAAATTAGCTAGTAGGAAATAATTCAGGATACCCCTCATTTCTATTTCTGCCTAGATTCTACTCCATTTATGGAGCCCTAAAAGTCTTCGAGAGTTCTCAAAACACAGTCATGGTTTTAATCTTGATTACCGAACCCCTTGTTGGGCTTCCAAAAACATACTGCAAAATAAGCTAACCAGATGAATCATACAGTGTGCTTAGCTAAAATTCTAGGACTCTTAAATAGAGCCTTGAGGAGTTAATCCAAATCTTACTAGCATCTCTTTTTACTGTATCTTTGGACCAAAAGCTTACACCATTTATCTTTGATATGTAAATTGGTTGGAAATAAAGCTGGATTTAAAAAAGCAACCTCTTCTGGGTTTCCATTTTTTCCTCCACTTTGATTTGATGTTATGTCTGGAAGGAGAAAGCAGCAATATCCTTTCAGAAGTCTACAATTTCACTTTTTTAATAAAAAAAATCCATCCTTTTTCCATTCCACCAGTGACCTTGTGTAAAAAAAAACCATAACAGTTGGGTAGAGATAGCCTTCCACATAAATTGAGCGTGGGTGAGAGAGTCTGGAATTACAGCACACAAAAAATAATCCCTGGTCCTCACTTACACAAGAGCAAGCTCATCTGGCAGATCAACCATCTGGTGTTATAGCCCATCAAGGCACCAACATCTGAGAATTTAGCGTGACATGTTGAGAAGTACACTCCTCTACTCGTTGTAGAATACCTTATGCCACCAGACTTGAAATTCTAGACCTAGAAAACCTTGAATTATGCCATCTTCGGTCTGATCTAAGTATGGTATATAAAATCATAGATTGCAATGTCCTACCTGTCAATGAATACTTCAGCTTCAACCATAACAACACAAGAGCACACAATAGATACAAACTCAAGGTTAACCGCATCAAACTTGATTGCAGGAAATACGACTTCAGCAACAGAGTGGTCAATGTCTGGAATACTCTACCTGACTCTGTGGTTTCTTCCCCAAACCCCCAAAACTTTAACCTTAGACTGTCTACTATTGACCTCACCCTTTCCTGTAGGGGGTGTGCATAAGCGCACCAACGTGCCTACCGTCCCTATCCTATTGTTTCTTTTATTTTTCTTATATGTACCCATTTCATGTATTCATAACTATGTATATACTTATATCTATTATCTTGTAAGCAATTGACAAATAAAATCAAATCAAATAAATAAATAAATAAATGTCACATACCAAGTATAGCATTTGGGTAAAAAGAAGGACACTGATAAGAACTCATGAAAGGTTTTAGGGTTCTTGAACCCAGGAATCTTTCAGGATTTTTAAAACATCTTTTAAATGTTTTGCCTTTCTGGTTTTTAGGATTATTTTAATTTAAATACAACAATAGGCTCCTAAGCTCTTTGATAAGTCCCTGCAGTTGTCTTGGCAAGATTTTGGAGGTGATTTTATTCACTTTGATTGTTCGTTTATTTAATTTATATCCTTCCATCATTATTTTTATAAACAAGTCAAGGCAACAAACATATCTAATACTGCTTTGTCCTCCTATTTTCCCCACAACAACCCTGTGAGATGAGTTGGGAAGAGAGGGAGGGGGAGGGAGAGAGAGAGAGAGAGAGAGAGAGATTCAAAATCATCCAGTTGGTTTTCATGGCTAAGGTGGGACTTGACCTCACTTTTCCCTGGTGATTAACTCAAGTCAACCAACCAGCTAAGGCAGGACTGGAATTTATGGTCTCTTGGTTTCTAGCTTGGTGCCTCCACCATTAGACCAAGCTGGTTTGCCATTGTCTTCTTCTGCCTAGGGCCAAGAAAGAAGGACTGGCCCAAAGTCACCCAGCTGGCTTCTGTGCTTAAGCAAGACTAGCTCTTGTGGCCTCCTACTTTCTAATCCAGCACTACACCAAGATGCTTCTTGGATATATCTTCTAGAATAGTTAAGTAGCCCTTGGGGGTCTGCAAGAGTCCAATCCAGGCAAGATCTCTCTTTGCTGCGGTTGCTTCTCAGCAACGGATCATTTAGGCCTAAATGGTATTAATTGTACGAAGGCGGTTAATATCTCTTTTCACTGTGCTTCTTCAAATGTAAATAGCAGGTGGAAGGTTGAGCAATTCAGCCCTGAGGAGCAAGGGATAAGGAGAAGAATCCCTTTGCATAAACAAAACAGATGCAGGTTAATTAGCACAATGTTATGTCAACCCTGAGCCACAGAAATACAATGCCTTTCAAACAGGAGATAAAACAATTCCATTAAGATTAGTGGCTCTTGACAGATGTAACCTCCCCGAAGCTGAACAGTGATCTAAGGTGACGGCCAACAGCTTGTTAGGTGGATTTACACAAAATGTTAAACTGATGCAGTCCAGGATTTAGTGGTTGTATTTGTCCAGCTTCCAAAGTTTCTCTCTCTTCTCTTCTCTTCTCTTCTCTTCTCTTCTCTTCTCTTCTCTTCTCTTCTCTTCTCTTCTCTTCCTTCCCTTCCCTTCCCTTCCCTTCCCTTCCCTTCCCTTCCTTCCTTCTTCCCTTCTCTCTCCTCCCCTTCCTCTCTTCTCTCCCTCTCCTCTCCTCCCCTTATCTTCACCTTCTTTCTTCTTCTTCTCTTCTCTTCTCTTCTCTTCTCTTCTCTTCTCTTCTCTTTCTCTTCTCTTCTCTTCCCTTCCCTTTCCCTCCCCTACTTCTCTTCTCTCCTCTCCCCTCCCTTTATCTTCTCTTCCCTTCCCCTCACCTGCCTCTCTTCTCTTCCCTTTCCCTCCCCTTCCTCTCTTCTCTTCCCTCCTCTTCCCTCCCCTCTCCTTCTCCTCTCCTCTTCCCTTCCCTTTCCCTCCCCTTCTTCTCTTCTCTTCTCTTTTCTTCCCTTCCCCTGAAAAACTAGCTTTTCCATTAATTAAGCATTTAGTATATTGTGTGGTTTGCTGTACTGAAGAAGGCATCAGGGCTAGAAATCAGGAAACCATGGGCCAGTCACTTTTTCTCAGCCCTAGGAAGAAGACAATGGGCAACCACTTCCAAAAAAAAACTTGCCAAGAAAATTGCAGGTCTAGTCCAGGCAATCTCTGAGAATCAGACATGATTGAGCAGAAGGAAAAAAAAAAGTATGTATATACTGGACCACCTATGAACAGTTTTGTTCATTGTTTCAGAAATATTTCCTTACTTAAACCATTAAACAGAATGGCCACGAGTGGGCAAAAAAAGTAGGCGCAATGGAAACAAGTTTTGACTTCCTGCTGGCTTTCCCATTGACTTTGTTTGTGGGACAGTGGCAGGGAGTGTCAGAAATCATGACCACGTTACCATGGTTGGTTGCAATGGCACGGTGATGCTGCAGGGCATTACAGCGGGACTGCAGGGTGGTGTGGTAGTGCTGCAACAGCCATAATTTTGTCAATAAAACTAATCTGAAGGTTCCTGAAATTTCAGTCCCGCGAAAGTAATGGGCCCTGAATTTCAGCTGATATCAGGCATGAAGGATCAGCTCCACATGTGAAGGTTCAGTTAAACTAATTTATTGCTACCTAAGTCTGCGCACATGAATATTTCTGACCAACCTGCTATGAACTAGGTAAGGGTCAACAGAATTCAAGGGTGGTGGTGATTGGAGTTAGTTCATTTGTGGCTATGTAGAGATTCTAGGCTGATCCCTCTTTAAACTCCATCCCCAGGTTCTGCTACTCCTGTCTCTACATTAGTCCATTTGAGCTACCTTGATTTTAAAAAATGGTTGTCCTGCGATGCTCCATTTTGCCCAGTTGAAGATTACAGATAGACAAACAGACTGGAGAGTTTTAGTAGTATATAAACAGCTAATACGTTGTGCAGTGTCTTAAAAACACCTGAGAGGCTATTTAAAAAAGCAAGGGGTTACAACGATCTCACTTGAAGCCTGATTAAATTAGGGGGAAGGTTCATTATTCTCTTGCAAACTCCAGCAATGGGCTGGGGGAAAAAAACGGATATTTTTCTGAAATAAGGCAACATTTTCTTTCATTCTTTCTTTTCGTAGGTTTTATATCACCTTCATAAAAAAGTGAAGAATATTTCCAGGAAGTCAGACAGATCAAAGAGAAAGGTAAATGCCAAACAGCAATTACTAAGCATGGTAGATGAGGAAGATATTTTGTGTAATCAAGTAATCAAAATGTGGTACGTCTGTTTCTATGAGAGATGATGCCCACGGAAGGGAGGGAGGGGGAGCTGGTGTGAAGGACAACAATGAGGTGGCAGTTTCCCAGAAAGAAGGGAGCATATTCTAGTAGAAAGGGAGTGGGAGGACAAGAAACAGACCAGCTCAGAGATGGTTAGGAGCAGAGCTGGTATTCAGCAGGTTCTGACCGGTTCTGGAGAACCAGTAGCGGAAATTTTGAGTAGTTCGAAGAACCAGCAAATATCACCTCTGACTGGTGATTTTACAGCATCCTTCCCCTGCCATGCCCACCAAGCCATGTCCACAGAACCGGTAGTTAAAAAAATTGAATCCCACCACTGGTTAGGAGACAGAAAGATTCAAATACTTGCCAAATACTTGTGAATGCTCCAACATTGGAAGTTTCAAAAAAGATGTTGGATAACCATTTGTCTGGTGTAGGGTTTCCTGCCTACGCAAGGGGTTGGACTAGAAGACCTCCAAGGTCCCTTCCAACTCTGTTATTCTATTTCTATTTCTATTTCTATTTCTATTTCTATTTCTATTTCTATTTCTATTCCTATTTCTATTTCTATTTCTATTTCTATTTCTATTTCATTCTATAAATAGCCACTCCCTAGGATATATTCATTAGGGTAAGAGTAGTAGTGAAGAAGTGAAGGACCATGGGAGACATGGTAGCAGTGTTTTGATATCTGAGGGGCTGCTACAGAGAGGAGGGGGTCAACCTGTTTTCCAAAGAACCTGAAGGCCAGACAAGGAATAATGGGCAGAAACTGATCAAAGAGAGATTCAACCTGGAAATAAGGAGACATTTTCTGACAGTGAGAACAATCCACCCATGGACAAGAAGTTGCCTTCGGAAGTTGTGGGAGCTTCATCATTGGAGGCTTTCAAGAAGAGACTGGACTGCCATTTGTAAGAAATGGCAGTCTCCTGCTTGGGCAGTGGATTGGACTAGATGACATACAAGGTCCCTTCCAACTCTGTTATTCTGTTTTTCTATAGTAAGCATTTATTCTGGCAGGATTCTGTCTGTTATATGTAAGCAGATAAAGAACTGAACCCTGGTTGAACCGGTCTGATTTAGTGGTTAAAGCACCAGACTAGAAAGCAGAAGAGCATGAGTTCCTGCCTTAAGCCATGAAAGCCAGCTGAGATCCTTTGGGCCAGTCCCTCTCTCTCTCAACCCAACCCACCACACAGGACTTGTGGGGAAAGTAGGAAGAGGAAGGTGTGTTCAATGAGTTTGCCCACTTGAGTTATTTGTAAAAAGACAGGATACAAATAAACAAACAAATAAATACATAACCCCCTTTTTGGAAAGCGGTGGAATCTTTGTTGTGCAATCAACTGAATTTTCACGTAAGAAACTCATGGAGGGTGATAATAACTAGCAATATTTTTTTTTCCTGAAAAAAATATGAGTGAGCCAATGGTTTGTCTTCTTGCAGGCGTTTAAGGTTAAGGGTTTACATGCTGTGCATATTTAAAATTTCTGTGAACTGCTGGTTTGCTGTTTCACAACCAATTAGCAAGATGACCATGTTGGATCAGAGTGTTTTTTGCCCAGGTAAATGTGTTTCCAAGCAAGGATTTTAATCAGTTTATCATCCCTTTATTCACCAAATGTTACAAGGAAACCCAATGTTAATTTGAAATAGTGCCACAAAGGGAAGATAAACATACAGTTATAAAAAAAAATAACAGTAAAGTTCCAAATTAATGTTTTGTTTCTTAAAATTGCAGGGAGTTTTGGGGAGGGCTTCTTTGTTGCTTGCTTCAGATTAACAATCTTAAAAACTGAGAACATCCCTTAATAGGCATCATGCTTTTGTAAGGTACAGGATTTTGCTTGGATGTTTACAATTTCCATCTTAATTTTTTAAACACGCATATCCTTCCCGCAAATATATTCCTGTTGGGTAAAATGATCTCAAAAGCAATTTTTGTACTTCTGAAAGCCATACAGGACTATCTGTACCCATAGATAGTTAGAAACAGCTTTATTATTAAAACTAAATGGAGCTGCTGTTTCTTTGTTTCCCTTATCTTAATTTGCCTTTTTTGTTGTTGTTGTTAAAACCTCCAATGAAGAGTTATGGAGGACTTCCAAACTGGCTCTACTTTGTGGCCTTTTATGGACTTGGTAATGGTCTTGCTTTGATTCCAGTCCTTTCTGATGTCGTGATACATTTGACTGTACACATGGAATTTATGTTTACCCAGATTCTGTAACTGAAGATAGTCTGTGGCCGCAGGATTTGTAAGTTCTGGTTTATGGCTTAGTATACGTGATCCAAACCAATTTTGATTTATTCATAGTTGGGCAAATTATGCGGTTTGTTGTGTTGGGCAGACTAAACAGAATGAGAATTTAAATGTGGTTGTCTGCTTGAAGGCATCTCATGGAGAGAAGGCCATCATCTTTTGCAGCTATCAATCCTTCAAGATAGGCCAGTTCAGGAAACAAATTGTTCTGACAGTGAGAACAATCCACCCATGGAACAGAAGTTGTCTTTGGAAGTTATGGAACCTTCATCACTGGAGGCTTTCAAGAAAAAACTGGACTGTCAGAAATGGTGTAGGGTCTGCTTACACAGCAGGTTGGACTAGATGACCTACAAGGTCCCGTCCAACTCTGTTAATCTGTAAAATCAAGAACTGCCTGTATCTCATCTGCAAAAGGATGATCTGACTGTACAGTAACAGCCACCTTGAGTCTGTTTGTCATCAAGAACAAAACTATTGAGAGTCCAAAACATCCCACAAAATGACAGAAGCAGGAGATAATTCCAAGGAGGCCTCATTCTTCCACTCTGGATTCCTTTGGCTGCCAGGCCTACTTTTAAAAAAGAAAAACAGAAAACTCAGATACTCCTGCTATTTGATGACTGACATAATTTAAAATAATTTGCTCTTGTATATGTATTAGACAGCAAATTGGTTTTTCCATCAAAAGCATTTTTTTTCCTGGAAAAATTCTGGCCATTAGCTGTTTAGTTCCTGCTCCTATAATATTATGCTCAGCAATATGATAATTATATCATATTGATGGATATAAATGGGGCATAATGCAGGGTTTGTTCATTTCAACCATAACAGATATAATTGCGACTAGACTGGTTTCTTGTAGTAGTTATTTGCTCATGGAGATTGTCGGCCATCCAGGTCATGGTTGTCCCAAAGGTGCTTTTTTCAAGAGGCAACTGGACTTTGGTTTTCCTTGAAGATGTTTTTCTTCTCATCCAAGAAGCTTCTTCAATTCTGGTTGAATGGTGGAAGGTCGAAGGATTTATATTCCCTGCAGTCATCTAGTCGTTAGCACTCTTTTTGAGAGTTGTTGAGGCCACTGGGAGGTTTATCTGTGCCCTCGGGGGTCACCTGAATAGTGCAAATGGGTGTGGAACCTTCTTACAACAGAATCCTTTCAGCAGCTCCAAGAAGGCCTCACACTCTGAATTCAGTTGAAATCACTCCAACTTTCCTCCTTAGCAGGGAGAAGCAATTGCCATCTCTTATGGCAAACCATTAGAGACCTTCTCCTTTTCTCATTCAGGCCACTTAAAAATTAAGAAGCCAGTGAGAATTGCGTATCTGTGTGCAAAACAGAGAAACAAGAGTGCTCTCTGCTAATTGGATGGAAAAGATGTTGGCTGGTGAATTTGGCCAGAAATATTTTATTCTAATTGCTGCAGCGCCAGGCCAAAGGTTTGCAGAGCTACTATTTGAACCAGCAGCTTTCAAACCTGGCTGGTTGTTTTTACACCAGTGGCCTCATTCCCAGAGTTGTTTTACCTACAGGCTAAGGATCGGGAGGCATTGTGGGGAAAAATAACATTATAATTTTGGTTTATGCAGGGACAAGAGTGGATCTATAAACCACCTTCTTCTTCTTCTTCTTCTTCTTCTTCTTCTTCTTCTTCTTCTTCTTCTTCTTCTTCTTCTTCTTCTTCTTCTTCTTCTTCTTCTTCTTCTTCTTCTTCTTCTTCTTCTTCTTCTTCTTCTTCTTCCTCCTCCTCCTCCTCCTCCTCCTCCTCCTCCTCCTCCTTCTATATAACTTGATTGCAGGAAATTCGACTTCAGCAACAGAATGGTCAATGTCTGGAATACTCTGTGGTTTCTTCCCCAAACCCCAAAAACTTTAACCTTAGACTGTCTACTATTGACTTCACCCCTTTCCTAAGAGGTCTGTAGGGGGTTTGCATAAGCGCACAAACGTGCCTACCATCCCTGTCCTATTGTTTCTTTTATTTTTCTTATATGTATCCATGCATTCATAACTATGTTTATACTTTTACCTATTATCTTGTTAGCAATTGACAAATCAAATATATAAATATAAATGTAAATGTAAATGTAAAAGTAAATGTATATGTATATGTATATGTATATGTATATGTATATATATATACGTTTTCTTAAGTTTTCGCGGGTACTTACATGTATGGTATTCAGCTTTGTTCGGGTATTTTCCCACATCATTATAGTTGTGCTTTTAAAGTTGTAGCAACGTTTCAGCAGAATCTCATCTGCCATCATCAGGCTTCTGTATTCTGTATTCTGTAGATACTATATATATATATATATATATATATAGAATACAGAATATATATATATATATATATATATATATATATATATATATAATATATATATTTGAATGTCACGCATCATCACAAAATCTCCAGAACTGTAAAGTCTACAAACTTGATTTTGTGATGATGCATGAGTGATATTTCGCTTTTATATATATAGATTTTAGGGACAAAAGGATCTTTTGCAGGCAGGTTTAAAAGGTTGAAATAATGTCCAAGAGGCCCAAATGACCAGTCGTAATTTGAGGAGTAATCACAACAAACTTTACTTTGGTTTGTCTGTTGGCCAAGGTTACACTTCAATCCACTCCAAGATGTTGCTATGTCTGATCCTGATGGCTTTGGAGCATCTCTGCCAGAAGATGCTTTTCCTCCATCACCCCCACCCTTCCTCTTTGCCATTTGCATGGCAATTATTTAGTCAGAGTTTACCAAAACAAATCTCAAGGCAGTACCATTGAAAGCTATTCAACAAATGACTCAGAGGTTCTGGGTTTTATCCCCCACCCCCCACCCTGCGCAGCCAACCACTGAATGCATTCAGGACAAAATACTTCGCTTTCTGGACGTAACCAAGAGCTTTGTAATTATTTTCAACAGCATTTTAGTCCTGGAAGTGCTAATGTAGGGCTGGTACCTCTGCGGTGAAGTTTGGGTGATGAATTAAATCCAAACCTGACCATAATTGTGAGCTCCCAGAAAGTAAGTAGTGTTAAAAGGACAGTGCAGATAATAGCTTGCTATTGAACAAACAGGGACGTTCAATTTTTTTCCCCTCTCCAAATTGTCAAGGGCTAGATGTGTGCAGCACATGCGTCAACCACAAAGCAGCTGAAGACAGTTTCTACCCATGGGCTGTCAGACTTCTGAACAGAAAATAATTTCACGTCAACATAGTATGATAGACTTGCAGGGTTGGCGCATTGCGCAACAAGGTCACATAGTGTAATAAGATTGGGACTGGGTTAGAGACTTCTGTCCTTACTGTGAGTTGTGTTGGGGTGTGTGTGCACGAAGGGAGGCTCAGCCAATCTCAGCCAATCTCATTGTACACATGTTGTACTCTGACAAATAAAGGTAATAATATAACTTCTTGTGTTTCATTCACTACCATTTCTTTGGAGGTCCTTGCAAGTTGAAGAGATTTGGGTTTTTTTATTTTTTTTTTTTTAATTATTTGATTTGACAATCGCTTACAAGGTAATAGGTTTAAGTATAAACATAGTTATGAATACATGAAATGGATACATATGAAAAAAATAAAAATAAACAATAGGACAGGGACAGTAGGCACGTTGGTGCGCTTATGCACGCCCCCTACAGACTTCTTAGGAAAGGGGTGAGGTCAATAGTAGATAGTCTGAGGTTAATGTTTGGTGTGTCTTTTTTCTCAGTATCTCTCTTACTATTTATTTCATAAAATATTTTGGACGCTTCGTCATCCTGGTTTGAATCTACAGTTTCCAAATCCTAAAGAACCTACTAACCACATTTGTGCACCAGTGCCAACGGGGTATCATATTTTCAAACTTCACATTATAACAAGATCCTCAATTCGGGGAAACCCTTCAAGGTTTCTTTTTGTCCTTTCTTAGAATGAGGATGCAGCTGTCTTGGTACTTGAACCCTCAGTCCAGGGGGGTGGGGAATCCTGAATGGTTTTTATAATGCCTGAGGAACCATGCAGGAGTTTGAGGTTGTAGAAGAGGGCTGTTAAATTCCCAGCCCACGGGCCAAATGCATCACACGCTAGCCACGCCCACGCCCAGTTTATCAAAGGGGAGGGAGTCCCAATATGTCACGTGACCCCATGAGTTTGACACCCCTGTTGTAGAAGGTCAAGCATTCTTTACAGTCAGCAGAAAATCGTCAATCATAGAAGGGAAGGTGAACTGTCCAAGGTCCTTATAACTTTACATTCCTGTTTAACAAATGGGCCCCTTTGGGGGAATCATGCAATAGATTACGCCAGTGTTTGTGATACTCAGCAACTTTAAGATATGTGGATTTCAGTTCCTAGAATTCCCCAGTCAGCATGCTGTCCACACACATCTTAAAGTTGCTGGGGAGGGTGAGAGACATTGCATTAAGCAGTCAAGATGAACAGATTGGATTCACAGACAGAAGTGTAAAAAACGAACTCAAGTTATTGCTAATTGAGTTTATCACACTGCAAGGATCTGTCTGCTAGATGTGAAACCAACCTGCTTAAGCATGTTATATGAACCCAATCTTAGTAAGCGACTCTCCCATAACTTTTAAAGATTTTTATCCTACCTCTCATTCATTCAGGGCTTCAAGACAGTGATACCCAATGTTCTGTCTTATTTTTCCTTACAATGTAATGAAGTAGGTTGATGTGTGAGTGACTGGCCCAAAAATCACCCAGTGAAATTCTCTGGTTGAAAGAGAATTAAAACTGGACTCTCCCCAATTCTAATCCAACACCATAACCACTGCACAACACTTAAATTATCTCTCGCTTTCTCTGTGTGTATGTTGTGTGAGAGAAGAAAGGGAGGGAGGGAGAATGATGGAGAGACTGAGATTTCTTTTTTTTTCGCTGATTAATTTTTAAAATTTTTAACATACAATAAATCCATTCCATTTCAATCGTGTGTTTATTAGGTACATATTTCATGTGCTTAACAATTACTAATAATATTCTTAACAGTATAACCATATAACAATAATCACATTCCCATATGTGTGTGTGTGTGTGTGTGTGTGTGTGTGTGTGTGTATATATATATATATATATATATATATATATATATATATATATATATATATATATATATATATATATATATATATATATATATATATTCAGTATATGTATTACACTAGTTTTCTCTTATTGCTTTATAATTACATCTAATATCTTTTAATTAATTTTATTTTCCAGCCATTTATAAAACAAGTCCCATACCATGTAATATTCAGATTCTTCTTTTTCTTTAATTTCTAATGTTAATTTATTCATTTCAGCACATTCAAATATTTTTTCAATTATTTTTCCCTCTATTGGTATCTTATCACTTTTCCAATTTTGAGCAAATACAATTCTAGCTGCTGTTAATACATGTATAATTAAGTGTGTTTTTTCTTTACTATAACCTCCAGGTATTATTCCTAATAAAAATATTTCAGGCTTCAAATCTGTATGCTGTTTAATCATTTTTTGCAGCCATGTGTGTATTTTAGTCCAATATCTTTTAGCTTCTATACAAGGCCATCACATATGGTAATATGTTCTGGTGTTTGATGACATTTCCAACATTTAATTGATTTATCTTTGAAGATTTTGGCTAGTTTTGCTGGTGCTAAGTGCCATCTGTAAAACATCTTATAAAAATTTTCTTTATAGAGATTTGAGATTTCTTGATGGCCTCACATCAAGACTGTAAAGCACTGCCAGGAATAAAATTAAAACAGCAGAACAATTAAACAAGAAACAATAAAACAGTGCTTTTTTCCCCCAAAATGAAAATATCCAAGCTCATTTGAGGGATGAGATCATTTGCGATATTAATCTCCCAACTCTCTGCAGCAGAAATAAAAGTATGTTTGTTGTTAAACTGTTCCGAACCCAGTTTAAGAACTACATTAAAAAAAAAAATCTTTTGATAGCTGTCGGGTTGGAAAGAGTTGAATGTTGGCAATCCGACTCTTGCTCATCACTTGACATAGAGTTAAACAAAGTGGCATCTTTGTAAAAAAATAAAATGATGATGTGCCAACTGCAGTTTACACAGTTTGTCTCTCCAAAATGTTGGTATTCTTTTCTTTCCTGCAGACAGCCCAGACTGTCCTGCTGGTTGTTGCCGTCTTCCTGATCTCATGGCTCCCACACCACATCATCACAATGTGGGCAGAATTTGGGCAGTTCCCCCTGAACAATGCCTCCTTCATCTTCCGCATCATCTCCCATTGCTTGGCCTACGGGAACTCCTGCATCAACCCCATCATCTATGCTTTTCTCTCGGAGAATTTCCGCAACGCCTGCCGCCAAGTCTTCACTTGCAAGCTCCTCCTTCAGCCAGCCCCTGCCGAGAAGCTGGTGAGAGTTCGCATGGAGAATTTTTCCACCACTCACTCCACAACCAATGTGTGAAAGGGAAGCCGAAGCTCAAAGTAGTATGGGATGAAAAGCAAACGAGTGGCGATACAGAAGTGTTCAGAAATGAGTTCATCTTGGGGAAAGCTGGCCTGAGCAGGTCATTCATCATGTTCACCAGGGTAATACTTACCCATCCATCATATTTACCATGGTGATAGGATTCATGAGTCAGGTTCATCATTATTAAATTACCCATCTCTCATGTTCACCATGGTTATATTACCCATCTCTGATATTCACCATGGTGATTTAATAACCCATCTGTCAAGTTCACCATTGTGATATTACCTATCTCTCATGCTCACTCACCATGGTTTTATTACCTATCCATCATGTACGCCATGGTTATATTACCCATCCAGCATGTTCACCATGGTTCATGCACACCATGGTTATATTACCCATCCACCATGTTCACCATTGTTTTATTACCTATCCATCACGCACACCATGGTTATATTACCCATCCACCATGGTTTTATTACCTATCCATCATGCACACCATGGTTATATTACCCATCCACCATGTTCACCATGGTTTTATTACCTATCCATCATGCACACCATGGTTGTATTACCCATCCACCATGTTCACCATGGTTTTATTACCTATCCATCATGCATACCATGGTTATATTACCCGTCCATCATGTTCACCATGGTTTTATTACCTATCCATCATGCACACCATGGTTATATTACCCATCCACCATGTTCACCATGGTTTTATTACCTATCCATCATGCATACCATGGTTATATTACCTGTCCATCATGTTCACCATGGTTTTTTTACCTATCCATCATGCACGCCATGGTTATATTACCCATCTACCATATTCACCATGGTTTTATTACCTATCCATCATGCACACCATGGTTATATTACCATCATGTTCACCATGGTTTTTTTACCATCCATCATCACCATGGTTATATTACCCATCTACCATATTCACCATGGTTTTATTACCTATCCATCATGCACACCATGGTTATATTACCCATCCACCATGTTCACCATGGTTTTATTACCTATCCATCATGCACACCATGGTTATATTACCCATCCACCATGTTCACCATGGTTTTATTACCTATCCATCATGCACACCATGATTATGCTACTCATTCTTTGTTGATACCACTTTGACTTTTTCAGCTGTATTCCATTCGTGGCTTAGAAAGGACAATGAACTGCTTGTCATATTGCCTGAAGGGAAAGTTCCAACTTTCTGGAAGGTACTAATTTCTATTTGCTGCTTGCTACTGAAAAAGGCAGTGAAAAGGAGACCCCAGTACAGTGAGCTCTCTTAATGTGGCTGCCAGCAAAATCCTGGCCCTTCAGCTCACAGAAAGCATCTCCATTTTTTTAGGGTGATGGTTGGTGTTGTAACACAACTTTTCAGAAAGTTTGCGCCGAAGTAAAAGCCTCTGTGCATTAAATTGTGCAAGGTTGCAAAATTTGTCTTGCTTGGAAAAATGGATTTTGCACTTTTTATTGGTATGTGTTAATTTATTCTGCAGTCATAGAAAGGACAAGGATGGACAATGGCACTTTCTTTTGCTGACCATCTGAAATCTATTTCAGCTACCACTCTGTCTTGGTCTGAATATTTTCAAGACTTTCTTTGCATCCAGAAGATCTAAACATGTAAGGAGTATTTTAGATTCAGAAATAGTGCAAATCCCAGGCTGTCTTAAACAGGAAAAGTACATTATAATATGCTGTTTTTATTATGAAAGAGAGACCACTTAATGATTTCTAATTTGCAACTAGCTCCCCCTCCCCAGTTCATTGGAATGTAAACAAAATATAGAGAAACACCCTTTATGAAAGAAGCACTGTGGGATACTCTGAAATTAGGAACTGCTGGGGATCTGTCAATCTATGCAGCACAAAGGACACAATTTGAGGGTTTTCACACCAAATGCATACCCCTCCATGCCCTGAAAGTGGTCTACTCAGTAGCCCTTCAAAATATGGGCAGCTGCTACCCTGAGCTGCTTCTGGATGTGTGGACCACAACTCCCAGAATCCTCCAGTAAATAATGCCTTTGTAGAGATATCATAGAGCTAAGATTCACGTGCGGGAACATCCAGACTTGGATAGGAAGGAATACATGATTGGAAGTGATGTACTAATTGGGTTATTTCATTTTAATTAACTGTCAAAGTCAATGAAATAAAATGGTCTAGATCCTGGGTTTGCCATCTTTTGGAAAAGAATGCTTGGCACATCAATGAGACCTTTTCTGAAAGAACATAGATGATCTGTAATGGCTGAAGTGCTGAAGAAGATGGACCACAGCAAACGATGATGAATCAGATTCCATATTTCCTTTTTTTCACCACATACAAGCCTTCAGATTGGATTCAACACCCTGGAAAGGGGAGATGTTCTTTTTTCCCAGCATTTAAACTGTGGGTTGTCCTCATATGGTCAAACACCATTGTGTAAAGGAATGCCATCTGGGAAAACTGAAGTTACAACTGAGCCTCAAATGCAGTTTACCACACTTTGTTCCAAGTTCCATCTACAACAGCAGAAAGGATATGAGAATTTGCTTTTATACATCACACAGACATTTCATTTTGACCAGATTTAGAATTGCAGTTATTATACTATTATCTTTGAAACATTGAAGAGGTCAAGATGTATTTTTCTGTTCTCCAGTATTGGTTAATGTTTGTGTCCAGATATGGTTTTGTTTAGTTGTTTATAACTGTGCATTATTGGAATCCTTAGTTTAGAAGCCAGTGGGAATCCATTGTTATTGTATTGCACTACTGAAGTAAGAATGCTTTACTGATTGCTTTTAAATGTGATGGGGAAAAAAACGTGTGTCTTGTCTACCTTTGCAAATTGGAGCACACTGCATTAAAAACATTCCGTTTCTCGGTTGCTAAATAGTTATTAATCCGCTCACTGGGCAATGCTTGCTGTGGTCTGGTCCAGCTATCATATTGCCCTGATTCACACGACAGTCCAAGTCATAATGTGGCTTGTTTATTTTTGGCTGCTCCATTATGTTTTGTAAATTCTGTTTTATGTTACATAAGTCCAATCAATTGCACAGTTTCCCACTCCCCTTGGCAAACCAACTGTAACTGGATCAGCAGTGTGAAAATCAAGATACAGGTTGCCTTTAATTTTAGATCATAGAACATGGGATAGGGTTCAAAGGGATCTTGAAACTCCAGGGCAAGAAATCCTATACCATCTCAAATGGCTGCCCAATCTCTTGTTAAAAATCTCCAAGGATTAAACACCCACAACTTCAGGAGGAAAGCTGCTCCATTGATTCGTTGTCCTGATTATCAGGAAATTTCTCCTTAGTTTCAGGTTGGACCTCTCTTTAATGAGTTTCCACCGGTCAGTTCTTGTTTCCTGCCCTCAAGTGCTTTGGAGAATAGGCTGATCCCTTCTTCTCTGTGACCACCCCCTCAAGTAAGACCATAATAAGAACTATAAAATTCGTTGTTCAGTGATGAAATCTTCAAGCAAGGCATCACATGATCCTATCTGATTTTATGACCTTTTCCTCACGGGTGTTAAGTGAATGACCATGTTGTTAAGTGAGACATCATGAGACTGTGACTTCTGACCTTTTTTTGCCGGCTGCCCCATTGACTGCGCTTGTCAGAAGCCAGCTGAGGAGTCGTAATTGACAGTTACCTGACCAGAGGGATACTGTGACCGTCATAAGCGCAATGACCTGAGGTACTTTTTCAGCACTGCTGTTAACTTTGAATGGTTATTAAACCAATGGCTGTAAGCAAGGGTGGGGTTCTACCAGTTTGGACCGGTTTGGGTGAACCGGATGTTAAATTTGCATCTGGTTCCCCGAACTGGTATTTGAACCAACCAGCTGGCCCCGCCCCTCTCCATGTGGCCCATTTTCAATGCAGTTGAGCGCATGGTGCGTGCAGAGGCTCTGGGAGGGGGGAAAATGGGCCTTCCAGAAGTCCGGAAACAGGCCTGTTTCCGGCTTCCGGAGGGCTCCAGAGCCCAGCGGAAGCCATTTTTGCTCTCCCAGAGGCCTGAGGGAAGCCTCTGGACCCTTGGAAGGCAAAAAAAACCCAGCCCTCCAAGAAGTTCCGGTAGGCCACACCCACCATGGTTACACCCAACCAGCAACTGGGCAGTGAACTGGTTGCTGGCTATAAGCCAAGAATTATCCCTGGCTATAAGCCAAGAATTATCTGGAAAAAGAATTACTAACCTGCTTGGGCAGCAAAGTAGCTGCATTTAGAAATGTTTAGAATAAGGAAGTTGAAATATTATATATAATTTTTTATCACGAACCCTCTTTAAATACCTTTTGTGACCATGGGCTCCCAAGACTTAACTCAAATTTTAAATCATAAAATTTCTTCAATTCTTTGTGGACCCTGTGATGACATTGCAGCCTCCACAGACTTGAGAACAACTGTGCTGAGCAATAAAGATTGTTGGGTTGCATAGCAACGTATCATGTAATACTCCAAATCTACAACCAGTCTTGCTGAATCCCAAGTGGTTGTAGGGAACAACCCTTCAGTTCCTAGAAATTTAAAATGGCAGCACAAATGTCAACACAACATATAAATCTTGGTTGGAAAGTAAGGTTCAACAACAAAAATCAGATGCCTAACTTGAAGGAAACTGTGGCTCCTGTTTTAATAAACATTGGTAGCTGGAAAGGGGGTTAATGGACTCCAGATTTTTCCCTATGACAAACCAGTATGGTTCTGCTCCTACAATGTTTAACCAAGAATAAAGTGAACCTCTTGATATATTGTTTCCTTGATTTATGATCTGCGTAAATCATAAGGAGCACAGCTTGACATGAAGACGACTTGACCCTGTGCTAAGTTAGAAAGGAATCAAGAGTGTAATTCTTTTTTGTAGTATTGTTACCTTTATGATCTAAAGAAAATGGAGTTCTTGGATCTAATTGGTAAAATGTAGAGTTAGGGTTAATCGCAGCCAGTACTAAAAATGCTCTTTCCATAGATTGTGGTTTTCTTTAAAACCAAACTTTCTAATTGCTTCAAAAAAGTCCTTTTATCCCATACAGCAGTGGTCCCCAACCCTTTTTGTACCAGGGACCAGTTTCACACAGAAACACTTTTTCAAGGACCGGGTAGGGGCGTGAAGGTTCCAATAACAGTAAATAAATAAGCGATGAACCTGTAACTTACCCTTTCCAAAAAAACTCTCCAGTGAACTCTGTTTCTGGCTCATTTTGCGAGGGCTAGCTTGCATTGCTGATGCAGGATAAATACGCGCCAAAGAGTCAAGCGCGGAAGTTAGGCGAGGGCGGAAGTGGTTGTCTTTCAAAATAAGACACCCGGAAGCAAAAACATATTTACATATATATATTAATCACGATTATTCATTCTTTGCGGCCCGGTACAAAATGATCCACGGACCGGAACTGGTCCGGGGCCCGGTGGTTGGGGACCCCTGCCATACAGGATAGACTCCATTCAGATTACTTGTTAAGTAGCCATCCCCTATTAATACTAATACAGTCACTGGGCAGCAGCCAGAAAGCCAAGGAACCAAAGAATATAGGGGTGAAGAAAAAAAACCCAAACCAGTAGTGGGTTTCAATTTTTATTTTTTTTACCACGGGTTCTGTGGGCGTGGCTTGGTGGGCTCACTTTACCTGCAGGTTCTCCTGCAATCCTGAACTCTCCCTGTGTCTTCAACAGCTGGCATGCGGCAATCCGATGTGCGGCACGAAGCAGCTGAGCTTCGAAACCAGGAAATAAAGGGGAGCATAGAGCCGGGGCAGGAAGGAGCTGATCGTCGGAGCGAACTGGTTCTCTCACAGATGATCCTCGGAGATACTGGTTCGACTGAACCGGTAGAATACCACGACTGCCCCAAACCCTGCATGTTACATCTTTGAATTTTCTCAAGTATTGCACTTTCTGCTTTTATTTCTGGACCTTGAATAGTAGCCAAACACAGTGGCTTTAATCTGCACAGTATGCTATGCAAGGAACTAAGTTTGCAAGCTTACTCACAAGCCCGGTTTTAAATATCATCCCAGCAGCCAGCTGGCTTTCAACTGAAATTTCAGGTCACCATTCTTCCCTTTAAGTCAGATGTTGGCAGTTCAGATTCGCTGTAGATTGCGGCATCGGAATAAAAAGGATGCAAGAACTTGGCCACTTCTGATTGCTATGGGTAGAGTAAATATGCTTGCAAATTGTGCTGTGAGAAAGTACCACTGGATATCAGGTGAAACCACAGACAAGCACATAGGCATTGCTCTTTTTATCTTTTCCCAACCATTTTTCCAGTTAATTGGAAATGGGTCTATGACAATTTCCCACGGCCAACTCACCACGGCCAACTTGCCACAGGACAATTCGCTGTGGGGACAAGTGTTACGCTAATATCAAAGAAATGGTGGGGATAGAATAATTACAGGAAGGATGCAAAAGGAAGGACAGGATGAAATGTGAATAATCTATTTTGAATTATTACATTGAATCATTAAATTGTCCTGCAGCAAGTTGGCCATGGCAAGTTATCCATTCTGGTTGGAAATAGGTGCTTTGATGTAGATCACATGCAGCCAAACCATGGTTAAAGAGATGATGATTCTCCTCTAACAGCTCCTGGGCTTTCTTTGAACATGCTCTAAGTGTTGTGGTTTGCCGGCAGCCAGCAGTGGAGTTGGACAATGAGGAAGAGGACCAGTCTGGGAGTCTGGAGAGGACTCGGACGAGAGTCCTGCATTCGATGCAGGGATGGGGCCAGGACCAGCTAGGAGTGGGGTGCTGCCTTCGGAGCCTTTGGAGTCTGGCAGCAGCAAGGCAGAGGACCCAGGGGAGCCTGTTCCCAGTGTGTGTGCAGAGCTGCTAGAAGACAAGAGGAGCTGAAACAAAAGGGGCGACTCAGGAGTAAGACTGGGAGGTGATTGCCCCTCCCATAAGGGATAAAAGTCAGACCTCAATGACGAACGCTTTGCAGGAAGCAAAGTAGTTCAATAGATTCCGAGTCCTCCTTGAAGCTCTGTGTGAACTCTGGTTGGTTTTTTTCTGGGACTTTGGTTGTTTTCTGTTATAATTAATTTGACTTGTTTTTTTTTTTGGCAGCATTCTACAGCACTGAAAGGCGTGCTCTTAACTGGGGGAACTGTTTTTAATTTGTTCTGGCTGGGAATGAAAGTAATTCCCAGCATTGCATTAAAATAGGTTTTCCTTTTACAATAAGTTTGTGTTTCATTAAGTTTGACGAAGCCTGGGTCAGAACAATGCGCACTTAAAAGACCTTGGATATTACTACTCATGGTGCTGCCGTGTCTGCCTCTGTAACTCTTCAAGGTAAGCTGGATGACTGCAAATGTTCACAGCACCTCCTCAAGGCTCTCTAGACAAGAGGCACTTCATTTATTTAACATTTGTGTTCTGGCACTGAAAACAAAATTGCTATGGATCAAACCACCTGGTGAGGTTCAGCAGCAAAAGTAGATCTGATGCTAAAAAAATCCTGATAGCCTACGAGTCAATAGAGGGATTTATAGCAGGCATGATAAAGACACAAACAGTGGTTATAGGAACTTTGGAAGATGTTTGCTTTTGGGTTGAAAGAACTCAAATACCATAAAGTGGTGGGACATACGCCTCCCTTACACTTACTGCAGCAGCTTTCTGAACCACAGGAATTAAACCAGATTGGGATCACAAACCTAATCACAAAATGTGGTCAGGCCGAGAGGTCTGCAGAAATCTCCAACCAGAAACCTGCCCATATAGGCAATGAGTATATAATTCATTGGGCTATACTATAATAGTCCAATGGGTTTACAAACAAAATTAATGATATACAGGTAGTCCTCAACTTATGACCACAATTGAGTCCAAAATTTCTGTTGCTGAGACATTTGTTAGTTTTACCCCACTTTATGACCTTTCTTGCCAGTTAAGTGAATCACTGAAGTTGTTAAGTTAGCAACACAATTAAGTGAATTGGGTTTCCCCATTGACTTTGCATGTCAAAATGTTTCAAAAAGCAACCACATGACCCCAGGACTCTGCAACTGTCATAAATATGAATCAGTTGCCCAAGCATCTGAATTTTGATCACGTAACCATGGGATTGCCTCAATGGTCATAAGTGTGAAAAATAGTTGTAAGTAACTTTCTTCAGTGCTGTTGTAACTTTGAATGATCACTAAATGAACTGTTGTTAAGTCAAGGACTAGCTATATACAATTTTCTGAATTCAGAATGTAATAACCAGTACGCATTTAGAACTGCTTCCCGTATGTGCAATATATTTCCAGGAAACTATCAAATTGCACCTGGAAGGGCAGAGCCTGGAGGAGGTTTGGCATGTTTGAGGACCAGATCATTTTGTAGCTGAATTGCTGGATTTTACCATTTGTAGAATAATATATGAAAGTCAATTTGGACAAAACATGTTAATATGTTGAATAAATCTGGTGAATACAGAACGCTCCATGTTTTTATAGGATGCAGTTTCTGACAGTTCCATGTCAGCATCCATATATTAGCACAGTTTTGTTAAGGAACTAGCTCGATACCCGTGCTTCACTCCGAAACTGTGATCGGGCTTAGTTTTGGAGGAGGAAAATAAGGGGGGGGGGGGAATTGTGCCTCTGCCTACCAGCATCCATCAGTATTCATCTGGCTAGCGTACTGTCAGTGTGTGAGAGAGTTGAGGGTGTTTGGAAACTGAAACAGTATTTGCTGTGTGAGCAAAGAGGAGACAGCAAGAAGTCTGGGCATGGTTTAGCTCAACTGTTCTGTACTAAAGCTGCTTGGTGCTGTGAAACTGAAACTCCTCTCCTCTGCTTGTGTTTTGCATTTGGAAGAGATTTCTTTTCAGGTGGGGAGGGGGAGTAGAACTCCTTAGCATCAGAGCATGTTAATAATAATATAAGAAACACTAATGCTCTGATGGTCATTTCGAAAAATCCTTTCTTAGTGAGCACCTAGAAGTCAAGAGGAACATACTTGCCAAATTTCAAGTTTGTAGGCTTTACGGTTCTGGAGATTTTGTGATGATGTGTGAGTGGTATTTCCCTTTTATATATATAGATAGAAGATTGAGTGGTCGAAAATCAAATGCACAAAATGTCTGAAATATATTAGGAATTGTTTCAAATATTAGATTAACTGTTGGTCCTCCAGGCAAATTCAGAATTTCTTCTTTGTATGCAAAGACTCCTTCACAACTATATCTAGCCCTGGGAGTGGAGTTCTTTTGCGAGCTGCCGTTTCTATTTTCCGAACAAGATCTACATCCCACTTATGGGTTACAAAACTGACTGCAGTCCCAAGGAATTTACTGCCGATGCGACCGACTCGCCCCACCCGATGCAGATAATCTGGCAATGTTAAAGGGAAATCATAGTTAATTACGAGCTCTACATGAATGGTGTCCAATCCACGGGAAGCTATATCAGTACACAACAAAATGTCAGATTCGCCTCTCTGAAAGGCCTTAAATATGCCTGCTCGTGTATCTGCTGCTATTTCTCCCTGCAGGCGTAAATGGTTGATGTTATGGTCTTCTAAAATGTAACCCAGCCAGTTAACAGTCCTGGCTTTGTTGCAGAAAATAATAACAGCTCCAGAGGAGGATCCTCGCTCTTTGAGGAGTTGTAGCAGCTCTGCTACTTTCTCACCCCCTTTCAAACGTATGAATCTTTGCTCCACGTGAGGCTGAAGACAATGCAAACTGGAGCCAGTCAATATGGTGAAATTGGAGAGATCGGCAGACTCGCTCAACATCTGACTTAACCCTTTTGGAAGAGTAGCGCCCATCGCTACCAGCTGGGCTTTGGGATCCCAAGCCTCATACCTGTCTTCAAACTTTGGGTCCAGGAAAGCTTGCTGAACGACATCCTTCAAAAAAGCATGCTGAACTATATCCTTCACCAGATCTATGAATGAGGCATCCAGGAGAGTGTCCACTTCATCCAACACCAAGAAGAGCAATTTCTCCAAGGACAACATCTTCCTCTTCAGGACTTTGCTCAGGGCGCCTGGCGTGGCGATCAGGAGGTCACTGGGACCCTCATGGATCCGCCGCCGAATCACAGCCGTGCCCCGGCCACCGCCGATCTCCTTCACCTGCAAGCCCAAAGGGTCAGCCAAGAGGGCGGCCACTCTGCGCACCTGCCCCGCCAGTTCTCGGGAGGGCACCACCACCAAAGAGCGCGGAGAGGTCCCGGAAACGTTGTCCGCATGGAACGTTGGGGCCTGCAAGAGCCGCTGGAAGAGAGGCAGCAGGTAGGCCAGGGTTTTGCCGCTGCCAGTTTCCGCCCCGCACAGCGCGTGGCCCCCCTTCAGCAGGGCGGGGATGGTGCGCAGTTGCACCGGCGTGGGCCGCGAGATGCCCAGCACGTCCTGCAAGGAGGCCGCCACGCGAGGCTCCAGCCCCAGCTCGAGGAAGGTGGACGGGGCGTCCCCGTCGCTCGTCTCCCGAGGAGGCTCCTTCCGCGTCCGCTCCAGCTGGAAATAATCCCCGCGGGACAAGCGGTGCTTCCAGCCGTCCGACACCAAGCGCGGCCTTTCCAGGCGGCCCGTCGTATGCCGGGCCGCCTGGCTCAGCTCTCGTCTCCGGCTCCGCAGCAGCAGCTTTTCCCCGAAGGAAGCGCCGCTCTCCGTCTCGGGGTTCCCGCGTCCCTCCCGCTTGGACGCCGGCCGCTCCAGCCTCAACTTCCACGCGTGGGGGATCCGCACCACGTGCTCGTCGGGCGGGGACGCTCCGGAGGCTCGGCGCACCGGCCAGCCGCGCACGGCCGGCTGCCGCCACGAGGGGAACCGGGCGGCCGTCGCGGGGCCACGAATCCCCCAAAGCGAGAGGATGAGCGCCATGATGGAGCGGTAAAAGGGGAGAAACGCGACCGTCCCCGATGGATGACGTATAAAACGGGCGCGGTTTTTAGGCCTCGCGGTGGAGGCGGCCCCCCCGATGACGTCAGTAGCGCCCTCGCCTCCTGTTAGCCGAGGCTCTTAAAAACCATAGACTATAAAATGTAGAGGAGCCTCTCTATGGAAGTATAATATTTCACTTTGAGGCATTACGATTGTTTTCATAATTTTTATGATGGGTTTTTTTAATAACTTTGACGGTTGTTTTCATAAGAAAATCACTTGACATTTAGAGTAAACATAGAGATCCGCTGAGAGCTATTAGTCACGCATGGCTTATACATACTATTTTAAATAAAATTGCGGGGTGTCAGAACTGGTCCGCCAAAATATGATCTGGTGGTTTATCGGCATACCAAAAAATTTCTTTCCAACTAACCGGATTTTATCAATTCGGCTAAAAACCCTGAAAATTTGAGATGAGTCATTCCCTATGACCGTTAGAACAGCGAGACCTGCGCGGAAGCTTAATTTTATTGATGTGAGATCCACTGAACGTTTAATTGTACAATGTTAATTCGGAAAAAAAAATTGGCGTTTGTTTACACGTGGGTATCTCTACCCTTTCCTATCTCTGTTTCGAATGGGGGGGGGGAGAAAAGGACAAGGCCGTGACGTCATATCTCGTCGCCTGGCGCATGCGCGGGAGCGGGCAGTCCCGAGTGATGGGAACCGGCGTCTGGTGAGTTGAGCTGGGTGCCGCTTCCGAACCGTCCCATGGCGGAAGGAAGGCCTGGAGGTGCCCCCGGAGGCAGGCCGAGCCCAGCAGAACCCCCCTGCAACGCTTCCGGCCCAGCCTATTTCACAGGGTGGTTGTCTGAGATGGTACTGTAGGGATCTCCTGTTTGAGCAGGGGGCTGGTCTAGAAGACCTCTAAGGTCCCTTCCAGCTCGATTCTGATTCTACTTCTAGTAGGGAAAAACAAGAGGTGGGAGTGTTAAATAGGTCCGTTATTTTGCGTTATATATAAAAAGATGGCATGAAAATATAGTAAATTCAGGGAATGGTCTAGGGCAAGGGGTAGGGAAACTTGGCTCTTCTATCACTTATGGACTTCAACTCCCAGAATTCCTGAGTGAGCCATAAAAGGTTCCCCATCCCTGGCCTACTGGTTTTTCAGCTGTGGGGTGGAAATAAATTTTTTGACTTGAATGGGACTGTTTAATATACTGTTGGAAGTTATGATTCCCCTCTCTTCTAGGAAAACAGCCCCCCACCCTTTCTCAAATAGCTGGAGCCAGCTTACTTTTCACAACAAAGGAAGGATAAAATGACAGGCATGAGATACAGAGAAAAAAAAAACCTACAAACTAGCTAAGATCCTTTCCCATAGAAATCAAATAGATGGCAAGCTACAAAAAAAACTTGTGAAAAGCAAACAGCCTAACAGGAAACTCAGGATATTGCAACCAGGTGCAAACTGATAGCTACAAAGGATCAGGGAAAAACAGATTGGACTATAAAACAATTACTCCTACCAAGATCCCAGGAAGAGATCCCAATCTCAAACGGGAATTCAACACACACAAATCAACGACTTCATTTACAAATCAAAGAACCTGAAGTGTATAAGAGATAGGTTTTCCTACTCACTTATTAGATTAATCCTAGGAACGCTGTGAGATTTCTTACCTGCCTTCCTATTAATAAACTGATTCTTACTTTCAACGCAGCTGACCAAATCATTTTGCATTTCTCCCAGCCAGGAAATTTGAATCCACAAAAGGAAAGAACTTTGCCTATTCCTTAAAGGGCAAGGCTTCTTTTTTCCTTTCCTCAATACAAATGTAGAACATATTTTAATATACAAATGTAGGACATATTCTTTATATGTCCTACATTTGTATATTAAACAGTCCCATTCAAGTCAAAGATTGATTTCTCCCACAACTGAAAAACCAGTAGGTCAGGGATGGGGAACCTTTTATGGTTCACTCAGGAATTCTGGGAGTTGAAGTCCATAAGTGATAAAAGAGCCAAGTTTCCCTAGCCCTGGTATAGGGTCTCTGTCAGATCTGTGTATCTGCCATTCTTCATGGAAGAAGAAGAGGGGAGGGGAGTTGGTACAAATCCTTTTTGATGTAACCTGGATATATTAAATCTTATATTGAATTTGGATAACCCACGACATACTATGGAGGGACAGAGACCAGATGCCCGGAACCCAGTCACCTTTGAAAGAGACAGCCACAGGATGAAGAGACCATAAAAATTCCTGCTGGGAGATGTCTCCTGGGAACCTCAAGAGGGGGGGATAAACATGTTGGCTCTTTGTTTTACTAAATACACATCAAGAGATCCCTGCATGCCTGAGGCAGGTTAGATGCTGCTTTTAATCCCTACATGAATTGTCTCATCTCAATAAAGGATTCCTTTCGATATGTTTGGTTTTCAGAAGTTCATTCTTGTTGATTGAATGGGAAAAGTTCTGTAGCCTGACAGTCTCCTGCCTGAGCAGGGGGCTGGACTAGAAGACCTCCCAAGGTCCCTTCCAATTCCCTTATTCTGTTGTTGTTAAATGAGCTTGTTGAGAAGATATAGATATAGGGGAGAAAATAGAGTACATGATCAAGACCGATGAAGCGACCTAGGCAATGATAAATATTGGAAACATGTTTTATAAATTTCATTGCGGTTTCATTGGGAGGTCTTTTTAAAACAAAAAACAACGGTTGTCTTATATCTTGCTGCCCGGATTGACAAGGCAGAATCCAGAAGTATTACCTAGGATAGTGGGTTTGTATGTAACTCCCAAGCCATGAATCAGGTTGAAATTTGCAGCTCGGTTTCTACGTACAGGTAATCCTCAACTTATGGCCACAATTCAGTCCAAAATTTCTATTGCTCAACAAGACAGTTAAGTGACTTTTGCCCCCATTGTATGATCTTTCTTGCCACAGTTGTTAAGTGAATCACTGCAGTTGTTAAGTTTAGTAACACGGTCGCTAAGTCAACCTGGTTTCCCCAATGACTGGTTGCAAAAGGAGATCACATGACTGTGGGACGGTGCAACTGTCATAAAAAACACCATGGTTGCCAAGTATCTGAATTTTGATCACGTGACCCTGGGGATGCTGCACAGTTGTGTGAAAAGCAGTTGATAAGTCACTTTTTTTCAGTGTCATTGTAACTTGGAACAGTCGTTAAATGAATGGTTGTGAGTCAACTGCTTGTATGGATCCAGCTATTTTATCAGAATCAAATCTTAATAATGTGATTAGGAAAATATTAGAATGTGCAGAAATGAATAGATTAACGCTTGTAATTAAAGAGAGAGAGCAAACAGAATATTATAAGATATGGGAACTATTCTATCAATGGCTAGAGAAAAAATATGAAAGCTAGATAGAATTAATGGATTAGTTAAGGACAATAGATATTTTTCCTCAGTAGAAATAAATAAGCTAAGTTGAAGGATAAAGACATAGTGATATTAAGTACAATAAGTATAATAAAATAAGACTAGAGAATAATACGTAATGAATATGATTGTAAATATTAACTGTATTGCACAAAATATTTGTAACCAGATGACATGTTGTCAAATGGAAGAAGATATGTTTGTAATAAAAATAAAATTTAAAAAATATGTAATCAAATCTTAACTCGGTTAGAGGAAGTTCTTTTCTGTATAGCAACAAATGAATTAAGCTAAGGTTGGGTGCTGTATCTGATTGTGATTGTTGTTATAATTGCAATAGAGGGTTTTCCTCATTTATGCAAAGAATAATTGGACAGTTTTTATGCTACTTCAATTCAGTGGGACTCTTTAATTTTTGAACATATTCCCCCCCACCCCCCAGTTTCCTTTCTTTCAGCTGATTCCAAAGACATCATGCCAATCAACTGCGTAGCCCTCAGTTTCACAAATAAAGCAATACTTGCTCCTATGGTGCGAGTTGGGACCCTGCCGATGAGACTCCTGGCTTTGGATTATGGTGCTGATATTGTATATTGTGAGGTAGGTGTTCTGACCTAGGCTTCCCAAAAGCATGAAACCGACTCCTCATCCCGATAAAACCCCTTTTATTTAGGTTAAAGAGAATTCCTCTCCAGTTGCCAAGCTGATATCTTCCAAATGCCACACTGTAGCAGCGATTACTTGGCAAGGAGTCAGGAACAGATCTTCACCCTAATGAATTGAACTAATTGTCTCCTGCAAACACCACTCCCCTTTCTCTCCTCTTTATTCCCTCTGGGAGGGGCCATTCACCGTCCACCTCTGCCCTTACTCCTGAGTAGACCCTTGTTCCTTAATTCTTCCCTTCTGGCAGCTCTGCGCATGCACACACTGGGAACAGGCTCCAGCTGTTCTTCTGCCCCACTGATCTCCAACTCCACAGGCAGCTGCTAACTGTCAGAAGGCCCTGGCTCCATTTCTGCCTCCAACGCAGAGCACTCATCCGAGCCTGGGACGGACTCCAGGACTGGCCCATGTTCCTTCCCAACCTCCTCACTGTCCGAGTCTACCGCCAGCTCCACCACAACACTAGGGGACATGGATGGTTCCATCTCCTTCAAATTGTTGTCAGGAGATAATAGAATAGGAATCGAATAGATGGCTTTATGGGCCATGTGTGATTGGACAAAAACGGAAATTGTCTCCAATGTATAAACTCGCAGTATATATACAAAGTAATATAATCATAGGATACCAATAGGAGAAAGTAGAAGAAAAGATGAGAGGATAATAGTAATATAGGCATACTACCTGCATAAATATGCTTAGATATAAGACAGTACTGTGGCAACTGGATGTTCAGCAGAGGGTGTATTTGTGTCTAGTTGTTTTAGCATGAAATACCCTACAGCGGCATCTTGAGGGGACAAGTTGAAATAGTTTATGTCCAGGATGTGAGGGGTCTGTATATATTTTCTCAGCCCTCTTTCTAACCTGCGCAGTATACATAATGTATACTAACCATTATGAAGTAATTATGTATGCCAAACATTATGTAGTAATTCATAGAGGGAAATACTCTGAACAGAGTTCACAAGTAGATTGCTAGACACCATATTTGAAGTGGTTTTGGACTCTGTAAAAGTCTCTTCAGTGTTTATATAATTAGTTCTGTCTCAGTAAATGGCAGCATCGACCAATACTAACTGGGAAGAGAGGGCACTGGGGAATTTCCAGAGCTGAAAACTAGTCCTGAAATATCTCAGAAAACAGTTACTTAGATGTTGTTGCTAAAAAACCAGCCTGGATATCTTTTCCCTTTTCTCTATACTAAAGGGAAAAAAGGAATTACTTTTTAAAAATGGTTTTCGGTTGTTGTTGTTTTCTGTTGGGATGAAATTCTTTCGTAACCTTTGCCTTGTTCTTTAAGGAGCTGATTGACATAAAGATGCTTCAGTGCAAAAGAGTTGTAAATGGCAAGTATTTATTTGATATTTGAGTGAAAAATAAAATGAAAAAGTTCTGTTTTTCCTGACTGGTAGCTTAAGACGATGATTAATGCTGCTTGTTTTCTTTAGATAAAGTGCTTGTTAAAGAAATTAAAGTGTCTTGGTGAAACTGAAATTAAGAGTAGTAAAAATGGTAATAATTGGTTGGTACATTATTTAATGTATTGTTTTTGACGCTTATGTAAAGGATCCTTGCTTTGGAAGTATTCAGAGCTTCTGTAAAAGTGTTTATCCGGCAAATTTAATAAAATTATAAACAACTTTCAGCATTGATACATTTTAATATCTGGCTGTAATCAGTGATGATCTAAGAAGTGAAATCTTGAATGGCAATATGGGTGTGTTAATAATTATTCAACAATCTGTTAATGAAGTCCTTAATAGAGACTTTTTTCTCTTCTGTGCCTCACAGACATCCTTGGAACTGTGGACTTTGTTGCCCCCAACGAAAGAGTGGTGTTCAGGACATGTGAAAGAGAAAAGGACCGGGTTGTCTTTCAAATGGTATGATTCTGTGTGATTTACAAAAGCAAAACCAACTGCTAAAAGTAAAAGAACTGCCACAAAAAAAAGACTGTAAAATCGGGTTGGTCATGTGAGGAGAGAAAGAAAGAAAGCTATTTCTATAGGCAATCTATTGTTTCCCTTTCCCACACCCTTCAGATTGAGAGAAAAGGATTTCAAGAGAGTAAGCTATTTCCGTAACATTCCTGTGGCTCCAAGCTGTGGGGTGTGGCATAACTGCATTGCTTTCAATGTGTACAAGACAAGAGGTAGGCATGTGAGTCGTTCAAAGGGCAGGGAAGTTGGCAAACCAAAGCTGAAGTTGTGAAATTAAGTAGTGGTTTGAGAAGAGCAGGCAGAGCTGGAGAGGGGAGTTAAGTGTGTCATCAGTCTATAATTATTATGTTCCCACAAATGGTTTAAGTCCAACCCTTCCTGAATTCTGTTAACCCTCATCTGGTGCTGGTTTAGTATTTAACTTTATTTGATTAAAATTCTTATGTATGACCTTGGGCAATAAATCATCTTTAATACAACTTCACATATGGTCCTGAACTTGTCTTGTCTCTTTCCAGCCATAAAGTGCAGTTGTGGTCACATGATTTCCCATTTAATGACTGACTGCTTTGCTTAATGACAGAGTTGCTAATCCCTATTTAGGGTTTTTATATGAGGACTACCTATATATTTTTAATGTATATGTGAGCACTTTGGGGAGCTCTTGAACTGAAGAATGAGCTAGAATACCTAATCTTTCTAGAAAAATAATCCTGTATGGTTTTCTTTTCTTGCTGTTGTTCAGGGCACAGCTGATGCTGAGAGAGCCTTGGCGGTAGCCAAACTTGTGTATGTATCTGTCAGAATATATTTATTGTACTTCTTTTATGTTACATTCAAACAATTCTCATCAGCTTATATATAAACAAAAGTGAAAACATCCCCAGGGAGGTTAACATCAATTATACCAATGCTAACAAAACTACATCAGCTCCTTCCTCCCTCTAAAACCACAAAAATGACAATAAACGAAGAAAAGAAACATAAAATGTGATCTAGTACAGACTTAATTTTACTTGGCATTAACTTTTAACCGATCTGCCCAGTTTACAGATCCATTCCACACATTTCCATTTGCATAATGTTTATTTCTTTTACATTTTGCAGATCTCAGGAATAAAAATTGACAGTTTTAGTTTGGCACAGTATTTAGTAGCAGGGGTGTCCAGCCTTGACATCTTTAAGACTTGTGGACTTCAACTCCCAGAATTCCCCAGCCAGCCATAAGTCTTGAAGTTGCCAAGGTTTGAGGTCCCTGGTTTAGAGCAATGGATTAGGGCCAGAGAGATCCAAGTCCATTATGGGTCCATTATGCTGTTTATCATAACAAACTTCACAAAATTATTGGGTGGCTAAGATGGGAAGTACTTATATTGTCTTCCTTGAGTTCCTGTTGGATGAAAAGATAGCATTGATCTAACTAATAAGACCCACAAATGTATTCTTTAAGCAAGGAAATTATGGTTGACTAGGACTGGTGATAGCCTAAAGCTGTTTACTTATGCAGAGTATTACTTTCTTAATTAGAGAGCAGAACAGTTTAGAAACTGCTTGTCACTCTTTCTTCAATAAAAGCAAATTAAATTTTTATAGAAAATCTGAAAATTATTTTCCTGAACTTTTTTAAAAAAATGCACAGAAGTAAAAAATGCGCAATAACAGTAATTTCAAACAGAGTTGTATTCTCTATGGTGAATATGCAACTTGGGTATGGCTTGTTGTGATTCTTATAAAATCAGTAACAGGATCATTTGAAA
Organism: Notechis scutatus; assembly: GCF_049901735.1. Lineage (NCBI taxonomy): Eukaryota > Metazoa > Chordata > Lepidosauria > Squamata > Elapidae > Notechis > Notechis scutatus. The sequence continues at coordinate 17,115,253 of NC_142017.1, forward strand.
CTGATAGTACATGAGCTACATCTGGTTTGGACAAAGAACATCCTTCATCCTTCTGACAATGAACTTGAGATAAGCAGCCATGTAAACTAAAACACTGCAAAAATAAACACACTGAAGCAAATCCTGAATAATAAATGATGATAGAATAAACAATTGCTTTGCATCTCATTGTTTCAGCCATTTGTAACTTGCTCTGAAAATGAATTGCTTAATAATATTTGTGTGTGTCTAAATGTTAAAATCTCCTTATATTGTCTTTTTGCCTTGTCATTTCAGAGAGAATGATGTTGCTGGCATTGATGTGAACATGGGATGCCCCAAGGAGTATTCCACAAAGGTATGATTTTTGCCATCTGCAGTTTTTTTTCTTTTTGAATCATATTTATAGATGCCTCCAATTTTATGAATGTCTGCATAGCTTGAATCATTATTTGAATTATGTTGTCTTTCTTATTCATTTAATCAAAGACTCTAAAAGCATGAAACACCTTTTTCTTTCAAGCCTTTGAAATGAGCTCCAGGAATTTGCAGAATGCAAATTCAATTTGCTTATCTGAAAGAATTGCGTGTTGTGACATAGTAGCTAAGTATATTAACAGAAACTTTGTGTCCAAAAACAATTTGGTTTTTTTTCCTTTTAGCATGACATATGAATACGTTTGTCTGCTTGTTTTTCTCTCAGGAAGCCAGAATCCCAATCCAAGTTTCTGTGTTTCAATTGCGTCATATTAAGGAAGTGACTTCAATATTTCTTGCTTGAACCTAACATTAGACCAAGGTTGGTTGAAGCCATCCTGTTACATTTGGCTGATTTAACATTGCAGACCACTTCCTTCTTTTGATCAGTTGCATTCAGACTAAGCTTCCTTTTTTGCATACTAAAGATGTGAATTTCTAGCTTACTCCAGAAAAAAATGTGTCTGCTGTCCCGTTGACTTCCTGATTCGCTTCTGAATTATTGAGAAGTTACAAAACATTTCTTTACACTACCTAGTTTTTCTTTGAAAACATTTTGCTTCTCATTCTTGGATGAGAAGCGAAACATCTTCAAAGAAAAACGAAGTCCAGTTGCCTCTTGAAAAAACACCTTTGGGATAACCATGACTTGGATGACTGAGAATCTCCATAGAAATCTCTTGTACTACTTCCATTCATTTCCTTGTATTTTCAAGTTAACACATGATCTGGTAGCATGTTCAGTGTCTAAGTGGAATGGAGTGGAGTGGAGTGGAGTGGAGTGGAGTGGAGTGGAATGGAATGGAATAGAATAGAATAGAATAGAATAGAATAGAATAGAATAGAATAGAATAGAATAGAATAGAATAGAATAGAATTCTTTATTGGCCAAGTGTGATTGGACACACAAGGAATTTGTCTTGGTGCAAATACTCTCAGTATACATAAAATAAAAGATACATTCGTAAAGAGTCAAGAATCATAAGATACAACACTTAATAATAGTCATAGGGCACAATAAGCAATCAAATCATACTAGGAAACAGTCAATATAAATAGTAAGGATACAAGCAACAAGGTTACTGTCATACAGTCACAAGTGGGAGGGGATGAGTGATGAGTGATGAGAAAATTAACAGTAATAGTAGTGCAGACTTTCTAATAGTTGAATAGTGTTGAGGGAATTATTTGTTTAGCAGAGTGATGGCTTTCGGGGAAAAACTGTTCTTGTGTCTAGTTGTTCTGGTGTGCAGTGCTCTATAGCGTCATTTTAAGGAAAGGAGTTGAAACAGTTTATGTCCGGGATGTGAAGGGTCTGTAAATATTTTCACAGCCCTCTTTTTGACTCCTGCAGTATACAGGTCCTCGATGGGAGGCAGGTTGGTAGTAATTGTTTTTTGTGCAGTCCTAATTATCCTCCGAAGTCTGTGTCTGCCCTGTTGGGTTGCAGAACCAAATCAGTCAGTTATAGAGGTGCAGATGATTGACTCAGTAAGTAGGACAGGAGTGCGGGTTGTGTGATGTTTTATAAGTTGACATCCACCAGACAAAGAAAATAAAGTTAATAGACAAATGTAAAACGTATGCAAGACAACTTTGGGCTGTTTGTATTCACTCCTGTGAAGACGCAGTTGGAGCCTAAGTTCACATTTTGTACTGAATCCTAATGAATGGTTGTAAGTCAAGGACTACCTGTAGAACCTCCTTGAAATATTTTGGGCCGCCAAGATGATGAACAAAGATCTTTTTTTGTGTATATTTTCCCCAGGGAGGAATGGGAGCCGCGCTTTTGTCTGATCTGAACAGAATAGAATCTGTGAGTATGCAGAGTGCCCTGCTTATCATTTTCTGTGGTTATTTATTTATAAAATTAAAAGCAGTGGAGTTTGGAGGAACCGAAGGGGGCTGCAAAAGGTAGCAGGGCATGAACATGTGGTCACAACTAACTGATCTAGAAAAATTTATGTGCAGCTTGGAGGCAGAATTGTGGACCTTGTTCATGAGAAAAATGCAGTAGGAAATCATTTATAGAGACATTTAACTTGTTTATTATTTGGTTGAGAACTTATGGAGAGATGGCTTTTCCTAATGAGGAAATAATCTTTTTCAATAATCACCTAAGTTTTCCAAGCAATCATTCTGCATCTCTGGTCTGCTCTTGTTTCCTGTTCTTTAGATTCTGACTACGCTCGTCAATGGTGTATCTAAGCCAGTAACTTGTAAAATCCGAATTTTGTCATCGGTAAGAATATATTACCATATTTCAGATATTACAGGTCTTTTAAAAATACCCACCAGTCCAGTGTTTTGATGCAAAAATACAGTTTTTGCTTTGTTAGCAGCAATTGCACTGAGTGAAAATGAACCAATAAGGGAGATAACGGTAACCACACCTAATGTTGACTTTGGATCTTTCAACTATTCAACTTACAACAGTTCATTTAGTGATCATTCAAAGTTACAACAGCATTGAAGTGAGAAATAGTCCCAACATCTAGACGACATGGCCTTTGAGAGATCAAAAAAAAAAAAAAGTTCACTGCTGCTTATATACCCTTAACTGTGAATAAGATCCATTAAATTGAGAATTGACAAATATTGCTGAGTAGACATGCCTAGGATTGTTCTTTTAAAACTCAGATAAGAGCCCAAATCAGATGTGGCCCCAACTGGTGCAGAAGCCTTTATTGGAGTTCAGGAGATGCTGAAATTAGCCGTTGTGAACTCCATGCATTGAATTGCATGCTTTAGAAGAAAATTTATGTCCTGAACATATCACTCTCAACCTACACAATTTGTTAAACAGGGTTTGTTGGAGTGGTGGTGGCAGGACACAATTACCTGGGTTCCAAAGGCACACTGAACTCAAACTTACCACCCACATTTTATAGCTGGGTTTCCACCCTGATAAAGATTCAGGAAGCAGATGTTGAGAAACTGCCAGTTAGACTGGAGGGAGGGGTCAAACAAGGACCTAGCTTAGAATCGTTGCACGGCACTAAACCTCATAACCATGACTGCCCCCCCTCAATCTATGAAGCCTTATTGAGCCATTTCCAAGGGTAGGCAAACAATCTGATGGGATTCTAGTCAGATAGGTAATAAATAATAAAATTACTACTTGATGGTTCTAGTTGCTTACACCTTGACAGCTATTAAATAAACAGCATCAAGAGGCTGTTACCTGCTTCCTCACCAGATCATAGGAGGACTGTTAGGATGGGGGCTTTCTGATTCTCTTCATAACACACACAGGGACATACCATTTCAAAACTGGAAATTTGTTTGGTGTAATTCTTGCAATCCCATCCCCATAAATTTCACTATGGACTTGCACTTGGAAAAAAAGGAATCGTTTGGGGCTTAATGCAGCTGCCAAGAACCTGACACATATTGTAATGAGTTGGGCAAGTTCAACCCACGAGGGACACTGAATGGCCAACACCCCAAAGCCAAGGACAGCCTTTTGCCTCCCCACAAGAATGTGCATACTTATTGCTTGAAATTTCATCCACATTTAGCTTCAGAAAAGTGAAGTAGCAAACTTGGGCGAGTGTCGAATGTTTTTCCCCTCCCCCCCACATCATTTTCAGGAAGAAAAAACGCTAAGATTGGTGAAGAGGATAGAGCAGGCTGGAGTTGCTGCAATTGCCGTTCATGGAAGGTAAACTAATTCTCCATCTGAAAAGGAAAAAAAAATTATCGTGAGTCCTATAACATAAAAACTTTTGAGCTGCAATTGGTAGAACAGGCTCTACTGCAAAAAACAAAAAACAAAAAAAAACCCACCATGGTGCCACAGTGGTTAGAATGCAGTATTGCAGGCAAACTCTGCCCACTGTCAGGGGTTCGATCCTGACCAGGCTCAAGGTTGACTCAGCCTTACATCCTTCTGAGGTTGTTAAAATGAGGACCCAGATTGTTGGGGGCATTAATGCTGACTCTGGAAACAGCTTAGAGAGGGTTGTAAAGCACTGTGAAGCGGTATATAAGTCTTAAGTGCTATTACTATTGCCCTCCCGCCTTCTCTCCCTCCCCCTCCCTTTCCTTCACCTCCCTTCCTCCATCCCTTCCTTCCTTCCTTCCTTCCTTTCCTTGGTGTTGGGTTCGATCCTGACCAGCTCAAGGTTGATTCAGCCTTCCATCCTTCTGAGGTTGGTAAAATAAGGACCCAAATTGTTGGGGGAAATAGGCCGACTCTAAATTGCTTAGACAGGAAGCAGCATACGAAGCAGTATATAAGTCTAAGTGCTATTGCTAATTTCTGACCTGTCTCTTTTGAAGGAAGAAAGAAGAGAGGCCTCAGCACCCTGTCCACTGCAACGTGGTCAAAGCCATCTCCGAGGCAGTTTCCATCCCAGTAATAGCCAAGTAGGTAGAACGAATTTGCTCTCAACCAGGAGAGTCCAATCTTGGGGCAAACAAGCTGCATGGATTGACAAAGTCCACTGTGACCATAAATGTTGCCTCCCCTGCAGTTAGCAGAGAGTGGGGGGGTCCTCAAATTTGGAAACTTTGAGACATGGACTTCAACTCCCAGAATTCCTCAGCCAGGAACCTGGGAGTTGAAGTCTACATGTCTTAAAGTTGCCAAGTTTGGAGACCTCTGGCAGAGAGGTTCAGACATCTGCTATACAGGCAGTCCTCGATTTATGACCGCAATTGACCCCAACTTTTCTGTTGTTAAGTGAGACATTCGGTACATGAGTTCTGCCCGATTTTATGACTTTTCTAGCCACTGTTGTTAAGTGAATCGCTGCAGCTGTTAAGTTAGTCACACGGTTGTTTAAATGAATCAGGCGACTCCGGGACGCTGCAACTGTAGCAAATACAAATCGGTTGCCAAGCGTCTGGATTTTGGTCTCGTGACCATGTGGATGCTGCAAAGTTTGCCACTGTGAAATGGTCATAAATCCCTTTTTTTAAGTATCGTAACTTTGAACAGTCACTAAACGAATTGTTGTAAGTCAAGGACTGTGTGATGACCCAAAGGGGCATGGCACAAAGGCAACACAGTCAAATAAGCAAGAAGAGTCCCTTTATTATCTCCAACTTTGGCCCCAATGTCCAGGTTACCTTCAGCTGAAGAAAAACTCTCTCAGGAACAGCCTTTAACTGCAGAAAATTCAGTCCAAAACAAGGTACATACAGACTGTAACTAAAAATCCAAACAAACAAAGCTGCAGTAATTAACTTGACAGGGCATGAGAAGGAATTGCAGACTTGAAAGCATGGCAACACTCACACAGTTGGGAAGACTCCAGGAACACAGATAAGCCACGATGTTACTCGATAAATTCACGATTTGGTCTCAACAACTTGCGGTGCACAGCTTCCCTTTTTAAACACTGTGTTCCCAGCTGCAGCTAATGAAGGGAATCAGGGCCCTTTCCTCCCCCATAAGCCATGCAACTCAGGTTGCTCCCTTCTCCGTTCCACCCTGCGTGTCCTAGGATGAAGAGGGGGTGGGCCTGGGTCTTCCTCTGAATTTCCTCTCCCCTGCTCTACCTGTTCCCTGCTCTGCCCAGCCGGACTGTGCCCTTCCCCAGTTTCTTCCACAGCCAACGGAGCCACACTCCCACTCCCTGTTGGCTGCTCAGCCTCCCCCTCTGAATCAGATTCCGACAGGGGCATGACAGACTGCCTGTACTGGGCTATGAATGCTAACATTTTTTAGAGCAGTGCGTTTCCCAATCTGGGCAGCTTTAAGCTGTGTAGATCTCAACTTCCAGAATTCCTTAGCCATCACACTTAAAGTTGGCAAACACCACTTTAGATGACTGATGGGCAGAATGCCGGTGTAGAGCTTGACCTTCTGAAGTGGTTGGGGTCCACTGTTGAAGGCGTGTCCCATCCTTTCAAAAGTTGAGGACCACTTCTCAGCAGCTGTGCTCTTCTGCAGAATGCACGTTTAACAAAAGTGGTTTTGCTTTTGAAAAGGCAACTGATTTTTTTTGTTTGTTTGTTTGGGGAAAAACAAGACTTTTCTTATCCTGGAATCTTCATCCGTTGTATGGGATGCTGTGGGAGATGGAAGAAAGTTATTGACAGTTGAAATTAGTTGGTGGGAGGAGGAATGATAGGTTCTGAGAGGATGGTATGTGTGTGTGGGGGGGAGGGGGGAGGCAAAGATTGCGTTTTCTTTGCAGTCAACTGGTCTTAACACTCTCTGAGAGCCGTGGTGGTTACTTGGGGTTTTATCTGTGACCTCGGGGTCACCTGAATCAGAGGTGTGGAATCCCCGTGCTGTCAGAACCTATGATTCCCCCTCCCACCAATTAACCTCAACTGTCAATAACTCTCCTTCCATCTCCCGCAGTATCCCATACAACTGATGAAGCTTCCAGAATAGGAAGCAAAAAAATCTTGTTTTTCCTCCAAAAATAAATAAATAAAATAAATCAGTCCAGTTTCCTTTTCAAAATAAAAACCACTTTTGATACAACTATGACCTGGGTGACTGAGAATCTTCATAGACATAACCTCCACCCTGCCATCTGCATCGTGTTCATGCACCACTGCTGGTAAAGCAAACTGTTGGGTTTTGCAGCATAGATTCAAATCCAAAAAGCACAGACGGATGCTGATTCAGCAGGATTCTTTAACTTCTTTATATACATAATAATATAGGAGTAAAATGTACAATACCAATAGTAGATTCTTCCAACGTGGTAGGGAGTTATAGGCAAAAAAACACAAGCAGATGATGAGAGAACAGCAGAGAAGTTTCAGTTTCAATTCAGCAGTTGCAGACAAGACTGCAGCTTCAGAGCTTAATATAGAGCCCCGCCTAGGTTCCCTCCAGTTTCAGTTTCCAAACAGTCCTCATTGGCTGACTTAGTTGCTCTTCCTATTCATTGGCTGACCTTATTACCATGCCTCTTCCGGTTCATGAATATTCTGACACAAACCCCGTATCCTCCTTATTTCAGTGGAGGATCCCATGATTTCATCAAAGAATATTCTGACCTTCAGATCTTCCAGGAGGCAACCTCGGCATCTTCTGTGATGGTGGCCCGGGCCGCCATGTGGAACCCCTCAGTCTTCAGGAAGGAAGGACTTTTGCCTCTGAAGGACGTCATGCAGGAATATATCAAATATGTATGCATTCTTGATACCAGTCTCGTGTGTGTATGGGGGACTTTAGTTATGTTATTGGAAAGATTGTGCTTTCTTTGCGGTCAACTGGTCTTAACACTTTCTGAGAGCCGTTGTGGTTACTTGGGGTTTTATCTGTGACCTCGGGGTCACCTGAATCCGAGGTGTGGAATCCCCACGTCTGTGTTTGCATTAACATGAAACCATGGACTCCCATTTTTCTGGGTTCCATAACTGCAGGTTGTGCAATCGTATACAGGTAGTGAATGACCACAATTGAGTCCCAAATATATGTTTTTAACTGAAACGTTTGTTTGTGTGAGTTTTGGCTCATTCTACAACTTTTCTTGCCACAGTTGTGAATGCGGAATCACTGCAGGTGTTAAATTAGTAACTGTTGAGTCACACTTCCATATGACAGCTATTATGGTTTAGGCATTAGGGTGTTGACTGGCCCTAGGGAGCAGTGATGGGATTCAAAAATTGTTTACTACCGGTTCTGTGGTTGTGGCTTGGTGGGCATTGCAGGGGAAGGTTACTGCATTCCCACCCCACTCCTGGAAGAAGGTTACTGCAAAATCCCCATTCCCTCCCTACCCCACTAACCTGATTTCCAGCTCCGTTCTCCTGTGCAGGGCAACCAAAGAAGACCCAGCCAATCAGCTTGGACTCGGGAGGCGGAGAAGAGATGGGGCTGACGGGGCCAGTCAGAGGCGGTATTGGCTGGTTCTCCGCACTATTCAAAATTTCCGCTACCGGTTCTCCAGAACTGGTCAGAACCTGCTGAATCCCACCTCTGTTTGGGAGGTTCTCATCTGCCCTCAGCCATGGGAACTCCTTTGATGTCTTTGGCCAGCCCTCTTAGCCTCAGCCTATATTTTACTCTATATTTTATTTTATTGCTGTTGGTCTGAGGAATTCTGGGAGTTGAAGTCCACAAGTCTTAAAAGTTGTCAGGTTTGGAGATGCCCTGCTGTAGGGAAAAAAGGAAAAGAAGCACTGTGTAATAAACCTCCTTGAGATCCTGAAGGAAAAACGGGATATAAATCTAATAAGAAATAGGTATTGTATTGAAGGGAAGTCTGCCTTTAATGGAGTAATTGTTCCCCATCTGTAAGTTATACACAGTTTGTTCAGTGTAAGATCTCTGATACGAGAAAAAGGTGACTTTTTTTAGTACCAGGTTTCTCATCTATTTTAAAATTCCCTGCAACTCAAGAGAGTTGGAAATCTGCCTTTCTTGAAATGAACGAGAATTGGATTTGAAGGCCTGGCCAGGCTCTGCTAAACAAGGTCTGAAATGAATATGGTTAGGTTCTTCGTGACAAGGAAGCGTTTGTTTACAAAAGGCTAAGAGGCAAAATGTGAACTATTTGAATTTCTTATTCTAAAACTTTTTTTTCTCTTTTGTTTTCCTTAGGCAGTGAGATATGATAATCATTATACCAACACAAAGTATTGCTTGTGCCAGATGTTAAGGGAGCAATTAGAAAACGCACAAGGAAAGAAGCTGCATGCTGCACAGTCCTTGCAGGAAATCTGGTAGGAGTGTTTTCATGCTTTTCATTTTAATTAAAGTGTCCCTGGATAAAGCCAACAGCAAATGTGTTAAAATATTTGTTAAAAGTTTTTAATACAAAAACTTTTGTTTACATCTTATTTTAATGCATGCCCACTGCCATTGCTGGAAGAAAACATTCCATTTATTAAAATAATTCTAATCTTCATATCACTGATGGAATTTAATCTTAGCTTACTCTTCTTATTTCATATTATTCAAAGTAATATAAACACCTAATGTAAAATTATCAAGAGGAGTTCTTTTGAGCACCACTTGTGTAGTTTGTATATGTATTAAATTTATATGCTGCCCATCTTGCCCAGAGGCAGCTTACAATGAAGTAAAAACGACAAGGTAAAACATTGAAATATTCAAATAATATTTCACGTTAACATTAAAATTGATGTTAGCTTTTTTTTGTCGGAAAACCCCCAAAGACCTGAAAAGCTTAACAATAGAATAGAATAGAATAGAATAGAATAGAGAATAGAATGACACCAGACCAGAATAGAATAGAATAGAATAGAATAGAATAGATAGAATAGAATAGAGAGGAATAGCATAGAATAGAAAGGAATAGACTGGCTAGACTAGAATAGAATAGAATAGAATAGAATAGAATAGAATAGAATAGAATAGAATTATTAGTGTGATTGGGCACAGAAGGAATTTGTCTTCAGTGCAAATACTCTCAGTGTACATAAAAGAAAAGATACATTCGTCAAGAGTTAAGAATCAGGTGCAACACTTAATAATAGTCATAGGGTACAATAAGCAATCAAAATAAGAGGTTGAATCTATGCGAAAACAACACTTTTTATGCAAAATTGCTCAGAAGTCAGTCTTTAATGAAACCTCTTCCCAAGTAAATAGGGATAAGATTGACACCTAGGGGTATCGTTCTTGTTATTTATTTACTTGGATCTCAAAAAGTTATGCATGCTTAGGCCTTCTTTTTACTGGATGGGAGGCCTGCAACGCATCTCAAAGCTCTGGCTTACCTGGTCTGAAGGTGTCCGAAGAAGGCAGTGGCAGATGGACTGCCACCAAGAAAATAACAGGACTGTGTCTATGTATCTTCAAGGGTTGAGTTCATTTTGAAAGGAGATTTTACCTTACTTGATCAAAGAAGCCTCTTTAACTTTTACTGTACAGTCAGTGCTTTTCATAATACAGGTAGTTGTCGACTTATGACCACAATGGAGGCCAAAATTGCTGTTGTTAAAAATGAGCCTCGTCCCATTTTATGATTTTTCTCACCACGTTGCTAAGTGAATCCCTTAAGTTGATAAGTTAGTAACCCGGTCGTTTAGTGAATCTGGCTTCCCCATTGACTTTGCTTGTCAGAAGGTCACCAAAGGGGATCGCGTGATCCCAGGGACTCTGCTTAACCATCATAAATACATACCAGTTGCCAAGGGTCTGAATTTTAATCACATGATTGTGGGGATGCTGCAATGGTCATAAGTGTGAAAAAATGATCATTGGGGGCAATAGGCTGACTCTGTAAACCACTTAGAGAGGGCTGGAAAGCACTGTGAAGCGGTATATAAGTCTAAGCGCTATTGCTTTTGCCCTTCCTTCCTTCCTTCCTCCCTCCGTCCCTTCCTTCCTTCCATTCCCTTCCTTTCCTCCATCCATCCATCCATCCATCCAATCATGATGCACAATGCTTAGAAGGCAATGTTGCAGGCTAACTCTGCCCACTGCCAGGAATTCGATCCTGACCAGCTCAAGGTTGACTCAGCCTTCCATCCATCTGAGGTGGGTAAAATGAGGACCCAAATTATTGCGGGCAATAGGCTGACTCTGTAAACCGCTTAGAGAAGGCTGTAAAGCACTGTGAAGCGGGATATAAGTCTTAAGTGCAATTGCTGTTGCTATAAGTCACATGTTTCAGTGCTACTGTAACTTTGAATGGTCACTGAATGAACTGTTGTAAGTCTTGTTTACGAATGTGTAAATATTGGTGTGTTTGTGTTCATAAGTGCATGTATAAATATATTTCATTTTCAAAATCCAAGACCATTTTCTAGAATTAATTTGATATTTTTTTTTAAATTAGTGAGGTTTTCGAGATGGGTAGCTTCTTTCAAGAAGCATCTGATTTACTGGAGAAGAAAAAAGTTTCGCTACAAGTGAAGAGCCCAAATAATGATGATCGCACTGAAGACACAGATGTCATCAAAATGGCTGTTAAGTTTGATAAGTAAGTGAGATAATTAGATTGAAATATACTGTGCTGCATATAGTATGAACGTATTATGACTATAATAGAATAACAGAGTTGGAAGGAACCTTGGAGGTCTTCTAGTCCAACCCCCTGCCTAGGCAGGAAACTACACCACTTCAGACAAATGGTTATTCAATCTCTTCTTAAAATCTTCCAGTGTTGGGGCATTCACAACTTCTGGAGGCAAGTTGTTCCACTGGTTAATTGTTCTCACTGTTAGGAAATTTCTCCTTAGTTCTCCTTTGGTTCTCTCCTTGATTAGTTTCCACCCATTGCTCTCAGGTGGTTTGGAGAATAGCTTGACTCCCTCTTCTTCGTGGCAGCCCCACAAATATTGAAGCACTGCTATTATGTCACCCCTAGTCCTTCTTTTCATCAAACTGGACATATCCAATCCCAGCAACCATTCTTTATATGTTTTAGCCTCCAGTCCCCTAATCATCTGGATACTAAATCATCTGCGCATACTGGATACTAAAATAACCAGATTTCTGCTAAACTGCCAACTTGCTTGTATAGTGATCCTTCCAGTGACAAAGTCATGTTGGCTGAATTCTCACAAAAGCTAGGAGATGAGTTTCACAGTGAGGTTTCAATAACTTCCATCTATTTGGAGATTCTCATTCATCCAGGTCATGCTTGTCCCAAAGATGCTTTTTCAAAAGGCAACTGGACTTCGTTTTTCCTTTGAAGACCTTTTCCTTCCAGCTCTGTTTTGGTTGATTGATTATTAACTCAAGAAGCAGTCACAAGGCTGGATCAACAGTTGATCCAAGAACTTCAGCGAGTCAACAGATTTGAGATGACCTTTTGTATACAGATCAGTGCTTCTCAAGTTCAGCAACTTTTTAAGAAGCGCAGACTTCAACTCCCAGCTTGAGAAGCACTGAGATAGACTACCGAGGATCATTAGGGCCACCTTCCGTCCACCCTGGGCAAAAGATGCTTGGCATTCAGTTTTATATCCTTGCAAAAATTGCAAGCCAAACGATGTGAAAAGTCCTGGGTGCGTTCTTTAGCATCTTCAGTTTAAAGGACCCAGCAGCCAGTGTTCAGCTTGTCTCAAAGATGGTGTTGTTTTTTTTTCAAAAATCAACTGGATTTTCTTGATTGTTTTTTTTTCCTTGAAGAGGTTTCGTTTCTCATTTAGGAAGACTTCAATTCTTCTTGGATGAGAAGTGAAACATCTCCAAGGAAAAACGAATTCCAGTGGCCTTTTGAAAAACCACTTTTGGGGTTTGCCTCCATAGTTCCACTGTCCCCCCCATGATTAGGATAATCAATTCCGATCATTAGTTTCTTTGGTTAATTTTTTTTCCGGTCAGCCCTTTGAGGTCAGCTAAATCAAGAAACAGATTTCACAGGAACACTAGAACTATAGTTTTCTTAATAGTCCGTAGCAGAGGTGGGATTCAAAAATGTTTTACTACCAGTTCTGTGGGCGTGGCTTGGTGGGCATGGCATTGCTTGGTGAGTGTGACTTGGTGGGCGTGGCAGAGGAGGCAAAATCCCCATTCTCTCCTCACCCCACTAACCTGCTTTCCAGCTCCGTTCTCCTGTGCAGGGCAACCAAAGAAGACCCAGCCGATCAGCTGGGACTCAGGAGGCAGAGAATAGATGGGGTTGGCAGGGCCAGTCAGAGGTGGCATTTGCCGGTTTGCTGAACTACTCAAAATTTCTGCTACCGGTTCTCCAGAACTGGTCAGAACCTGCTGGATACCATCTCTGATCCATAGTAACAGTCTCTTGCAAGCCTGAATGTGTAAGCTCTCCTCCTGCTTAATCCCCAGTAAATCAGGAAAGAGTCACCTCCAAATACTATCTTCCTTAAGCAATATTTCAACCCCTTTATTTAGGAAACATGCCTATTTCCATCAAGATCACCTCCCTGATTTTCTATAGTTTTTCAACAAATTAAACTGGTTCACATCCATTCCTTGGCTGTTTATTTTGTCTTTCTCATGTTTATATTTGAGCCCTGTTGTAACATTGAACAGTCACTAAGCGAATTGTTGTAAGTCAAAGACTATCCGTATTCTAAAGCAGGGGTCCTCAACCACCGGGCCGCGGACCGGTACCGGTCCGTGGAGCACTCTGTACCGGGCCGCAAAGAAAAAAAATATTTAAAAAATGGCGGCTTTCTTCGCCTTCGGTGAATGCTGCTGGGATCGGGGATCAAGGACACAAATGAAAGGGGAGGGAGGAAGCAACCGAAGCCTGTCCTGCTCTCTGGCTCAGCGGCTTCGGTTTCCTCCCGCCTCGTTCCTCTCTCAGTCGCTCTCTTGCTGCTCCACCAGCCCAGGAAGAAACTGCTTCAAAGAAGCCGGGGTGTGTGGCTTTTCCTGTCGCCACAGCTCCTCCGAAGCGCCCGTTCACCCCCACCCCGCCCGGCTGCGCGCGGTTCAATTCAGTGCCCCGTTCTGCCTGTCTGGTTGTTTGGGAGCAGCTTTGGCTGAGAATAATAACTATTCGCCTCTTTTTATCAGCCGAAGCTGCTCCGAAACGAAGGCAGGCAGGCAGGCAGGCAGAACGGAGCACTGGGTTGAACTGCGCGCGGGCGGGCGGGGTGGGGGTAAACGGGCGCTTCGGAGGAGCTGCGGCGACAGGAAAAGCCACCCCACCCCCCGGCTTCTTTGAAGCAGTTTCTTCCTGGGCTGGTGGAGGAGCGATAGAGTGACTGAGAGAGGAACAAGGCAGACACCTGAGGGAGGGAGGGAGGGAGACACCTGAGGGATGGGGCTGAGGGAGGCAGGGCCGAGGCGCTCCCTGAACCTGGTGGTTTGCTGGCAGACGTTTTATTACCCGACTAGGTAACAACATCAGATGTTACCTAGTCAGGTAATGAAACGTCTGCAAGCAAACCACCAAACTCGGACTCTTCCCCCCCCCCCTCCCGGTCCTTGAAAAAGTGTTTGTGCTTGAAACTGGTCCCTGGTACAAAAAAGGTTGGGGACCTCTGTTCTAAAGCACTGAAGTTGTTCCTGAAAAATCAGCATCTCCTCGCTTCAACTCTTCTCACCTCTCAGAAGAGCCGGACTACCAGAAGCTTCTTCCTATCTTCTAGTACAGTGTTTCCTGAACTTGGCCACTTCAAAATGTGTGGACTTCAACTCCCAGAGTTCCCCAGCTGGCTTGCTAACTTGAGAATTCTTGGGAGTTGAAGTCCACACCTCTTAAAATTGCTACATTTGAAAAATATAACAGCTTGGGCTGTTGAAGATGATTGCGGCCCGCTGGCCTACGGTGAGTATTTATGGTTTCCTTTTCTTTTTTTTTCCTCTTCAGACGAGAGTATCCCCCACAAATTACCCCCAAAATGTATCTTCTGGAATGGTGCAGGAAAGAGAAGCTGCTTCAACCTGTTTATGAAACAGTAAGAAGTCATAGGATGAAATTCATTTGTTAAACCATACTGTGATGACCCGGAGTGTAACACAAACGTAACAAAATGTAAAACGTAAATAAATGTCCTTTAATGCCTCCAACTCGACCCCACTGTTCAATAATTCTCAGCTGGAGATAAAACTTACTCAAAAATAGTCTTCAAAAGTAAACAATACAGTCTGAACTTAATGAGCAGATAGAGGTGAAATAAAAAACCCAAAACAAACTACATTGAAGGAATTTCCACAACAGATCAGGATAAGTAATTACCAACTTCAAGGAGATAACAAGGCACAGTCTGTTGGAAGGACGCCAACCAAGATAACTTCAGCCCAAGATAAAACACACTTTGCTTCTGGCAACACTGTGCTTTAACCGTCTCTCTTATATACTATTCTCCCCAGCTGCAACCAATGAGGGAAATCATGGCCACTTCCTCTCTCGTAAGCCAAGTTGTTTCCTTCTCCATTCCTCTCTGCGTGTCCTAGGGTGAAGAGGGGATGGACCTGGTTCTTCCTCTGACTGCCCAACCAGCCTCTGCCCTTCCCCAGCTTCCTCCACAACCTCCGGAGCCACACCTCCGCTCCCTGTCGGCTGTTCCTCCTCTCCCTCAGAGTCCGACTATACCAAGTGCATGACACATACCTCCCCAAAGGGAATCTTCTTACGCTGGTCTATGAGCACAATAAATATTTGATTTGAATAGGGAACCTCGTTCTCTTAAATATTTAGCTCCGATAGCAAGAAATATTTGGGGTGGGGGGAGGGGGGAGGCTGTGCAAATATTTGTTATGTGTCTGAGGGAATTTTGACCCGGTCTGTTTGCATACTAGGCCCAAGCCTCTTCTACCACAAGCTGCCTTTGAAATTCTCCAGCTTTTCTGTCTTCTGGAAGCAGCTGTTCAGGAAAACCAAAGAACCGAAAGCCCCTTTGAATGCAGCGGGCCAGCTGCCTTAAGCTTCTGGGTCCCAGCTTTAAACTGCGGATGCCTGTTCCCAGCCTCGAACTGAAATGTTGCACCTGTTGGGGATTTGATAGTTTCCCCCAACATTTCATTCCAACGCCCGTTGAATGGATCGCTTGCGTTGACTTCAAATCCAACCCCCCCCCCTCTTCGTTTCTCCCCTTGCTCTAGATCGAAAGACCCCGGGATCGACTGTTCTGTTCCGTTGTGACGGTGGCTGGGCAAAAATACAGCTCGACGTTATGGTAAGCAGCCCTTGCGGATCGTTTGCTAGAGAGAGTGAAGTGTTGTTCATGACAACTCGGAAAGAGAGGATTATGATAATGCTACAGCAGTGATCCCCAACCTTTTTTACGCCGCGGCACGGTATCCCCAACCTTTTTTATGGCGCAGCCCGGTACCGACATCAGCTGGGCGCCGCCATCTTGTTTTGATGAAAAAGTGCTTCCGGTGAGCTTTCTACCCGGAAAAGCTCACCGGAAGCACTTTTTCATCAAAACAAGATGGCGGCGCCCAGCAAGCCAGCGGCCCGGTAGGACTTGTTCCACGGACCGGTACTGGTCCGCGGACCGGTGGTTGGGGACCCTGTGCTACAGAATGTTGGTACATTATATTATATTATATTATATTATATTATATTATATTATATTATATTATATTATATTATATTATATTATATTATATTATATTATATTATATTATATTTATTTTATTATATTATATTATATTATATTATATTATATTATATTATATTATATTATATATATATATATATATATATATATATATATATATATATATATATATATATATGGATCTTTGGTTATTCGGGTTCTCTCCGCGTAAGATTCAAAGTATCTAGGCAACGTTTCGGCGAGGTCCCACTCGCCATCTTCAGGCTGGTGCTTTCGGCTTAGTGCCAGTGCAAGCAGTGTGTGACCGGAGCTGCCATCTCTCTCTATATACAAGTGGTGGGGGATGGTGTGCTGGGCTGGTTGGCTGTGCTGCAGCCTCTTGATTAGTTGAAGGAGTTGATGTTGGTATAATGGGCTGTGTAATGGCCTTTTGTTGTGGAGATATCCTGGATCTTGTGCTGTCATCTCCTGGGTCGTTAGCCTCTTGTGTTTTAACGGCTTGGGTAATGGGTTGTGTGATGGGCTTGTGAGTTCTTTTGTTGTGGTATCCTGGGTCTTGCGTTGTAATCTCCTGGGTCGTTTGTGTTTTGATCTCTTTTCCATTAGCCTCCTGTGTAGTAACAGCTTGGGTAATGGGTTGTGTGATGACCTTGTGAGATTTATTGCTGTGGTATCCTTGGTCTTGTGCTGTGATATCCTGGGTCATTGCTGTGTTGTGACTTCTTGAGTTCTTGAGGTGTAATTTCTTGAGTTTTCTGATGTGATGTCCTGAGCAGGTGGCTGTGATGTAGCATTTTGGGTTTTTAATATGGCTTTGAGTTTGGGGTCTGGGTCTGTGTTCGTTTGGCTTCGAGTTCGTGGTCGTGCCACATCTTCATGGTGGGGTCAGTTCGCTTCATGTATGGTTCAGAGGAGTTTGAAGTGGGTAGTGATGCAGCTGCAGTGCGGCTTCTGGTCTGTGGTCGTGTCTCATCTTCTGTGTGGGTGTGAGTCTGATTTTTACGTGGAAGTGTGGTGGTGGCATCTTGTGTGGCCCTCATGGGTGTGGGTCTGGTGTCATTTATCATGTTGGGTACTCGTCTGTTCATGAGGCGGGTTTCCAAATGGCTGGTAAGCGGGAGGTGTCATCTCTTTTATTCATGCTGTGTGGGCGTTTTTCTATCTCTATGGCTTCTCTGATTATTCTGCTGCTGTGGTGTTCAGTTTTGGCGATAGTTCTGGTATTTTTAAGGTCAATCTCATGTCCTGTGGCTTTGAGGTGTTGGACCAGGGAAGAGGTTGGTTCTTCTTTTTTGATTGAGTTCTTATGTTCTTCAACGCGTGCACTTATTCTTCTGTTAGTTTGTCCAATGTATGTGGTGAGGCAGGCAGTGCAGGGGATTTCATATACTCCTTGGTTTTCTAACTCGATTTTGTCTTTAGGGTTTCTTAGGATGGTGGATATTTTTCTGTTTGTGCAGAATGCTGTTTTAATGTTGTGTTTTTGGAGGATCTTGCTGATTTTGTCTGTAGTGCCTTTTATATATGGGAGGAGGGCTTTGCCGTTCTCTTGTTCTCTGTCTTGGATTTTGGTTGGGGTTTCTTTTTGGATTAGGTGGGTGATCTTCTTTCTTTGAAATCCATTGGCTGTTAGTACGTTGGTGAGAGTGTTTAGTTCGGTTTTTAGGTGTTGTTCATCAGCTAAGCATTTTGTTCTGGAGATGAGTGTCTCAGCTACGGAATTGATCTGTGCTGGGTGGTGGTGTGAGAGTGCGTGTAGATAGCGGTTTGTATGTGTTTTCTTTTGGTAGATGGTGTGTCCTAGGAGCCATTGGGTTTTTGTATACCAAGACATCTAGAAAGGGAAGTTGATTGTTAGCTTCTGTTTCCATGGTGAATTGTATTTTGGGGTGTAGGCTGTTGAGGTGTGTGAGGAAGTTGTTCAGTTTTTCTTTCCCGTGTGGCCAGATTATGAAGGTGTCATCTACGTATCTGAGCCAGAGTTTGGGTTTGTGATCATATTTTTCTAGAGCTTGTGTTTCAAAGTGTTCCATGTAGAGGTTTGCGATGACAGGTGAGAGGGGTGATCCCATGGGTGCTCCTTCTATTTGTTTGTATTTTTGTCCATTGTAGGTGAAGTATGTATTGGATAGACAGTGGTTGGTCAGATCTAGGATGTGCTTGGGGGTTGTATTTGTTTTGGATGGCTGTCAAGGCTTCTTTTATTGGCACTTGGGTGAAGAGGATATGACATCGAAGCTAACTAGTAGGTCGCTGGGTTGTAAGTTTTGTTTCTTTATGATCTCGATGAACTGGAATGAGTTTCTTACATGTGAGTTGATGGATTCTGCATAGGGCTGTAGTTGTTTGGCGAGAAATTTGGCTAGGTTTTGTAGAGGTGAGCCTATGGAGCTGACTATTGGTCTAAGTGGAGTTCCTTCTT
The DNA here is from genome assembly GCF_049901735.1 of Notechis scutatus. Lineage (NCBI taxonomy): Eukaryota > Metazoa > Chordata > Lepidosauria > Squamata > Elapidae > Notechis > Notechis scutatus. The sequence goes on from NC_142017.1 coordinate 17,134,007, forward strand.
TGTGTATCTTGGGGAGACCATAAAGCTTAGGGCATCTGGATGATTTCTCTCTGGGTATGATTCTTTGCTGGATTTCTTCACTGATGGGGAGGCTTTTATTTTGGATCTGGTGGTTTTTTCCAGGTAGGTGGTGGGGTCTGTCTTTAGGGGTTTGTATGTGGGGTCTAGGAGTAGGTTGGTTAACTTGGTTTGGTAGTCAGATGTGTTCATAACCACTGTTATGTAATCCAGGATATCTCCACAACAAAAGGCCATTACACAGCCCATTATACCAACATCAACTCCTTCAACTAATCAAGAGGCTGCAGCACAGCCAACCAGCCCAGCACACCATCCCCCACCACTTGTATATAGAGAGATGGCAGCTCCGGTCACACACTGCTTGCACTGGCACTAAGCCGAAAGCACCAGCCTGAAGATGGCGAGTGGGACCTCGCCGGCGTTGCCTAGATACTTTGAATCTTACGCGGAGAGAACCCGAATAACCAAAGATCCACATACAAATACCCTGAGAACCTCAGAAAACAATATATATATATATATATATATATATATATATATATATATATATATATATATATATATATATGTATATATATCAGTGTTCGCCAACTGGTGGGCCAGGGATCACTGGTGGGCCGCGAGAAAATTTTGCGGGTCCGCAGAGAAATGTCCCCCTCGAAAGCACTCCCCCAAAGCAATAAATCCAGGCTGTGCAGGAACACAAGGCTGCGCCACCCACATGGCCCGCCCACCTGCTGGCCCCCACCCTTCGGCAGAGTGCAAACCTTACCTTGAGTAGAGCCACGTGAGGTGGAACTGGAAGGTAGCACCACCGGCTGGGGAGGGAAATCTGCCCCGGGGTGGCTTGCTGACGTGGGTGAGAAAGTCGGTCCCATATTCCAGAGCTGCCAAATTCACAAGACTGGCCTTTTGGTCATCCCGGAGCAGCTCCTCCTCCAGTCCACGGCAGGCCAGTGCACCCGGGTGGAGGAGCAGCTGCTCCAGGATGACCAAAGGACCAGTCCTGTGACTACTGCAGCTCTGGAATATGGGACCGACTTTCCCCACCAAGGTCAGCAAGCCACCTGTCAGTCAAAATTCATATTAGTGATCCGCGGGATTTAAAATTATGAGTTTGGTGGTCCCTGAGGTCCAAAAGGTTGGCAACCCCTGATATATATTATGTTGGTGTATTATGATAGTGCTACGTAATGTTGGCCGCTAGCTAAGATTCTGCGCAGTTCGGAGACACCCCCTCTCCCATCCCACTCCTGGCTGGCCCCACCCACCCCTCCCCACCCCTCCCAGGAGTCCCCATGGTGCGTGTTTTGGATGCAGGTAAGTGTGGCATGTGCAGATGGTCGGAGAGGGTGAAAAACGGGCCTCCGGGAAGTTCGGGAAGGCCGGTAATGGGCCCATTTCCAGCTTCCTAAGAGCCTCCGGAGCCCGGCGAGGCCATTTTTGCCCTCCTGGAGGCTCGAGGAAAGCCTCCGGAGCCCGGGGAGGGAAAAGACAAGCCACACGCCACGGTGCAGGAGGCTGAATAGACCACGCCCACCATGGCCACGCCCACCCAGCAACCGAGCAGAGAACCTGTCGCTCAAATGTTGGAAGCCCACCCCTGGCTATGGTACCTTTAGATCAGGGGTCTCCAACCGTGGCAACCTTAATCCTTGGGGACTTCCAATTCCCCGAATTCCATGCTGGCTGGGGAATTTTGGGCATCCAAATTCAGACGCTTGGCAACTGGCTTCCTATTTATGGATCGTCACTGTGTCCCTGGGGTCACGTGATCCCCTTTTGCAACCTCCTGACAAGCGAAGCCAATGGGGAAGCCAGGTTCACTTAACAAGCGTGTGACGGACTTAACTGCGGCGATTCACTTAACAACCGGGACAAGAAAGGTTGTAAAAGGAGGCAAAACTCACTTAAATGTCTCACTTCATTTAACATAAATTTTGGGCTCCATCGTGGTCATTAAGTCGAGGACTACCCGTATATGCAGTAGATAATCTGACGAATGCAGAGTTTGGGCTTTATGTCTAGATAGGATAGGATAGGATAGGATAGGATAGGATAGAATAGGATAGGATAGGATAGGATAGAATAGAATAGAATAGAATAGAATAGAATAGAATAGAATAGAATGGAATGGAATGGAATGGAATGGAATGGAATAGGAATGGAATAGGAATGGAATGGAATGGAATGGAATGGAATAGAATTTAGAGTAGAATAGAGTAGAGTAGAGTAGAGTAGAATAGAATAGAATAGAATAGAATAGAATAGAATAGAATAGAATAGAATAGAATGTAGAGGAGAGGAGAGAATAGACTAGACTAGACTAGACTAGACTAGGATAGGATAGGATGGAGTGGAGTGGAGTAGAATGGAATGGAATCGAATCGAATGGAATGGAATTGAATTGAATTGAATTCTTTATTGGCCAAGTGTGACTGGATACACAAAGAATTTGTCTTGGTGCAAATGCTCTTGGTGTACATAAAAGATACATTCGTCAAAGAGTCAAGAATCATCAGGTGCAACACTTAATAATAGTCATAGGTTACAATAAGGAATCAAATCATACTAGGAAACAGTCCATATAAATCGTAAGGATATAAGCGACAAAGTTACAGTCATACATTCTCAGGTGGGAGGGGATGGGTGATAAGGAGTGATGAGAAGATTAATAGTAATAGTAGTAGTGTAGACTTTGTAAATAGTTTGAAAGTGTTGAGGGAATTATTTGTTTAGGTGAGTGATGGCGTTCGGGAAAAAACTGTCCTTGTGTCTGGTTGTTCTGGTGTGCAGTGCTGCGTAGCGTCGATAGGTAGTCCTTCACTTACAACTGTTCATTTAGGGACCGTTTGAAATTGCAACCCTTCATGAAAATTTTAGCAAAAAAAATGGAATTTGGATATAGGAAATAACAAAACAGAACCGGAAATTTTTCTATTAGGCATGCTAGAACCAAATATGAAAAAGAAATACCAATATTTGATTTTGCATATTATAATAGCAGCTAGAATAAGTTTTGCTCAAAAGTGGAAATTGGCTATGACCCCTTCAGAAAACATGATAATTAATAAGATTCACGAATGTGCCGAAATGGATAGATTAACTAAATTGCTAAAAGATAATCAAGACAGTGAATATTACAAAACATGGGATATCTGGTATGATTGGATAAAGAAAAGGTGATATCGGATGATTTGGTGATATTTTGAAAAGGGTGACGTGTAAATAAATGTAAATAAACTGTATGTATGCGTGTATAGGACGAAGGAGTTATTATGACAATGTACAACACGCTATCAAAAGGGAAGTACAAGTGTATCTATTGCTCAAACGATGCTGTAAAATGTATATGTTTTTAATTTTACAAATGTTGAATAAATATATTATTTTAAAAAAAGAAAGAAAGAAATTGCAACAGTACTGAAGGAAGTGACATCCAGTCCTCAGAGTTACAACTCTTGCGGCGTTCCCACGGCCACCAGATCAAAATCCAAACTCTTAGCAACCATATTCCCGTCTTCTTCTTTTCCAGGGAAAAATCCAAGAAACTAGCAGAACAAGCGGCCGCTATCGCCTGTTTAAGAACTCTGGGCCTCCCCGAAGGCAAACGCAACGAAAGCCCCAATCACACCTTGCTTAACAAGCGCAAGAGGCAAGATCAGGAACTTTCGAACTGTGATGAACACACAGACAGCTTTGCCGTCGATGCTGTTTGCAAAAAAGCACATTTTCTTCCCAAAGAATCCCTTTGCCACAGTTCCTAATGACCACACTACGCGCACTGGCGTTTTGCAACTATGCAGCTCCCCGTTTCCACCCAAATTCTCTGCCCTTTATTTTTTTTTCTTGGAGGCAATCAGGTGGAACAGGTAAATTTGAATTTTGATCCATGTCTCCTGGGGATCTCCAGGGAATCTCGTACCATTTTTTATTTTGCACCTTTTAATTGGGAGAATTAATGCTTTTTGAGCCAACCTTTTCCGTCTCTGGGAGTCACAGAGCAGGCATTCCTCAAATTCTTTTATTTCAATTGTCTGCCCTCTCTCAAGATCATTCATACCTTGCAAGATACCGGCTCTCTTCACTCAAGCATCTCATGTTCTTCGTCCAAAATCTCACGACATACGTGAGGATTCAAGATCTTTTAAATTTTAATGGTGATAGATTGCACACACAGCAGGACTGGGGAGCAGGGGGGGGGGAGGTCACCCTCGTGGTGCCTGCAAATGCCACACTGCTGACTTTGTCTAGGGCAGGGGAGTGCAATCTTGGCAACTTTAAGACTTGTGGACTTCTGGCTGGCTGGGGAATTCTGGGAGCTGAATATTGAGAATGGAAGATGGAATTCTGAACCGTTCTGATTGGGGCTTATTTCAGAATGCAATATTTCATTTGCAGCCGATTCTTTTCCAGGGGAAGAAATGGAGGAATAGCAGCAAACAAAACGTACAGCTTGTTTAATGTCAGTTTCCCCTAATGCTATTTTTTTTTTTTTACAATATTTTTTTTTGTCTCCAAAATTAAAATACAAAATAGTGGAGGGGGGGACAAAAAAAAAGCCCCCAAACATCCACTACAGACAGAGCAGTGAAATAATAGTAATAAAAACGCATGTACAAAAAGTAACAGATGACAACTATATCATTAACATTAAGTCTAAAATGTGTCCATCCTGGTAGAATGCTGAGAAATATATCTAAAATTAGCATAAAGTGCTAATTTTACCTTAAGGAGAGCGGGTGACCAGACTGGATTTGGAAACCTTGCGCCATTCATTTGTCCTTACGCTTGGCAGAGCATGGTTTTAAATAACATGGAAGCATGACTCTTGGAATCTGCATTACAAATAGCGCCCCTTTATGAAGCCTGTAAGTCACAATTCAAAGGCATTTGCCACCCTAAGCTCTGGTTCAAGCCCTTTTTGCTTTGATTTAAATCTGAACCAAGATTAAGAGAATAAAAGGAATGGCCCAAATCTGATTTATTCCAATGAGCATATGTCTTTTTCTTCTGGCAGATGTTCCTTTAATGCAGGGGTCGCCAACCTTTTGGACCTCACCAAAGTCATAATTTTAAATCCCGCAGACCAGAGACCCTGGGAAAATCCCCCCCAAAAATCTGCAGGAAAATTCCCCCACCCCGTTTTTTCTACCGATCGATTCTTTATTTGGGATCGCAGGATACCAGCTCCAGCTCCATTCTCAGGGGAGAGAGAGAGAGAGAGACTTTTGGTTTCATGCAAGGAAAGCAGCAGAAGTCTTTCTTTCTCTCCCCCAAACTCTGCCAGAAATGAGTCTTTGTGAGACTTGTCGTGCCGGCGCAGCCTCTTGGAGCAGGAGGCCTTGCAGGGTCCCAAGGACTCATTTCTGGTGGAGTTTGGAGGAGAGAAAGAAAGACTTTGGCTGCTTACCTTGCATGCACCCAGAAGCAGAAGAAGAAAGAAGCAGCCCGGTGGCCAGGCAAGTTGAGTGGGGCAAGTCCTCCCCCCCTCTGCCCTTCCTCCTCTCCCCTCACTACCTCATGTTGTTCTCAATGCAAGCGACGCAAGCCTTGTGTTCCCACTGGCCACGTGGGCGGTGCAGCCTTGTGTTCCTGCGCAGCCTGGATTAATTGCTTGGGGGGTGACATTTCTCTGGACCACCAACATTTTCTTGCAGACCACCAGTGGTCCCCGGCCCACTGGTTGGCGACCACTGCTTTAATGAGAAATGAAAGGCAGGACTGGGAATGGGCAGGAAAGCACTTCTCAAGCAGCCAGCGGATTGAGAAAGCACCTGAGACTCGGCCAGATGGTAGGTAGACATGTTCAGTGCTGGAAACCTGCTGGCAAGGATGGGTGGATTTCTTTATGGAAAGATGTGATGCTCCCCCCGTTTGATATTTTTCTTTGTTATTTTGTTTTCCAATGGAATAAACGCTCCCTTTTTCTTTGCTTCGTTGATCTGATTGGAGCAGGAGCTAATCCAGCAGTGGCGATCTTGAAGATCTGGGTCAGGCTTTTGCTCGAGCGATTTTGAGAGCGGAGTGGTGGCCTAGAGGTGAAGACACTCGCCTTCCACTCAAGACGGTTGAGAGTTCAATCCTACTGGCAGATATTTCCTAGGGCAGTGGTCCCCAACCTTTTTGTACCAGGGACCGGTTTCAAGCAGAAAATTTTTGCAAGGACGGGGGGGGAGAGAAGAGAAGGAGGCTTCGCTCTCTCGCTGCCCACCAGCCCAGGAAGAAACTGCTTCAAAGAAGCGGGGGGCTTTTCCGCCGCAGCTATTCCGGCGCCATTTCACCCCCACCCACCTCGCCCGCCCGCACGCGCGCTTCAATCCACAGTGTCCTTCTGCCTGCCTGCCTGCCTGTCTTAGTTTCTGGTTGTTTGGGAGCAGCTTCGCTGAGAATAATAACTATTCGCCTCTTTTACTCAGCTGAAGCTGTCCCGATTCAACCATTAACGGAAGGCAGGCAGGCAGGCAGAACGGAGCACTGGGCTGAACCCCGCGCGTGCGTGCGCGGTGCGCGGCGGGCGGGCGGACGGGGTGGGGGGTGGGGAGAAACGGGCGCTCGGAGGCGCTGCGGGCGACAGGAAAGCTCCCCCGCTCTCTTTGAAGCAGTTTCTTCCTGGGCTGGTGGAGGAGCGAGAGAGCGACTGAGAGAGCTGACCCAGAGAGAAGGACAGGCTCGGTTGCTTCCTCCTTCCCTTCTTTCATTTGTGTCCTTGATCCCCGATCCCAGCAGCATTCACCGAAGGTGAAGAAAGCCGCCATTTTTTAAAAAAATTCTTTGCGGCCCGGTAGAGAGTGCTCCACGGCCTGGTACCGGTCCGCGGCCCGGTGGTTGGGGACCCCTGTCCTAGGGCGTTAAAAAAAATCTGCTGTGAACTTTGCATTGGCGTCAGGAAGGGCATCCGGCCAGTAAACGCTCAGCTCCATCCATTTGCCCTGATTCTACCCCGAATTAAGGGATTACAGGGCCGTAAAAAAATTAAAAAGATCATGGATGGCCTCTAAAGGATCGTTTAGAATCAGTTCTCTGCAAATGAAAGAAATCTTTTGCTACAAAATGCCAAATTGATAGCTATTTAAACAGAAGTCCAATTAAGGCTTAACATAAACCAATCCAAAAACCCAGAATACAATGACCAGAGTACAGAGCTTCACAAAGGACTCGGAGATTACTGAACTGCTTTGCTTCCTGCAAACTCTTCGTCATTGAGGACTGACTTTTATCCCTTATGGGAGGGATAAGGGATAAGCCTTACTCCCGAGTTGCCCCTTTTGTTTCAGCTGCTCTCGCTTTCTAGCATCTCTGTGCATACGCGCACTGGGAACAGGCTCCCCTGGGTCCTCTACCTCGCTGCTAGCAGACTCCAAAGGCTCCGGAGTCAGCACCCCACTCCCAGATGGTCCTGGCCCCATCCCTGCATCGGATGCAGGAGCCTCCTCCGAGTCCTCTCCAGACTTCCTGACCGGTCCCCTTTCTTCCTCGCTGTCCGATACCTCTGCCGTCCGCACCGACTGTTGGCAAACCTCAACACCCTGTGTGTTAAACAGCTGACATGCAGCAATTGGCTGTGCCGCGCGAAGCAGCTTGAGCTTGAAAACCAGGAAATAAAAGGTCAGAACACAGCCTGGGCAGGTGGGAGGGCCCAGCAACTGATCATCGGAGCAAACCGTTTTCGCTCACAAATGATCCTCGGAGCTACCGGTTCAGCTGAACCGGGCCGAACCAGCAGACTACCCCCCACTGAAAACGATGGTTTTCAGGGGAAGTTGTTATATCTGTTGTGCACATCGGAGGGCAGCACAAACTGCGGGCTCTCCCATCCTCACAGCCATGTGCCACATTGATAGGAAGCAGCAGAGAACGGCAGGAGAGCTCCAAAATTCTTGCAGACAAGCGGAGCAACCAAGCCCTAACCTGCAGGGCAAATAAGGTGGAGGGGGGGCGTTTCTCAGTGAAAACACCAGAAAGTTCTGGATTGTTCACCTGGCTCCCGTTGGTAAGAATCCAATTGCTCCAGCATAGAAACTATGCACACCAGTGAGTTTATTTGCAGTCTTTATTTGCAGGGATGAAAGCTGGGTAGCGTCAAATAAACACTGCTGGTTTTAACTTCTGCATTGCTTTGTAGAGTTCCTGGGGATTTCTTCTTGCAGCAGCATGGACATTTTATTAGGCCTTATGCCAGTTTCTGAGACCCACAACAATCGTCTTTTGAACAATATTCCCTGTTGGGGGGGGTATCAAAAACCAAATGAACCCCAGCCTAATCAAGGAGCCCCCAAGATCACGTCCACCAACACTGACAGGGCAAGGCACTTGTATATAAACAAAAAGCAAGCCCTTCTCCCTTCTGGCACTGATGGTGTTACTTACTGGGGTAATGAAATGTCTGCGAGAAAACGACCCAGCTCAGAGAGCACTTAGGACCCAACAGGCTTCTTCCTTCTCTTCCTCTCCACTAACCCTACCCTCTTACAGCACTGATGATGTTACCCACATGGGTAATGGAACATCTGCAAGAATACTAAGCTCTAAGGACCCAACAGACTACTTACTTCCTTCTCTCCACACACTAAGAACCCAACAGGCTTCCTCCTCCTCTCCACAAACCCCATCCTCTTCTAGCTCTGATGACATTACCTAGTTGGCTAATGAAAGGTCTGCAAGAACACAAACTCAAAGAGCACTAAGGACCCAACAGGTTTCCTCCTCTTCCTCCTCCTCCTCCTCCTCCTCTTCTTCTTCCTCCTCCTCCTCCTCCTCCTCCTCCTCCTCCTCCTCCTCCTATCCACAAACCCCACCCCCTTCTAGCACTGATGACGTTACCTAGTTGGCTAATGAAAGGTCTGCAAGAACACAAACTCAAAGAGCACTAAGGACCCAACAGGTTTCCTCCTCCTCCTCCTCCTCCTCCTCTTCTTCTTCCTCCTCCTCCTCCTCCTCTTCCTCCTCCTCCTCCTCCTCCTCCTCCTATCCACAAACCCCACCCCCTTCTAGCACTGATGACGTTACCTAGTTGGCTAATGAAAGGTCTGCAAGAACACAAACTCAAAGAGCACTAAGGCCCCAACAGGTTTCCTCCTCTTCCTCTTCCTCTTCCTCTTCCTCCTCCTCCTCCTCCTCCTCCTCCTCCTCCTCCTCCTCCTCCTCCTCCTCCTCCTCCTCCTCCTCCTTCTCCTCCTCCTCCACCTCCTCTTCTTCTTCTTCTTCTTCTTCCTCCTCCTCCTCCTCCTCCTCCTCTTCTTCCTCCTCCTCCTCCTCCTCTCCACAAACCCCACCCCTTCTAGCACTGATGACGTTACCCAGTTGGTTGATGAAACGTCTGAAAACAACCAAGCTCAAGAGAGCACCAAAGACCCCACTATCAATATTTTTCTGGATTTCCTTTTTCTTTTCCCCTAATCTTTTTTTTTTACCTGCCCTCTCCCGTTAAGAGCGGACACAGAGTAGACCTCAATGCTTTGCAAAAGAGCTCCGTGCATGACACGCTGCCGTGTCTCTCAGGAGACATGTGGGCACCTCAAAAAGAGAGAGTCTCGAATGCCCCTTGACCTTAGATACTCCTGCCTTCGGGACTTCCTTCTCTGGAGGAGATGTTAGCAGAACCTATTTTGGAATGTCCCGGGCACGGAGCCGAGTCTTGTCCTGGAATGTCAGGCTTAATGTCGGACTCGATGCAGTCGGAATAGCAGCAGATCCAGTGCTTTCCCGGGACTCTGGCTTGGAGAGGCAGTGGCTGCGGGACAGCTCAGCTGTTCCGTTTTGAGACTTCAGAAATGCTGTGCTGGTTGTTTCTTTTCCTTTTTAGCTTACCCCCTGTGGCCTGCAGTGAATGCACTTTGCGGGATGCTTTTCAGCAAGTCTTAATGTCATGACAACAGGTGTTCGTTCAAGGCAGCGCTCATTGACAAAAAGGGGGTTTTGTCACTCTTATCAGGAAAAACAGATGGCTGGAGAAGCTGTTGTGCTAACCAAGAGGCAGAAAGGGCCCTGTTGGTGGCTGTGGTCTGGGCTGGCATCAACGTCTTCTTTGCCAAGTGCACGGCCTCTGTGGGAGCTCTTGGTTGTTCTTCCCGCTGCTTCCCTCCAGCCAAGGCAGAAGACACAACGCAGGAACAAAAGTCTCTAGCCGCATTTCAGAAAAATAAATTAATTGGTTTATTAGAAATTGCCATGTTGGTGTGTGGTGGATGCAGCCAGTGCTAAATCCCATCATACATTTCCCCCTTGACCCACCCCCTGGATGTGACTTCCCATTAGGACACATCAGTCTCCAAGAGTCATCCATCATACTCTCCAATAACCTTCTTACACTCCGACAACTTTGGGCTTCTTCTTCTTCTTCTTCTTCTTTTTTCTTCAGCGTTTGTCTCGCGCTCTGGCAAGGTCCGCTAATGTCCTTGAGTATTGCTTCCACGCCTCTCTGTCTGCCACGTATGTCGGGTCTGCCTTCGCGATCTCTAGGTCGGCCTTGATCGTGTCCATCCAGCGTTGCTTAGGTCTACCACGCGGTCTCGCTCCTCCGACAGTCACCTTCATCGCAGATTTGATGATGGATTCTTCCTTGGCGCGACTCACATGGCCGAACCATCGTAGCCGGGACTGCCTCATGACCGTGGGGATGGGCACGACGTTGAACCATCTACGCACTTCTTCATTCCTGTGCGTGTGTTCTGTAGTGGACGTTTCCACCATGTTGATGCGGCATTTGAATACTCCAGCCGGCCTGTCGTGTGGGCCTGTCGTCGGAGGGTCTGCTCTCAGTTACGGTCAGCGTTTAACGGCTTCGCGCATCCAGGGGACACCACTTGGAGGTGGCAGACCGCTCGTCCCCCAACTCCGACAACTTTGGGCTGCTGAGTTGATATCTAGGCATTTCAAGAAGGCCTTGTTTTTCCCCCGCTCCCTTTTTCTGGCAGCTAAAAAGACGAAAGGAGTATCTTTTTAATAGACACTCAGGGGACTTCTGCGTGGCGGGAAGAACCACGCTGCAATTCGGATTCGCTTTCTCCTGCCTGAGCCAGTCCTCCAGCAGCAGATTGCATAAAAGATGCTCCATGATTTAAAAAAAATAAATTGAAAAGGAAGCTTAAAGTTTGAACATTGGCCGTTTTCCAGATTTGAGGGAATGTTGAGTTAGGTTCCATCTTGCTGTAATCAAGATGTTGGCCTACTGTACTATTCAGATCACAGCAGCTCTTCACGGTGGTTGGTACATGACAATGTTTTACATTAAATCTATTATAAGAATAAATCCTAAACTTGCATATCCGGCAGACTCAAATACGAGTAGAGTAGAAATGAGTTGAGTTGAGTTGAGTTGATGATAGGGATAGGGATAGGAATTAGAGTATAGTAGAGTAAAGTTGACGATAGGGATAGAGATATGAATTGAGTAGAATAGAGTAGAATATGAGTAGAATAGAGTAGAATTGAATTGAATTGTTTATTGGCCAAGTGTGATCAAACTTATCTGGTGCATAAGTTCTCAGTGCACGCACATGCTACAACAAAGTGATAAGTCATCGATCATAAATCATAGTTGCACTCATTCATCATAAGGTACAAACAAGCGATAAATCATAAGATCAATACACAGTATACAACTGTAGTAAATATGGTAGATGCTGCAATAGTTGCGCAATGAGCAGACCATTTTTCCCAGTGCAATGGTCTCTCAACAAATGGTTATATGTCAAGGACTTCCTGTAGTATCGGTTTCAAATGTTTACTGGCGTTCATTTCTTGGACCCAAAAACAATTAAATTAAATTAAAACAATTAAATGCTTGCAGGCAACTTAAAGATTAAGACATTACTTAACAACAGAAAAGCTTTGGAGGAATGTTTTTTCCTTCTAGGCAGCTTTCTACCCTCAAAACAACACTATAGGGCAACTGCACATCAGAACAACTAGAGACAAGGATAGTTTTTCCCCCCATGCTATCACTCTGTTAAACAACTCATTCCCACAGCACTGTCAAACTATCTTAAAAGGCAGTATTCCCATCATTATTCTCATCAGGCTCAAGGTTGACTCAGTCTTCCATCCTTCTGAGGTGGGTAAAATGAGGGCCCAGATTGTTGGGGGCAATAGGCTGAATTTGTGAACTGCAAAGAGAGGACCATAAAGCACTGTGAAGTGGTATATAAGTCTAAGTGCTATTGCTATTCTCATCTTCCCTTCACACACACATGCTAATTGTTTCTGGCTCTAGGGGGCGGTGCTCATCTCCATTACAAAGCTAAAGAGCCAGTGCTGTCCGAAGACGTCTCCATGGTCATGTGGCCAGCATGACGAAACGCTGAAGACGCACAGAATGCTGTTCCCTTCCCACCAAAGGGGTTCCTATTTTTCTACTTGCATTTTTACATGCTTTCGAACAACTAGGTTGGCAGAAGCTGGGACAAGTAATGGGAGCTCACTCCATTATGTGGCATTAGGGATTCGAATCACTGAACTGCCAATCTTTCTGATCAATGAGCCACCGCGTCCCTTTGATTCGCTTAATGACAGTGATTTGAATAGAATACTTTATTGGCCATGAGGGATGGGACACACAAGGAATTTGTCTTGGTGTAAATACTCTCAGTATACATAAAAGAAAAGATACATTTGTCAGGAGTTGAGAATCATAAGGTATGACACTTAATGAGAGTCATAGCGTACAATAAGCAATCAATCATATTAGGAAACAGTCAATATAAATCGTAAGTATACAAGCGACCAAGTTACAGTCATGCAGTCACAAGTGGGAGGGGATAGGTGATAAGGAGTGATGACAAGATTAACAGTAATAGTAGTGCAGACTTCGTAATAGTTGAACAGGGTTGAGGGAATTATTTGTTTAGCAGAGGGATGGCTTTCGGGGAAAAACTGTCTTTGTGTCTAGTTGTTCTGGTGTGCAGTGCTCTATAGTCTCATTTTGAGGGAAGGAGTTGGAACAGTTTATGTCCGGGATGTGACAGGTCTGTAAATATTTTCACAGCCCTCTTTTTGACTCGTGCAGTATACAGGTACTCAATGGAAGACAGGTTGGTAGTAATTGTTTTTTTTCTGCAGTCCTAATTACTCTCTGAAGTCTGTGTCTGTCTTGTTGGGTTGCAGAACCAAACCAGACAGTTATAGAGGTGCAGATGACAGACTCAATAATTCCTCTGTAGAACTGGATCAACGGCTCCTTGGGCAATTTGAGCTTTCTGAGTTGGCGCAGAAAGAACATTCTTTGTTGTGCTTTTTTGATGATGTTTTTGATGTTAGGTGTCCATTTTAGGTCATGTGATATAGTGGAACCTAGAAATTTGAAGGTCTCTACTGTTGATACTGTGTTGTCTAGTATTGTAAGAGGTGGTAGTATGGGAGGGTTTCTTCTAAAGTCTACCACCATTTCTATGGTTTTGAGTGTGTTCAGTTCCATTTTGTTCCGGTTATACCACGAGGCAAGTTGTATAACCTCCTGTCTGTATGCAGATTCATCGTTGTCTCAAATGAGACCAATCACTGTTGTGTCATCAGCAAACTTCAGTATTTTAACAGATGGATTGTTTGAGATGCAATAATTGGTATATAGGGAGAAGAGGAGAAAGCACACAGCCTTGGGGGGGGGGCTGTGCTGATTGTACAGGTATCGGATGTGATTCTGCCTAGCTTCACCTGCTGCTTCCTGTCTGTTAGGAAGCTTATGATCCACTTACAAGTGTGTTCAGGTACGCTAGTTGGTTTAATTTACTTAGAAGAGTGTCTGGAATGATGGTATTGAATGCTGAACTGAAGTCTACAAAGAGGACCCTTGCGTAGGTATTTGGAGATTCAAGGTGGCAGCAAGTGCAGACGGCTGAGGTCTCAGAGAGCGAGGACTCAGATGAGGGGCCTGCGGGTGATACAGCAATGGGGCCAGGAATATCAGAGAGTGGAGTGCTGTCTTTCGAAGCTGGTGAGGCTGGCAGCAGTGATGCAGAGGAACTGGAGGAGCCTGGACCCAGTGCGTGTGTGCGCAGGGCTGCTCGGAGGAAAGAGCAGCTGCAACTGCATGGGCAACTCGGGAGTAAGGCTGCAAAGTGATGGCTCCTCCCATAAGGGATAAAAGCCATCCCTCAGAGCTGGGATTCTTTGCAGGAAGCAAAGAAGTTCTTGCACTTCAAGTCTTGTGGAAGTTCAGACTATCCTGGTTTGTGTTTGGAGACTTTTGGTTTTGATTATTTCCTTGCAATTTAATCTGGTGTTCTTGGCAGCCTTGCACAACCTTGGCAAGGCTTGTTCTTATCTGGGACAATTAGTTTTTAATAGCGTTTTTACTGTGAATGAACGGAATTCACAGAGAAGCATTAAAAAGGTTTTGCTTTTATCTCTGTTTGGTGTTTGTTTGCTTTGAACGAGGCTTGGGTCAGAACAAAAGGTAAAGGTTCCCCTCACACATACGTGCTAGTCGTTTCTGGCTCTTGGGGGTGGTGCTCATCTCTGTTACAAAGCCGAAGAGCCAGCACTGTCCATTTTTGTGGTCATGTGGCCAGCATGATTGAACGCCAAAGGCGCATGGAACGCTGTTCCCTTCCCACCAAAGGGGTCCCTATTTTTCTACTTGCATTTTTACATGCTTTCAAACTGCTAGGTTGGCAGAAGCTGGGACAACAGAAGCTAGGGATTCGAACCACCAAACTGCTGATCTTTCTAATCGACAAGCTCAGCGTCTGAGCCACTGAGCCACCACGTCCCTGTGAGTCACTTAATGACAGTGATTTGCTTAAGGGGTCTTAAAATTGAATGTGACTTATGTAACAACTGCTTTGGTTAACAACAGAAATTCTGATGCTAATTGTGGTCCTAAGTCAAGGACTACTATAAAGCTTCTTTTGCTATAGACACAGGGGCTTACTTTCCTTTACTCTTCCATTGTGTTAAAACGGCCTTCCACCTCAAGTTCATTTAAGTTAATCCAGCAGGATGGGAGCTGCATATTTTGGAGCGAAAGCCGAGCTCTCTCTTTTGAGTCTCTGCAGGGTTTCTGCTAGTCTGCTGCTGGCTTTGGTGACGCCACTGGAGCAGCTTTGCGTGAATGGCCTTGGGAAAATTAAACGCCTGGGTCTGAGCCTCACTAGGGGGTTGAGTTCAGTTTGTATGCATGACTGGGAGCAGCGCTTCATGCCAACTTTCAAACTTTGTAAAAGTTGTGCCAGTAAGCAGGGGCTGCTATTCTTTTCAGAAGTGCTGGAAGTAAAATGTACCCAGGATTTAACCATATTTCCAAATTAAATTATGCTGGGAGTACATGGAAAGGAAAAGGAAAAAGAAAGGAAAAGAAAAAAAGAGAAAAGAGGAAGGAATGGAGAAGAAAAAAAGGAAAGAGAAAGAAAAGGAGAGAGAAAGAAATGAAAAAGAGAAAGGAGAGAAAGAAAAGGAAAGAAAGACAAAAAGGAAAAAAAAAGAAAAAAGGAAGGAAGGAAGGGAGAAGAAACAAATTAAAAAGAAAGAGAAAGAAAAGCAGAGAGAAAGAAATGAAAAAGGGAAAGGAAAGAAAGAAGTAAATGAAAGAAAAAAAAGAAAGAGAAAGAAAAGAAAGAAAAAGTAGAAACAGAAAGAGAGAAAAGAAAGAAAGAGAAAGAAAGAAAAATAATTCCAGTAAGTGAGACCTTTAAAGATTTGAAGATGTCCAGACTTCAGTTCCCAGAAGTTCCACACATTTTCAACTTTCCAAGATTGAGAAACACTGACCTAAAAGGTGGCAAGGAAGAACCAGTGACTAAGATGACAGAATCGTTTCTCCTTTGTATAATAACCCAAACGCCACTGGTTCAAATTCTGCCTTTCCTGCTGTAAGCCAGCTCACACTGGCCCGCAGCTTTCTTGACAAGTTTGGAAGAGGATTTGAGAGTCTGTGGCTCCTGCCAGCCAGGCTTCTGTACCTCTGGAGCGACTGAAGGGTTAACCCTGAAGCAATACCCCCTTACAGAGCACTTCTGTTTATTTGCTTATAACGAATTACACACAGAGAACAAAGCTTGCCAGCAGGGATTTTTCTGCATCCCTTGGTGACAGACAATACTCCACAAGCAACTAATTGGTCCAGCAATTCCCAATTGAGTCATAAGGCTCTTACAAAAAAAGAAAAGAAAAAAGTGGGTACCGTAGTTAGAAGCTGCTTGGAGTGTTTTGGCACAGCAAACCAGATCTTTTGCCACATTAAGCCACTGTCCCTCAAAGATTGTTTTCAACCCTTTACCTAAGTTTGTAGTATTTATTTCATTTCATTTATTTATTTTGTTTGCCAAGTGCATGTGAGAAAACAAGTATAAAAATGAACATAACATATAAACATAAGTGTAAACAGGTATAAGTATATACATAATAAATGGGTATGAATAAATATGAATAAATGGGAGAGGGATGGTAGGCACACTGGTGTGCTTAAGCACGCCCCCTTACAGACTGCTTAGAAATGGAGTGAGGTCCACGGTAGCCAGTTTAAGGTTAAAGGTTTTTTTGGCGGGTGTGTGTGTGTGTGTGTGTGGTTGTTTGAGGATGTGACAACAGAGTCAGGGAGTGAGTTCCAGGCCTTGACCGCTCTGTTGCTGAAGTCATACTTTCTGCAATCGAGTTTGGAGCTGTTTACTTTGAGTTTGTATCTGTTGTATCTATTGTTTGCCCCGTGTGTCATTGTGGTTGAAGCTGAAGTAATCATTGACAGGTAGGACATTGTGGCAGACAATTTTGTGTACTAAGCTTAGGTCAGTGGTGGGATTCAGCCAGTTCGCACCAATTTGGGAGAACCGGTTGCTAACTTTCGGAGCAGTTTGGTGAACTGGTTGTTGGAAGAAATCATTAGGGCAGAGAACCAGTCGTTAAATTATTTGAATCCCACCACTGGTTTTGGTCAGACCATAGATGGTATAGTTCTAGGTTGTCCAGGTCCAAAATTTCTAGCCTGGTAGCATAAGGTATTCTATTGCAAGCTGAGAGTGGAATATTCTTCTCGTGAAATACCTCTGGACTCGCTCAGCTGTATTCATGTCCATTATACAGTGTGGATTCCAGGCAGATGAGCTGTTTTAAAACTAATGTTCCTACTACGCTGGGTTGCCCACCTGGATCAATTTACGAAGTAAAGATGATGGTGAAATACACACACACACACACACACACATATATATATATATATATATATATATATATATATATATATATATATATATGTATGTATGTATGTATGTATGTAATACAATAAATGTGTACCTTGCAATTTTGTATTTTCCTATTAAAAGGTATTTTAAAAAACAAAAACAAAAAGTCTTATATAAATCATGGATATACCATCAATGAACAATTAAAATCAGTTGTCAAAGTACATAACCTGAGCCAGTTTGGTCTAGTGATAAAGGCACCAGGTTAGAAAACAGGAGACCATGAGTTCAAGTCCTGCCTTAGACGTGAAAGCTGGGTGGGTGACTTTGGGCCAAGCACCAGGAGATGGTGAGTTCTAGTTCCACCTTGGGCATGAAAGCGGCCTGGTTATCTTTGGGCCAGTTACTCACAGGAGTGTTGTGGGGAAAATAGGAGTATTAAGCATATTTGAGTTACTTATAAAAATAATAAAGATGGGATAAAAATTTAATAAAATAAAGATGACAACATACAGTATGTATCCATTTATCCATCAAGTACTTCACTTCTTCATATCAGGTAAAGCAACAAGTTTTTTCACCACTAATCTCACCACTGCTGACCAGCCTCCATTCTGGCATTTACCTGCATCTTTAGCCCCTTGTTTGGAACTGAGGTAGCACTTACCTTAACAGAATAACAGAGTTGGAAGGGACGTTGGAGGTCTTCTAGTCTACGCTGTCTTCGGTCTGATTTAAGCATGATATATAAAATCATACATTGCAATGTCCTACCTGTCAATGAATACTTCAGCTTCAACCATAACAACACAAGAGCACACAATAGATACAAACTCAATGTTAACCGCACCAAACTTGATTGCAGGAAATATGACTTCAGCAATAGAGTGGTCAATGTCTGGAATACTCTACCCGACTCTGTAGTTTCTTCCCCAAACCCCAAAAACTTTAACCTTAGACTGTCTACTATTGACCTCACCCCTTTCCTAAGAGGTCTGTAGGGGCGTGCATAAGCGCCCAACGTGCCTACCGTCCCTGTCCTATTGTTTCTCTTATTCTTCTTTTATTTTTCTTATATGTACCCATTTCATGTATTCACAACTATGTATACACTTATACTTATATTGTAAACAATTGGCAAATCAAATAAATAAATAAATAAATAAATAAACCCCCTGCTCAGGCAGGAAACCCTATACTATTTCATACACATACTTGCAAACCAACATAACCAGCTTAGTCTGTTGAGTGAATTACTCTACTCAGAATGATCTTTGAGCCCAATCCTTGAAGTTTCTTCAACTAACAATGATGAAACCGTGACCTTCTCAAAATCTGTTGGGTGTGCAAACCCTAGAATTCCCACCCACCACACATGGTATTCTGGGAACTGATAACAAATTCTGGGTGTAGCAGCTATGTGCCTTAGTATTTGGATAGGGTTCAAAACCCTGTTCTTATTGAGTGACATTGACTCACAACCCCCCTCAAACCCTGTATCTCAGTGTTCCACACTAACAAGATAATGGAAGAACTGTCAATTTAAAGAAGCCAGATGAATGTTAAGAATATGTTTGTATTGATGTGCTTGGATTTAGCCATGCCTTTTTCTTTTTTTTTTGACTGCCAAAGTCCCCTGAAGGACTTCCTTTTTCCGGGAGCATGTTGGGTGTTGTGAAAGATTCATGCAAATGTATTGGATGATACCACAGATAGAGGCTGTATTAAAGTTTGGGTGTAGCTGGAAACAGTTGCTTTCTGAAAGCAAGTGAGGAAGTAGAAAGTGAGAGAGTTGTCAGCTAAGGGGAAAAAAGAGGAAGCAAAAACAGTTTGCTTTGGTGGGAGTGAAATGTGCTTCTTTAGATCAGTCTACTTGTAGATGTTTTGAAGTATCCCTCAGGAAGCTAATCTAAGCCGGTCAATGTCAGGTACAAAAGACCAGGTCCATACATGAGTCCAGTTAAACAGGTTTATTGCTAATCATGTCTATGCACAGGAATCTATTCAACTAACTGTTAGCACCTGTTAGGAGTTAGATAAGGGTCCACAGAATTCAAGGAAGGTTGGACTTACTTTGCTTTTGGCTACGTAGAGATTCTAGGCTGATTCCTCTTTTATCTCTGCCCCCAGGTTCTGCCACTCCTCCTACAGTCAGGAGAACCTGCAAATAGATGGAGCAGTGTGGGGCTTAATCATTATAGACTAGAAGAGAAACCAACCCCACTTTTGTGGTAGTGCTGTGTTCCCAGCTATCATGTGCCTAAATAAGGTCAGGCTAAGATGTCTGGATTCTAAGACATCAGGAAGGTCTGATGAATAAGCCACCTCCAACCTGCTGTCATTTTGTTCATTGACTTCTGATGTAATCAGATATGCCGTATCTTCTTTATATTACAAATGCATAACCTCTTGTTTTCATCATGATGTAACTGGAGGAAGTTGAGATAAAAAAAAGAAATGGAGGTTGTTGTATATAATAACAATTGAGAAAACAATTGAGATAAAAAAAACCTCCTTGTTCAAACCCGACCTGGATGTGGTATTCATGTAACATGCCATACATGGGTGGATGGATAGATGGATGGGTAGACAAAGAGAGATGAAAGATATGGAAGATATGAAAGAGAGAGAGAGAAAATAGATGTGGAAGATATGAAAAATAGAGATGAAAAATAGATATGGAAGATAGATATGGAAAATATGAAAGAGAGAGAGAAAGAAAGATGGAATATAGATTTGAAAGAGAGATACCACATTCACAAACAACAGGTATTCATAGTACGTTGCATAAACCAACTGTATCTCAACAACATCTGGAGGGAAGGGACTGCATGGAACCTGTGGGTTGGAGGCCACCAAATTCTTTAACGGATCAATTTCCAACTTGTTGCTTTTTTCAGGGATGGTTGGAAGACTCTTGCCTTGCCGATGTGTTTGCAAGGAAACCACAATATACTGTGATATGTTGCAGAAATGTACGGGATGGACTATGGGTCAGCCAACCTTGGTGCCTTATGAGCCTCCAAGACCCATTTACAGTTTTCATCGAAGCAAAATAGAGGAACAAGCATGTCTTCCAGTTGTTGTTGTTGTTCTAAGGGTTCTGTCCACCCACCCTTCTCTCTCTGCCCCTCCAAACACAGCTAAATCAGGTGACACATAAATAAATCAAAGGGAAAATGAGCTGTCCTAAAAAGTGTTGCTGTGATGCAGAACATCTAACCTCATCCTGTTTAGATGTACAACCCAAACCCTTTTGCCCCAACTTGCAAAGTCCCCATCTAGGATCTTGTGTAGGATGAGGCTGAGAACAGCTCGCCTACACACTTCACACCCTTTCGTGGAGAAGCATTCTTTTGTTTTGCTGATGCGCTGTGGGTGCGCTAGGTTTTTTTTTTTGCTGACCCAGTGCTGGTGAACAGTGATGGGTGTGTTGATGGATACCTACAACCAACTGATCCAGGCAGGGTGGATTTCTTCAGTTTAAGAAGTTGCCAAAGCTTTGGATATTGGGAGGTACGTTGTGGACATACTAATGTTGGCTTAGATTCCAGCATGCATCCGGCAGAGATTTTAGCTGAATGGTGGTTTTGCAGCTAGCTTGACCTACTCAAAGCTTTGGCGGGCCAGGTAGAAATGGGCAACCACTTACTGAAAGCCATATGAACCTTCTCCCCATTATTGCTGAAAAGCACAATTTCTCCGAAATTGGAAACTCACATACAAACATAAGCCTAATTCTAAAACAATTTCAATGCAGATACCGAAAGAAAATCCACAACATTCGTCCCTGAAAGCAGGAAGTATAATTGGAGATATGGGCTCTTTCTGTTGCCACTGTCAGGGCATACAGAGGTTGCTCATTGCTATGGCACACAAATGACCCAGTTAGGTGGTTGGTGTGCATCTGACTCCTTCACCACAACTACTGCAGTGGTAAACCTGTACTTCTGACATATCATCTGCATTACTGTTTCTTTAAAAAATGGCCAATCTCTCTATTCTCTCACCCACCCATATTTGTCTGTCTGTCTGTCTGTCTGTCTCGGTCTGTCTGCCTACCTACCTATCTATCACAAGATAGGCAGTAATTAAATTTGATAAATAAAACCATCTATCTATTCACAGAACCCTCACATCCTGGACATAAATTGTTTCAACTCCTTCCCTCAAAACAACACTATAGAGCACTGCATACCAGAACAACTAGACACAAGGACAATTTTTTCCTGAATGCCATCACTCTGCTAAACAATTAATTCCCTCAACACTCTCAACCTATGTACTATGTCTGCATTACTATTACTATTAATCCTCCCATCCATCATTTCACCCATCTCCTCCCACTTATGACTGTATGACTGTAACCTTGTTGCTTGTATCCTAACAATTTTATTAACTGTTTCCTAGCATGATTTGATTGCTTATTGGTTCCCTATGACTGATATTAAGTGTTGTACCTTACGATTCTTGACGAATGTATCTTTTCTTTTATGTACATTGAGAGCATTTGCACTAAAGACAAGTTCCTTGTGTGTCCAATCACACTTGGCCAATAAAGAATTATATCTATCTATCTATCTATCTATCTATCTATCTATCTATCTATCTATCTATCTATCATCTATCTATCTATCTATCTATCTATCTATCTATCTATCTATCTATCTATCTATCTCTCTCTCTCTCTCTCTCTCTCTCTCTCTCTCTCTCTCTCTCTTTCTCTCTCTCTCTCTCATATCTTCTGTCTGTCTGTCTGTCTGTCAGGGCTCCGGCAGTTACCCCCATTTAAATAATGAGTCTCGAGCCAAACTTCCAAAACTTAAAAAGGATTTATTGGGAGTTAACATGCCTGGGTGTAGCCGACTCTGAGACACCTCATTCATTATCACCCTTGACCCTGGTTTTCCCCCTACCCCCTGGGTGTATCATAATTCATATTCTCCAATGGGACACATCCATAGCCAAGAGTCATCAATCGTGCTCTCCAGTTAGAAATTTGCACGGCAGAAACTTCAGTCATCTAGTTACTATCTTTGAAAAATATTTATGAAATGCATGTGAAATTTTGGGCTTGGACAACCTAGAACTATGCCACCTACGGTTAGACTTAAGCGTAGTACACAAAATTATCTGCTACAATGTCCTACCCGTCAATGACTACTTCAGCTTCAACTGCAACAATACAAGAGCATACAATAGATACAAACTCAATGTAAACTGCTCCAAACTTGATGGCAGAAAGTACAACTTCAGCAACAGAGTGGTCAATGCCTGGAATGCGTTACCTGACTCTATTGTTTCATCCTCAAACCCCAAAAACTTTAACCTTAGACTGTCTACTATTGACCTCACCCCATTCCTAAGAGGTCTGTAAGGGGTGTGCATAAGTGTACAATCGTGCCTACCATCCCTATCTTATTTATTTGTACCTATTTCCTGTATTCTTACTCATGTTTATACTTATTCCTATTATCTTGTAAGCGATTGACAAATCAAATAAATAAAGAAGACTCAGAAATGAACGGATTTCACCCCTGCCCCCTGAAGTAGTATAATGTGGCCATTTCCTCCTCTTATTTTTGAGTAACTTGACAAAATTTCTGTAGCTTTCTTTAGGAAGAGGGTGGATGGGTGATAAGGAAGCTGCACAACTCCATTAGCTTCCTCTATGCCAAAATATCTCTGACCACATCTTTTGACTCCCACGCAAGGGTAGCTGTGAGCCTTCAGCTTGATTAACTTTAAAAGGTCATCTTGTTGTCAGATCTCTGTAGATACTTGCAGATGTTCTCGAGCTAAAACCAAAATAGGCAATCTGTAGAAGAAGAAGAAAGTACTGCAGCAACAATATCATGAGTAGGGAAAGTCCTGCGGGGGGGTCTTTTAAGGGCCCACCCTGAAGATTGAATCCCTCTCATCAAATTCTGTCCACCAGATCTAATCTTGAGTTTCAAAGGCGTAATCTGGTCCAGTGCAGAAAAAAAAATATTTGTTTTAAATTTGGGTGTTCAAACGGAAGGCCTTTTGTTCTTGTTAATAGATAAGAGTTTTAAATATTTTTGTAACGTTATGTTATTACAAGGCTTTTCTTTTAAAAAAAAAAATAGAGAAAGATAGAGAAAGAAACCAATTACCCACCAAAAGCACCAGGAAATAAAACTAACAAGAAAAAAGAAAGAAAATGGAATGAATGATAAATAATAGCAAATGAGAGGGAGAGAAAGGGGGAAAGGAAAATTATAAAGCGTCTCAGTGCATCCCCTATATGGGAAAATGTTAAATAAGGTAGGTACATTTCAGATCGAAAAGAAAATGAGACTGTTGTTGTACAATGTCACGAAGCCTGGAATAATAATGATTCTTCCGTTTCTTGAAAATAAGCGAAGTTCCTGAAAAAATAAATTCCACATTTTTGGATGTAATTTTACATAGCATTAAAATTTCTGGCGTTAAGAGATTTCTCTTATAAAGAGGCACTAAAGGGATTTTCATAACATCTAAGAAAAAGAAAGGATAATAAAATTGTAATTTTCTGTGTAAAAAAATAGAAGGCTAGAAGTCCTAATTCTCTAAAGTTTAGTTTTGGTTCCCCCCCCTTTTTTTTGTTTCTTGCACTTTTCTCTCTCTTCCCCCCCACCTTCTCTTCTTTTCTCTTCTCTCCTCTCCTCTCCTCTTCTCTTCTCTTTTCCTTTTATTACTCTTTTATTCTATGTAAACATTCTTAATGTTTAAGTTGCTTTCCATTAGTCAACCCTAAAGGAAATCAACCCAACTGGAAGGACAGATCCTGAAGGTGAAGCTCAAATACTTTGGCCACCAAATGAGAAGAGAGGATTCCTTGGAAGAGACCCTAATGTTGGGAAAGATGGAAGGCGAAAGAAGAAGAGGACGGCAAAGAAGAAGATTGTTATATAGTGTACTCACTGCAATGAACATGAATTTATGCAAATTCCAGGAGGCACTCGAGCACGGGGGGGGGGGCTCACCTGCTTTAGTCTATGGAGTTGCAAAGAGTCAGAGGTACTTAGTGACTGAACGACAACAGCATATAAATTGAGACATATAAATTGGTTGAGACATACAAATTGGCCAACTAGTCTATGTGTCTGTTAGCACCTCATTTATCTGTACAGTGGTAAAATTGGGCCAAAGTCACTGATCTCTTGGAAAAGGGGGGATTGCCTTGTTCACCCTCAAACAAGCTGGGTCCTCCCAGAGCCTTCTTGGCAGATTTATTAAAAGGTCTTGGAATGCAAGGAGATCAAATCAATGAATCCTAAAGGAAATCAACCCTCACTGTTCTTTGGAGAGATACATCCTGAAGCTGAAGATCAAATACTTTGGCCACCTAATGAGTAGAGGGGACTCCTTGGATGTTGGGATAGATGGAAGAAGAAGGGGACGGCTGTGGATGAGATGGTTAGATAGTGTCATTGACGCAATGGACGTGAATTTGGACATACTCTGGGAGACCGTGAAGGACAGGAGGGCCTAGTATGCTGTGTCCATGAGGTCACAAAAAGTCAGATGCGACTTAGCAGCTCACCAACATCAACAACAGCAGCAGCCATACTCTATTCTCTATTTGGCGCAGAAGACAGTTGGGTGTTCTTGGGCCAACTGCTCCTTCCCGGCTCTAATCAGCATCAGGCTCCCTTACAAGCAGATAAATCTAACCCCAAGCCCCATGTTGCATCATGCACTCATGGCTTCGTAGTACAAGGCAAATGCAGTGTGAAAAACAAACCGACCTTGTGACGATGAGAGAGAAGTGCCAAGAAAAACAACATCCAAATCGAACAATTCCATTCCCTTTATAGATTTATTCCATTTGCATTTCATGATGGGTTGAAATCCAAAGCAAATCAATGGAAGGTCACACGTTCATGGTCCTGCCTTGTCTTGTTTAATGACCGTTCCACTTAACAATGAATTTTCCAGTCCCTAGACCCGGTTCGTTTAGTGACCGGTCAAAGTTAGAACAGCACTGAAAAATGTGACTTACGACAATTTTTTTATAGTTATGACCTTGGCAGCATCTCCCATGATCATGAGAATCAACATTCGGATGCTTGGACAACCAATTCATATTTATGACCATCGCAGTGTCCTGGGGTCATTTTTGGGACCTGACAAGCGAAGTCAATGGGGAAGCCAGATTCACTTAACAACCAGGTTGCTAACTTATGAGCTGCAGTGATTTCACTGTGGCAGGAAAAGCCATAAAATGGGGGCAAAACTCACTTAACAAATGTCTCAGAACAGAAATTTTGGGCTCGATTGCGATTGTAAGTCGAGGAGTATCTGTATTCTGTTCTGTTCTGTTCTGTCCTGGCTGCCCTACCCCATCTCATCCATTAAGATGGAAGGAAAAAAATTCCACGGACTAAAATAGTGAAGGTATACCAATGTTTTTCCAGGATGTTTTCTATTTTATTTCATACTGCAAGAAAAAAAAGAAGAAATTAACATTTCTTCAAATGTGTTAAATATAGCTTTATCACCTCAATCTAATGGCTGGGGGTGATAGGTGTTTCCAGCAGACATTTTTTTTTTTTGAGGGGGAGGGAATGTAATAACAATAAGAGAAAATACGTTGGTTGTTTTCTTTGCACATGTTACTAAAGATACCAAGCTGTGTATGTTTACTTCAGGCACAATCTTGTGCTCAGAAGAATTAATTCCCAGGTTGAGTTACATCAGATTCCAGTCTAAGATGGATAAATATATTCTCTTTCCTCATGAATCATTTTAGCCAATCAGAGCACAAAAATGAGAGAGATTTATTTATTGATTGGCTCATATTTCTTGACAATCTGACTCCATATGCTAAGCCCCAATTGCAGTTTGCTTATTTGTGGCTCATTTGAAGCTGGCTGCTGTGGTTTGCAAACTATGATTCGTAGTGTGGGGTATTGAAAGCTCCAGGAAAGTGTGGTTTATTCTACAAACCCTACTAGGGACTGTTGCTTGAACCCAATAGATTCATTTTCGGCATTATTCGACTGCTTGTTCCCTTCCTTAAGGAAAGAGAAGTTTTTAAATAGTGTTATTTATGGACAGAAAAAAATAATCAGAAAATGCAAATGTATAAGGTGCCTCAATTTTAATTTGTGGTTGAGCTTCTTTCAGAAGTAGCTGCTTCTAAGACACTGTGTTCCAGCCCATAGTCTGGTTAGTCCTTCAACATGATAGGTGTGCACACATGTGCATGTAGATGTGTGGGGAGAGAGAAAGAGAGGGAGAGGGGGAAGAATGGCAGTTGCCAAAATACAAAATACTAATCGTTCATTTTTGGTTTGTTAGCTACTTAAGAGATCCTAAGCTACTTAGGATCAAGAATTTGTTTATTTTGCACACTCATGCAAGTGTAAAAGTGCACCCTATCCATTAGAAAAGGCTCCCATTTTCTAAGATAGTCTGCCTTGTTTTTGTTTTGGACAGACAATTACAATGTAGTTAATACAATAATATAGTTTTTTATTTATTTTAAAAATAGGTGTTTGTTTGTGAAATTATTCCAAATCCCATTGATTTCTACAGTTGGTACTTTGAGAATTTGAGGGTTGATTAGCACAATCTTTGTACTGTCATGGCACATTTGACATCTGTTGTGACTGACTGGCAGTATTTCACATATAACGCTGGGAGATTCAGAAAAACAAGAACCATCTATAGGATGGGATAGATAGATAGATAGATAGATAGATAGATAGATAGATAGATAGATAGATAGATAGATAGATAGATAGATAGATAGATAGATAGATAGATAGGTAGATGATAGATAGATAGATAGATGATAGATAGATAGAATGAATTCTTTATTGGCCAAGTGTGATTGGACACACAAGGAATTTGTCTTGGTGCAGATGCTCTCAGTGTACATAAAAGAAAAGATACATTCATCAAGAGTCAAGAATCATCAGGTACAACACTTAATAATAGTCATAGGGTACAATAAGCAATCCAATCATACTAGGAAACAGTCAAAAATCATTAGGATACAAGCAACAAGGTTACAGTCATACAGTCATAAATGGGTGAAAGGAGGGGAGGATTAATAGTAGGGTGAAAGGAGGGGAGGATTAATAGTAGTAGTAATAGTAATGCAGATTTAGTAACAGTTTGACAGTGTTGAGGAAATTATTTGTTTAGCAGAGTGATGGCATCCACGAGGTACAACATGGCCCATCTTCTATCAACAGAGAGGGTTTCCCCTTGTGAGTGCTCAGACCTGTGCATATTCACATAATGTAATTAACTTGGTTGCCAGATTGATCCTTTTCTGGGTTCGCAGGGTACTCCACATCACAAACTAACCAATAGGGGTGCCTCCGGATGGAGCGAAGAAAGAGAAGATGAAGGTCACACACACTCACACACAACAAAGGGTCTGGTGTGCAATTGCCTGTGCCATCTTGACTTTCTTGTCCTGCTTCCCTTATGCAGACACTTCTGCCGTGGCCGTTTGGCACAAAATTGTGGTGGTGGTGGAGGGGAAGATTCAGCTAAGCAAGCTTAGAACATCGCTTAGATCTTTGGTTCACCTGGTGAAACTTCTTCTGTGAACATGGGCAGGAGGTTTAGTCTGGCAGCTTCAGGGATGCAGATGCCAGCAGGTTATCACTGGGAGAATCAAACGCACGAAAAGAAATGAAAGAGCAGGCTGACATATTTCACAGGGTAATTACAGCAGAAAGGCAGGGTGGAAGAGTAAAACACGAGGGTTTATTTTTCTTGGATAGTGGGAAAGATTTTCCCCAATAATCAGCACTGTCCCTTCCTTCCTTCCTTCCTTCCTTCCTTCCTTCCTTCCTTCCTTCCTTCCTTCCTTCCTTCCTTCCTTCCTTCCTTCCTTCCTTCCTTCCTTCCTTCCTTCCTTCCTTCCTTCCCCCTTCTTCTTCCCTCCCTTTCCTTCCCTCTCCTTCTCCTCCCTGTTTCCTCCCCTCCCTCTCCCTCCCTTTCCTTCCCTCCCTCCCCTTTTCCTTGCCCTGCTTCCCCTTCCTTTCCTTCCCTTCCCTCCCTTCTCCTTTCCTTCCTTCCTTCCTTCCCCTTTCTCCTTTTCCTCCCCTCCTCCCCTCTCTTCCCTGTCTCCTTCCTCCCTTTCCCCTTCCTTCACTTCTCCTCCTTCTCTTCTCCTTCCCTTCCCTTCTCCTCCCTTCTCTTCTCCTTCCCTTCCTTCTCTTCCCTTCCTTTCCCTTCCCTTTCCCTTCCCTTCCCTCTATTTTTCCTTATCTCCCCTCCCTTCTCCTTCCCTCCCTTCCCTTTCCTTCCTCACTTCTCCTTCCCTTCCCTTTCCTCCTTTTCCTTCCTTCCTTCCTTCCTTCCTTCCTTCCTTCCTTCCTTCCTTCCTTCCTTCCTTCCTTCCCCTTCTTCTTCCCTCCCTTTCCTTCCGTCTCCTTCTCCTCCCTGTTCCTCCCTCCCCCCCTTTCCTTCCCTCCCTTCCCCTTTCCTTGCCCTGCTTCCCTTCCTTTCCTTCCTTCCCTCCCTTCTCCTTTCCTTCCTTCCTTCCTTCCCCTTTCTCCTTTTCTCCCCTCCTCCCCTCTCTTCCCTTCTCCTTCTCTCCCCTTTCCCCTTCCCTTCCCTTCTCCTCCCTTCCCTTCCTTTCCCTTCCCTCTATTTTTCCTTATCTCCCCTCCCTTCTCCTTCCCTCCCTTTCCCCTTCCCTTCCTTCTCCTCCTTCCCTTCCCTTCCTTCCCTTCCTTTCCTTCCTCTATTTTCCTTATCTCCCCTCCCTTCTCCTTCCTCCCTTTCCCCTTCCCTTCCCTTCTCCTCCGTCCCTTCCTTCCCTTCCCTTCCCTTTCCTTTCCCTTCCCTCTATTTTTCCTTATCTCCCCTCCCTTCTCCTTCCCTCCCTTCGCTCTTCTCTTTAACCATGCAAGGACTGTCTACTGTACATGCAGAGGATTAAACCCCGCAGGAGGCCGGGGCCACCGGGAGAGGCAGCTGTCACAGGCTCTGGCATTCTCTCGCTGAGCAGAAACATGTCCCAGCCAAGGATCCCTCAGTGCCCTTGCCTGGCTGGTGTTCATGGGTACATCAAGTTCCCAGCACTGCACATTTTCCCAGCTGGTTTCCTTTCCTAAACCAACCCCCGTTGCCCTCTGCTCACTCCTGCAGCAGGGTCCAAGGTGCCAACTAGGGCTGTGCCAGGCCCCTGTCGAAAGAGCTCTGATTGCGATGGTGCAGTGGGAAAAGGGCTTTCTGAGCATTAGTTGAAGAAGAACCACAAGCAGTCGTTGACTTACATTTAGTGACCGTTCAAAGTTACCAAAAAAAAAAAAAAAAGGCCACTAAAAGTCAAAAGTCCCCTAATATGAATTCAAAATGCTGGAAATGCAAACAGAACCAAGGTACCTTCTACTATATGTGGTGGTTAGGCCCGGAAGCCCAAAAGTCCTAGACCAAAATATGGAGTTGGATACAAGAAATAGTGGAAGATCGGATAGAGTTTAAACTGGAATTGTTCTCGTTGGGAATAATTAAAGGGAAAAAGATTAAATATATTCTACTACATATATTGACAGCAAGGAGGATTACATTCACACAATGTTGGAAGCAAAATAACACTTCCTCGGAAGAATTAGTAATTCAAATTTTTTTAGATTGTGCTGAAATGGATAAACGTACATTAAAATTAAACAATAAAGAAGAATATGACATGGATAAACAACACAGTCTAGTTTAGATGTATACATGTACATGGTGAGACAAACGAATCTTGCGAGTTTGCCAGATGGATGGCCTAAGGAACAAAGCTCTCAAAGAATCTGGTAGTTCTCATGGATTACCACCAGGGATCTTCCCTAGTTTCTTGGCCTGTAAAGATGGGGGGGGGGGGGGTGGAGACACGAACATTGCAAGATTCTATTGATGCAACCCTAATTTTCAAAAAAAAAAATGTAGATTCCGGTGGCAAGGAAGCCCACCTCGAATGCTATCCTGTCGTAGCCCTCTATTTATTTAATTTTTATTTATTTATTTGTCAAGTATGCATTAGATAACAGATATAAGTAAAAACATGATTATTAATACATGAAATGGATAAGAATAAAAGGGAGCATTAGGACAGGGATGGTAGACAGGTTGGTGCGCTTATGCACACCCCCACTCTTAGGAAAGGGGTGAAGTCAATAGTAGACAGTCTAAGGTTAAAGTTTTTGGGGTTTGGGGAAAAAAACCACAGAGTCAGGTAGTGTATTCCAGACATTGACCACTCTGTTGCTGGAGTCGTATTTCCTGCAATCGAGTTTGGTGTGGTTTACCTCGAGTTTGTATCTATTGTATGCTCTTGTATTGTTGTGGTTGAAGCTGAAGTAGTTATTGATGGGTAGGACATTGCAATGGATAATTTTGTGTACTACGCTTAGGTCAGACCGAAGTCAGTGTAGTTGTGATGACCTGGAGTGTAACATAAACATAACAAAATCCAAAATATAAATAAATGTCCTCTAATGCCTCCAACGTGGCCCCACTGTTCAATAATTCTCAGCTGGAGATAAAACTTATTCAAAAATAGTCTTTAAAAGAAAGCAATACAGTCCGAACTTAATGAACAGATAGAGGTGAAATAAAAAACCCAAAACAAACTACAATGAAGGAAATTCCACAATGGACCAGGCTAAATAATTACCAACTTCAAGGAGATAACAAGGCACAGTCTGTTGGAAGGACGCCAACCAAGATAACTTCAGCCCAAGATAAAACACACTTTACTTTTGGCAAAACTGTGTTTTAACCATCTCTCTTATATACTATTCTCCCCAGCTGCAACTAATGAGTGGGATCATGGCCACTTCCTCTCTCGTAAGCCAAGTTGTTTCCTTCTCGTTTCCTCCCTGCGTGTCCTAGGATGAAGAGGGGATGGGCCTGGTTCTTCCTCTGACTTCCTCTGACTGCCTCTGCCCTTCCCCAGCCTCCTCCACAACCTCCAGAGCCACACCTCCATTCCCTGTCAGCTGTTCCTCCTCTCCCTCAGAGTCCGACTCTAACGAGGGCATGACACTAGTTCTAAGTTGTCTAAGCCGATAGTTTCAAGTCTGGTGGCATAAGGTATTCTGATACGAGTATTTCAACCAATTGATCTTGCCAGAGACATCCATGGATTGTTTTCCATGCCATAATGCCAATGTAGTAGGCTAGTTTTGGGGAGAGGTATGGCAAACTGGTTCCGCAAAAGCTAAGCCAATAGCCATGCCAAAGACCAAGGACCTGGTGAATAGACTGGTTCCTTGGAACCTCTCCAAATAAGAACAGGAGGAGAGATCTTAAAAGAAGGTGAACTATATATAGATCAATTCTGTTTTCTCTATTTAGTTAATAATTTCCACATATTGTTTTGTTTTCCTTCCTTGTTTTTTCTCTCTCCTTTGAATTTCTGAAGGACTCCTTTACCCCATGTGAACTTCTTGGTTGGCTCCAACATAGAGACCCATGATTAAAATAACAAGGGACCATTTACTTGATAGAAGGCATTAAAATGCATTCTTTGGTGTCCTAATCAGTATTTCGCTTCAAAGCACTTTGTTTCATTGGTTGGAACTCACCTGAATCCTGAAACCCAAAGAATAGCCAATTGGATGCATATATCAACATGCTGTGCCATCAAATATCTGCAGCTGGCTGGGGCCTGGAAGCTTTATAGCATCAGACCAGGTTTCCACTTGTATGGGAGGGAAAGTTGTAGGCCAGAATGGGAAGTTGAGAAGAACATCTTGGAAGACTTATAAGGACAAGGTGCTTCCTTTTTTGCTGAGAAAATTACATGGACCTCTTTATGAAATCATTAGGAATCACACATTACTGAACAAAAAGTTGAATTTATGGAGAAAGAAGTAGAAACGAGAGAGATTCCATGGAAAAGTAAGCAGAAGACCAAGAAGTATCCATCTTGAAGTATTGAGAAAGCTCCTATGAACTCTCCTGTCAGCAGACATGGCTAAAATTGAGTGGGTCCATCTTTTCTTCATTTTCTAGACCATGCGTTTCAGGAAATTTGTTTTTTTCTTATCAGAAGGAAGGGGCTCATTCTGGAAATATTTCTGATTTGCTCTATTCCATCAGCAAACCTCAGTATAATTGTTCTGGGCCAGTTAAATGTTGTATATCACCTTCTCCATTTGTAAAATGAAATTATGAAGATTTCAAACTTTCAGGCTTGTGTGAAAGATTAGCTTAACACATTCACACACATATATAAAAGTCAGCAACTGTATTGAAACAATTCACCAAACATACCTTTGTTTAATATAATGCAACACATCGATTCAATCACTTGTTTCTGAACGAAACATTAAAGTTAGTATGTACGTTAGCTATTCCAGCTGGAATTCATGAAAGCTCTTATTCCAAGAGTTTTAGTGTTGCATATCTACCTTCATGTGGTTGGAATCTAGAATTCCTAGAACTGCTTTAAGCATTTGAAGAATGTACTGGGCATTAAGGAACACAGGAATCCTCTGCTTTTCCATTAATGACAAATGGGATGGATATTTGTACGTTACAATGTGATATCAGCAATAATAAGTGTGTTTTCATTTTTAGAAGAAAATAAATATTCAAAGTCAAGCCTGGAAACATAGCTTAGAATTCCAACTCAACCACAAAGCCTACTGGATAACCTTGAGGCAGATTGATATTCGAGCTGCAAAAATACAGTTGATCACAAGATGGCAGCAAAAACTTGAAATGTGCTTATCTCTTTCCTGCCACCTAGTGGGGGCATTTGTATTTTTGCAGATTAGATCTTGTAGCTTTGCACAGCTAGAAGGTCTCCAAGATAGGTTGACCATTAGTTGATTCCATGCTATTAAGTTGGTGTCAAATCTTAGCATTAGCATATAGTTTCTCCATGGTGTTGTATCCTTAACTTGGTCCATCAAGTCTTCCAATACCCCTTTATCACCTGTAATTGAGTCCATCTACCTGGCTGTTGGTTGGCCTCTTTTTTTTCCATCCACCTTTTTAAATTTCTCTAGAGAGTTTGATCTTTGCATAATGTGTCCCGAGAAGGATAATTCCAGTTAGAACATGTCTGCCTCGAGTGAGAACTCTGGATTAACCATGTTGGTTGGGAATTCTGGGAATTATAGTCTCTGAAGACATCTGTCTACAGAAGGTTGACAACCGGGACGATAACATGTCAAAAGAAGGACCTTGATGTGGGAGAACCTGCCTTGAACTCTCTTGGAGAAAAGACGGGAACAAAGTAATCATATAATTGATCATTACATTAAGTATGTATCATTAAGTAATAATTGATAATAATGAATCATTCAGAGTTAACAATTAATACACATTAAAGATACATATGGAGAAGGAGATCCTACTGAATTCAGTTGGGCATCATACCCACGTAAACCAAGGTGTAGTATTACAATCATAATATGTGTGGTGTAAGTGGTTAATGGCATCAGGCAAATAACAAAACCGATCAAAGTCTGCTTTATGGGTATTTTAAAAGGTAGGAAGCATAGCTGGAATGAGCTGAAGCTTAGCTGAAGCCTGAGACTTAAAATGATAACAGAGAAACGAAAGCAGATCTTAGCTATATATAATCTTTCTCTTTCTCCCCAGCTGTACTTCAGGCATGAAATCAGGGGTAAGCTTCAAAAATTTTAGCAACCGGCTCTCTGCCCAGTTGTTGGGTAGGCGTGGCCTTGGTGGGCGTGGCCTAGTCAGCCTCCTTCACCACGGTGGAGGGGAAGCGTTTTCACCCTTCCCGGGCTCCGGATGCTTTCCTCGAGCCTCCAGGAGGGCGACAACAGGCCCCCCTGGAGGCCGGAAATGGGCCCATTTCCGCCTTCCCAAACTTCCAGGAGGCCCATTTTTCACCCTCCCCAAGCCTCCACACAGGCCCTGCATTTACCTGGGATTCAAATCAGGCCACGTGGACACTCCTGGGAGGGGTGGGGCGGGCTGGGAGGAGCCAGCCAGTCGTCGGAACTACCGGTTCACTGAACCAGCCATAACTACCGGTTAGCTACGGGTTCGCTGGAACTGGGATGAATCGGTAGCAGCCCACTAGGGCTGGGATTCAACTGGTGTTACTACCGGTTTGGTGATTACATTTTTCACGCGCATGCGCGCGTGTGTGAAAAACCTTAACCTGTGCCACCTCGTCTTTCCTGCTTTTTTCAACCTCAGCTGTGCCGCGCAATGCAGCTGAGGTTGAACAACCAGGAAATAAAGGACAGGTAAGAGCCCAGGCGGATGGTTGGACCAAACAGCAGCAGACACAAAACCGGTTTGGTGTCTGCTGCTCTTTAGAGCTACCGGTTCTATAGAGCCGGGCAGAACCGGTAGCATCCCACCCTTGCAGCCCACCCCTGGGCATGGATCTTAATTCCACATTTAGCAAACCTTTGGGAAGCTTCAGGTTTGAAATTGTGGAAGCCATATTGGATAGATGGAACCAATGATCAGAGCTGCGGACATTGATCTAAGTTATAATTTACTTTCCCACTTACTGTTCCTCCTCATTGTGCTCTCACTTTATTCTAAAACAGTATCTCTTCTGCTCCTTTCAGATTTCCACCAGACTTGAAATTCTAGACCTAGAAAACACTAGAACTACGGTCTGATCTTCGGTCTGATCTAAGTATAGTATATAAAATCATACATTGCAATGTCCTACCTTCAGCTTCAACCATAACAATACAAGAGTACACAATAGATACAAACTCAAGGTTAACCGCACCAAACTTGATTGCAGGAAATACGATTTTAGCAACAGAGGGGTCAATGTCTGGAATACTCTACCTGACTCTGTGGTTTCTTCCCCAAACCCCAAAAACTTTAACTTTAGACTGTCTACTATTGACTCACCCCTTTCCTAAGAGGTCTGTAGGGGGCGTGCATAAGCACATCAATGTGCCTACCGTCCCTGTCCTATTGTTTCTTTTATTTTTCTTATAGGTATTCATTTCATGTATTCATAACTATGTTTATTCTTATATCTATTTCTTGTAAGTGATGGACAAATCAAATAAATAAAATCAACTTTCTCTTAAACCAGAGGTACAATTTGGATAGTTTGTGTAACGTTGGGAACAGACAGAAAACAGGGGATTCCTGATTTTGCAGTATTTTCCCTAGTGATTTGTCAGATTCACGGGGCTAAACTGCCTTGAAAAAAATCTCTTTTTTGCACAATTTTGCACAATGATCCAATAATCCAGAATGGAGGGGTGAGGCAATGTAAGAGTGAGGTTTGGTTTTTTTTCCCTAGGGACGGTTCCAGAGGGTTCAGGAATGTTAACAATGGTGCTGGGCCTGTTTTAGAATGAACACTGAGGTTCTGGAATCTTTGTGAGAGATGTTACTGATTAGAAAAGCCACTAAAAGTCAAAAAACATTGCTGGTAGACAAATGTTGCCTGAAGCTCCAAGCTTCTGTTAAAGCTGCTATAGTGGTTGTCTCTAAGATTTAGCGGGATGCACAGAAAACATTAAGTCATAGAATAGAATAGAATTCTTTATTGGCCAAGTGTGATTGGAGACACAAGAAATTTGTCTTGGTGTAAATGCTCTCAGTGCACATAAAAGAATAGAGTAGAGTAGAGTAGAGTAGAGTAGAGTAGAGTAGAGTAGAGTAGAGTAGAATAGAATAGAATAGAATAGAATAGAATAGAATAGAATAGAATAGAATAGAATAGAATAGAATAGGATTCTTTATTGGCCAAGTGTGATTGGACACACAATAAATTTGTCTTGGTGTAAATGCTTTCAGTGAACATAATAGAATAGAATAGAATAGAATAGAATAGAATAGAATAGGATTCTTTATTGGCCAAGTATGATTGGACACATAAGAAATTTGTCTTGGTGTAAATGCTTTCAGTGAACATAAAATAATAGAATAGAATAGAATAGAATAGAATAGAATAGAATAGAATAGAATAGAATAGAACAGAATAGGATTCTTTATTGGCCAAGTGTGATTGGACAGACAAGAAATTTGTCTTGGTGTAAATGTTCTCAGTGAATAGAATAGAATAGAATAGAATAGAATAGAATAGAATAGAATAGAATAGAATAGAATAGTTGGAAGGGACCATGGAGGTCTTCTAGTCCAACCCCCTGCCTAGGCAGGAAACCCTACACCACTTCAGACAAATGTTTATCCAATCTCCTCTTAAAATCTTCCAGTGTTGGAGCATTCACAACTTCTGGAGGCAAGTTGTTCCACTGGTTAATTGTTCTCACAGTCAGGAAATTTCTCCTTGGTTCTAGGTTGCTTCTCTCCTTGATTAATTTCCACCCATTGCTTCTTGTCCTGCCCTCAGGTGCTTTGGAGAATAGTGTCAGCTACTGAACTTTTCCCATTCAACTGAAAGAATGAACTTCTGGAAACTAGATGTTTCAAAAGGAATCCTTTATTGAGATGAGACAATTCAAATAGGGTTTCAAAGCAGAGTCTAATGGCTCCCAAGCATGCAGTGATAGATAAGGGAAGTTAGGACCCGTCTCCTTATCTTGATGTGTATTTTGTCAAACAAAGAACCAACATGTTAATTCTCCCTCTCCTCCTCTGGGAATGATCTTTTGAAGAGTTCTCAGGAAGTATCTTCCAGAGCTGGAATTTTTATGGTCCTTTCTCCCCTTGCTGTCTCTTCCAGAGGTGACAAGTTTCTGGGGCATCTGGCTCCAATCCTTCAGTTGTATATCATGTGTAGGTTATACAAATTCAATATAAAATTCAGGTTACATCAAAAAGGATTTCTTTACCAACTTCCCTCCTGCCTTCTTCTTCCATTGAAGAATGACAGATACACGGATCTGACAAATAGCTTGGCTCCCTCCTCATTGTGGCAGCTCCCTGAGATATTGGAAGACTGCTATCATGTCTCCCCTGGTCCTTCTCTTCACTAGACTACACATACCCACTTCCTGCAACTGTTCTTCATACGTTTTAGCCTCCAGTCCCCTAATCATTTTTGTTGCTCTTCTCTGCACTCTTTCTAGAGTCTCAAAATCTTTTTTTATATTGTGGTGATCAAAACTGAATGCAGTATTCCAAGTGTGGCCTTACCAAGGTAAGATCTTCCTGGTCCTAGGCCAGCAATGTAACCACTACAGTTCTTGGATTTAGTATATTTCCTTTCCATTTTTGTTATGTATTTATTTTCCTAGCTATTCCTTATTCTTTTGTTTTTGAGTGTGTGTAACACTTTTACCCTGAAAGGCAATAATATGATGGGTTTTAATGAATGTTAGTTATTCCACCAAAATAAAATAAGAATAAAAAAAT
Organism: Notechis scutatus; assembly: GCF_049901735.1. Lineage (NCBI taxonomy): Eukaryota > Metazoa > Chordata > Lepidosauria > Squamata > Elapidae > Notechis > Notechis scutatus. The sequence continues at coordinate 17,171,395 of NC_142017.1, forward strand.
ATCATATCTACCATATGACATAAGCAAAGGGACAATATTTTATACATTAACCTTTTCTGATTAAGTCCCATAATTACTATCGATCTTCAGTAGTATACTGTATATATAATAAACCACATACATCTCTATGTAGATGTGTGTGTGTGTGATTTATTTTTTATTATTATTTTATTTTGGTGGGATAGCAAATATTCATACAAACCCATCATATTATTGTCTTTTGAGGTAGAAGTATTACACAAAGTATTACACAAAGCTATACAGATACAGCTATAAAAATAAACATGTTTATATGTGTGTACACACACACAAATATATGTATGTATGTATGTATGTATGTATGTATATGGTATTCAGCTTTGTTCAGGTATTTTCCCACGTCATTATAGTTGTGCTTTTAAAGTTGTAGCAATGTTTCGGCAGAATCTCATCTGCCATCATCAGGCTTCTGTATTGTGTTCGTTCGAACACACACACACACACACACACACATATATGTTTTCTTAAGTTTTCGCGGGTACTTACATGTATGGTATTCAGCTTTGTTCCGGTATTTTCCCACGTCATTATAGTTGTGCTTTTAAAGTTGTAGCAACATTTTAAAGTTGTAGCAACGTCACAATACAGAAGCCTGATGATGTCAGATGAGATTCTGCCGAAACGTTGCTACAACTTTAAAAGCACAACTATAATGATGTGGGAAAATACCCGAACAAAGCTCAATACCGTATGTATGTATGTATGTATGTATGTATGTTATTCAGCTTTGTTCGGGTATTTTATTTATTTATTTATTTTATTTATTTGATTTGCCAATTGTTTACAAGATAATAAGTATAAATGTATACATAGTTGTGAATACATGAAATGGTTACATATAAGAAAAATAAAAGAATAAGAGAAACAATAGGACAGGGACGGTAGGCACGTTGGTGCGCTTTATGCACGCCCCTACAGACCTCTTAGGAAAGGGGTGAGGTCAATAGTAGACAGTCTAAGGTTAAAGTTTTTGGGGTTTGGGAAGAAACTACAGAGTCGGGTAGAGTATTCCAGACATTGACCACTCTATTGCTGAAGTCGTATTTCCTGCAATCAAGTTTGGTGCGGTTTACTTTGAGTTTGTATCTATTGTGTGCTCTTGTGTTGTTATGGTTGAAGCTGAAGTATTCATTGACAGGTAGGACATTGCAATGTATGATTTTGTATACCATGCTTAAGTCAGACCGAAGACGGCGTAATTCAAGGTTTTCTAGTTCTAGAATTTCAAGTCTGGTGGCATAAGGTATTCTACAGCGAGTAGAGGAGTGGAGAACTCTTCTTGTGAAATATTTCTGGACTTTCTCAATTGTGCTAATATCAGATACGTAGTGTGGGTTCCAGACTGATGAACTGTATTCGAGTATTGGTCTAGCAAATGTTTTGTATGCTCTGGTTAGTAGTGTGATATTACCAGAGAAAAAGCTACGTAGGATTAGGTTAACAACTCTTAATGCCTTTTTGGCTATGTAGTTGCAGTGTGCTCTAGCACTTAGATCATTAGAGGTGAGTATTCCAAGGTCCTTTACAGAGCTTGGGTCATCAACAAGATCTTGACTATTCAGCTTGTATTTTATTTTCTGATTTTTTTGCCAATATGTAAGACAGAGCATTTATTTGTTGAGATTTGAAGTTGCCATTTGTTTGACCATTCGGATACATAGTCAAGATCTTTTTGTAGGGTAGCAGTATTGTCTGTGGTATTGAACAGCATTGTAATCAGGCTTCTGTATTGTGTCCGTCTGTGAGTCAGACTTTTACAGTGGTTTCAGATTTAAATTTGGGGCAGCCTATTGCTGTGCCAGAATGGTTTTTTCTTCATCCTGATTGGTTGGGAGTCTTGGTCTGTGTTTATTGGTCTCGGAGTTTGCTGTGTTCTGCTTGGTTGGTGTCTCTAATATCTTCTGTCTGTTTTTTGGCTCTTTTTGTATCTTGATTGGCTGGCAGCATTGTATGTATGTATGTATGTATGTATGTATGTATCTATCTATCTATCTATCTATCTATCTATCTATCTTACATTTTATGCTTTATGCCATCTTATGAAGGCTTAATATGAAGAATAATTGCCTCAGGTACCAAGAGACTACAGACATCCTTTTAAATAGTTCAGGATAAATTCCTAACAGAGTGCTCCCATTCATTCACTTATTTTCATCCTGAACTCATTTCAATATATTTGAACAACTCAGAACAGGGGGGAATGTGTTAAATCAATTGCGGGTTAATGTACTTATTGAAAGTCATTTGGCACTACTGACAAATTCACAGGAAGATCAGAAGGACAGAGGAAGAGAGTACAGTAATGAAATTGATTAAAATGGAATTTTCTGAACCTGAAGGTCACCTAGAATCATTAAAGGTTGTTGGCCTGGTATTGGTCTAACTCTTTTCAAAACCATTATGATATCTTGTGACATCAAATTCCATCAGCTTGTTATGCTCAGCTTCAAAACTATGTATCAAGTGCTGGAATTATGGCAGAAGAAGACATCTTACTCAACAGAGAAAATCTATCTAGCCTCAACTTACAACCATAACTGAGTCTGGCAATAAATTTGTTCTGATATACAGTACATGTATTACTGTTCTTCTTCTCATCTTTCCTATTACCTATCTCCTTTTCTACTAATGACTATAACTTTGTTGCTTATATCTTTACGATTAATACTGTGTTTAGTTTCCTAGTATGATTTATGTTGATTGCTTATTTAGCATCCTATGACTCTCATTGTGTTGTATCTTATGATATGATGACTGTATTTGCAGGATGGCTATGATCATGATTTATCACTTATAGCTTTTATGAACACTGAGAGCTTATGCACCAAAGATAAATTCCTTGTGTGTCCAATTGTACTTGGCCAATAGAGAATTCTATGTTAGAGCAGTATTTTTAAGCTTGATCATTTTAAGACGTGTGGGCTTCAGGATTCAGTATTCCCTAGGATTGGGAATTTGGGGAGTTCAAGTTCCCACATCTTAAAGTGGCCAAGGTTGCAAAACACTGCTAGAGGAACATGCTGAGTTTCTAGTTAGTGTGCTGTGGAAGTCCAGGTAACAGGGTTAGGTTTTGGTTCTGCAAAAGGATCCCAGAACAGGGCTCCGTCATCATGCACGGAGTTCCAGCTTTTGTTAATCTGGTTTTACTATGGTTTTATTTGTTTTCACTGGTATCTGTATTTTGTTTCTTGGTTTTCGTGTGGTTGTTTTCATTTCGGCAGCCACTTAAGAGTCCCAGATGAGAGATTTGTGGCTCTAGGAGTGAAGTAAAATGAAGTAAAGTAAAATTAAGCATAAGATAAACTAAAAAGTAAAGTTAAACAGTGAATTAAAAAGCAAAGATAAATAATAGGTTTACCTAAGGAAAGATCTATCTACCAGATACATATCCACTCCAAACTGATTTATGTCCCTTGTACTTGGGAGGTGGATCCAAACCGCTTTTAGTTTATGTTTTAGTTTACAGAGGGATAGAATCAAGAACAAGAGAGGTGCTAATACCACTCTATAAAGCCTTAGTAAGACCATACCTAGAGTACTGCATCCAGTTTTGATCACCACTCTGTAACAAAGACATCGAAGCTCTAGAAAATAGTGCAGGGAAGAGCAACCAAGAGGATGAGGGGACTGGAGGTTAAAATATACAATGAATGGTTGTAGGAACTGGGCCTGGCTAGTCTAGTGAAGAGAAGGACCAGGGGAGATAGGATAGCAGTCTTCCCATATTTGAGGGACTACCCCAGAGAGGAGGAAGGGGTCAAGCTGTTTTCCAAGGCACCTGAAGGCCAGACAAGGAATAATGGATGGAAACTGAACAAGGAGAGATTCAACCTAGAAATAAGGAGAAACTTTCTGACAGTGAGAACAATCAACCCATGGAACAGAAGTTGCCCTCGGAGGTTGTGGGAGCTTCTTCCCTGGAGGCTTTCAAGAAGAGATTGGACTCCCATCTGTCAGAAATGGTGTAAGGTCTCCTGCTTGGGCAGGGGAGGGGTTGGACTAGATTACTTACAAGGTCCCTTCCAACTCTGTTAATGTCTTAATGTGAAATAAGACCACCTCCTAAAATGGGTGGGTTAAGGACATTTATTTTGTTTATTGAGAACACTGATCCTACTGCTCCTCTTATCACCAAGCTCCCGATCAAAAGTCAAAACAGCATACAAATCGTCAAACTGTTCAAGGTTGGTGGGAATTTAAATTTTCCGCACTAAAAAACACATTCGCGGTAAGTTTGCTGCAAGAAAATGCAAGAATACTAGATTCTCATACACAGACGCCCCTTTCTCTTTCAGGGCTCTGGAGGGCTCGGGTTTACCCTTAATTCCTCCCTCCCCCGCACTGATAAATAAAATAAAATAAAATAATTTTTTTCCCAAAAGTTGCAAAGCGAACACATAACTCGACACGCGCTCTCCCGGAGGGAGGGAGGGAGGGAAGAGCGTGACTCGCACCACGTGACTCGCCGGGCCCCGCCCTCCTCCTCCTCCTCCCTCTCTCGCGCTGGGTCTTGACGTCACCGGACAAACAAGCCTGGCTTTGGCTGAGGAGCCGGGGCCGCTGGGCGTGGCTAAAAGCCAGGGGCCATGGAGGACAAATGACGGGCCCGTGACGTAGCCGGGAGGCGTGGCTCTGGCGCTGGTGTTGTAAGTTACAGTATCAGACGGAGCCGCCGGGAGAGGATGACCCTGGCCGACCAAAGAGGCTAAAATAGTATGGTGAACCACTGAACTTCCGGCTTCTGCTTGTTGCACCACCAGAGAGGATATTGTACAATAAATAGGGTAGAAAGGGACTTTGGGAGTCCTTTGGGTCTTCTAGTCATGGTTTAGATCAGTATTTCTAAACTACAGCTTATCTTAAGTTGTATGGGCTTCCAGCTCCCAGAATTCCCCAGCTGAATTCCTCTTGGCTGGGGAATTCTGGGAGTTGAAGTCCAGGCATCTTTAAAGTGGTTATGGTTGAGAAACACGCGATGAGAGAATGCAGAGGTTGCATTTTTGTGCAAAATTGAGGCTGAGAAACACCACGTTTTGAGACATGTAAGACTGTAACAGGCTACATAAGATCCTTGAAGTTTTTAAAATATTTTAAATTTATCTTGAAATGTAACAGCATTTTCATACTTTAAGTTGAAGTATTGATCTCTTGCCCTTCTTTATTGTCGTCTCCTTTATTGGCTATGCAGAGTACCGTTGGACTGGGCACTCACTCCTTGCCTTACGGATTCCCTTGCTCCATCGTGTTCCAACCCGGCTTGCCAATAAAATGTGCCAGAACTGCAGAAGGGAAGCCTGGGCGTGGGTGGAATCGAATTACCAACTTGTGCTGGGTGTAAAGCAGTTTCAGGATGTTTGCACAATCGGTAGCAACTCTTATCTCGAATGGCTGCTGCTGCTACTAATAACGGGATGGTCTCATGGGAATGGAATGGCCTAGTATTATATTGCTGGGGTTGTTTATTATTGCTTTCAATGGGTTGTAGCCACCCAGACTGACAGATTCAGGAATCCCAAAACAATGGAAATACTTTAAAAAAAAAATAAAATACAACGCAGACAACCCTGGACTACAAGGCTAACAATTGCAACAAAAAATCACAACAGAGGCACCTTTCTATTGTGTAATTTGGTAATGCACAATTAAACAGGTAGTCCTTGACCACAACTGGAACCAGAATTTCCATTTCTAAGTTTGTTCAATGGACCGCCTGATTTTACAACCTTTCCCCCTTCCATTGTCATTAAGTAAATCACTGCAGTTGTTAAGTGAATCACAAGGTTATTAAATGAATCTGGCTCCCCCCCATTTCCTTATTGGAAGCCCGCTGGTAAGGTCACAAAAGGTCACCTGCAAATACATGCCAGTTGCCAAGTGCCTGAATTTTGATCACGTGACTGCGAGGATGCTGTGACGGTCATAAGTACGAGGATCGGCCAATCTTTTATTCCAATGACGTCCAATCCCAGACTGGATCCTGCAACACTGTACCATTTCAGATAGGTGGCTGTCCAGTCTCTTCTTAAAAACCTCCAGTGATGAAGCACCCACAACTTCTGGAGACAAGCTATTCCACTGGTTAATTGTCCTCCCTGTTAGAAAGTTTGTCCTTAATTCCAGGTTGGATCTCTCCTTCATTAGTTTCCAATCATTGTTTCTTGTCCTGCCTTCTAGTGCTTTGGAAAATAAATTGACCCCCCCTCCTCTTTGTAGCAGCTCTCAAAGGAATTTGTATATGGAATAACAAGATTTAGAAGGAACTTTGAAGGTCTTCTAGTCCAACCCCCTGCTCAAGCAGGAGACCCTATATCGTTTCAGACAAGTGACTGTCCAGTTTCTTCTTAAAAGCCTCCAGTGATGAAGCCCCCACAACTTCAGGTGGCAAGCAGTTCCACTGGCTAACTGTTCTCACTGTTAGGAAGGTTCTCTTTAATTCCAGGTTGCTTCTCTCCTTGAGAATAGTTTCTATCCATTATTTCTTCTTCTGCGTTCTGGTGCTTTGGAAAATAATTTGACACACACCCCTTCTTTGTGGCACCCCCTCAAATACTGGAATACGGCTATCACGTCGCCTTTAATTCTTTTCTTTAGACTAGCCCAGGGGTCTTCAAACTTCACAGCTTTAAGACTTGTGGACTTCAACTCAAAAGAACTCAAGGTAAACCTCACCAAACTTGATTGCAGGAAATACAACTTCATCAACAGAGTGGTCAATGTCTGGAATACTCTACCTGACTGTGGTTTTTTCTCTCCAAAAACTTTAACCTTAGACTGTCTACTATTGACTTCCCCCCTTTCCTAAGAGGTCTGTAGGGGGTGCGCATAAGCGCCTATGGTCCCTTGTCTTATTGTTTCTTTTTTATTTTTCTTATTTGTATCCATTTCATGTATTCATAACTATGTTTATACTTATACCTGTTATCTTGTAAGCGACTGACAAATCAAATAAATAAATCAAATAAATAAATTCCTGAGCTAACATGACTGGAGGAGGAATTCTGGGAGTTGAAGTGCACAAGTCTTAAAGCTGTCAAGTTTGAAGACCCCTGGACTAGCCAGACCCATTTTCCTGCAGCAGTTCTTCATAGGTTTTTAGCCTCCAGGCCTTTGATCCTCTTAGTTGCTCTTCTTTGCCCATTCTGGGCGTTGAACCGCAAGTCTCTTGGGGTTCCAGAAACACCTGTTGAAGGGGTGGGAGAGGGAGGCACCCTGGACCACCTTTCCGACCCACGCACTGACCCCCCCCCTCCCCCTAGACGAGAACCGGGGGTGTATCCAGAAGCCCCTCTTTCTTTCCAAGAGCCGAGCGGTGCGACGGAGAACCGGAGGTGAGGGCTCCACCGGCGCGCTCGGCAACCCCACCCCTCTTCCCCTCCGGCCAATCGGCGTCCGAGCGGCCTCTAACGGGCTGGGGGCGTGGCCTGCGCGCCTCTCTCGCGCGCTCCCCCTCCCCCGCGGCGGTTGAGTGACAGGCGGGCGCTGAGGAGCGGCGAGGACGGCGAGCGCCCCCCGCCTGTGCGACGAGGCGGCCCTGACGGGGCAGCGCGGCCCGCCCGGTTCCCCTTCTGGCTCGCTCCGACGACCCCCAAGACCCCCAACGCCACCACGACTACCACCACCACGGCGGCGGCGGCGGGGTCCGGGCTCCTCACCCGCCCCCGATGACTGCGGCAAACGGCGGAGGCGCCCACGACGACTTCGACTTCAGGCTCATCTTCGGGGAGGAAGACGGCGACCCGCCGGGGCCTGTCGCCGCCACCGCCGCCTGCTCCTCCACAGCAGCAGGTGTGCCTCCCCCAGCCCTCCGCCTTGCAGGCCTTTGGGGAAGGAGTCGGGACTCCCAACGCCCATGCCGCGCAGCCGGAGGGACGCCCCAAAACTCCCATGCTCCGCAGCCAGGCCTGGGGCGGGAGGGGGCGGACCGGGGAGGAAGAGGGAGAGCTGCTTCCTTTCCCCCTCCCCTTCCTCCCTCCCCTCCACACACTGCCTGCCTCGCGGGAGCGCTGACGCGCGTTCAGACGTCCGAGGGGGTTTTGCGCGTCAGGCGGATGCGGGATGTGTGTGGAGAGAGAAGCCTGACGCGCAAAACCCCCTTGGACGTCTGAACCTCCCGCTCCCCGACCTCTCCGGGCTGCCCCGGAGCCTCCTTGCTGGGGCCATATGGCTGCCCTCGGAAGGGCCCCCTCGGAGCAGCCCCCCCCCCCGTGGCCGAGGAGACCCTGACCCTGTTTTGGGTTTGCTGACAGCCGTCTGAAACCTCCCCCTCCGTTTGCCGCCTGGTGGGGGGGGTGACAGCCTGAACTTTATCCTTTGGTTAAGGGGCTGGAGTCCTCCCCCCCCCCCCTTTGGCTTGGCTTGGCTTGGTTTTTTCCTTCTCTTGGCTCCCTTAGAGAGCCAGGATCCCTTTCCAAAGAGTAAGGGAAGGAGGTTCCTTTTTTAAAGCTGAGATCCTGCAACTGGTGCTAGCCTGGAGTTATATCAAATTGCAGGGCAATATTTTGTGTTTTTGTTTTTCATTAGAAATCTCCCAATAGGACAAGGGAAGCATTTGGGACTTGGCAGGAAAGGGTTAATATATATAAACACACACACACACACACATATATATATATGCTCTCTCTCTCTCTGTATATATATAAGAATATATATATGTATGTGTGTGTGTTTATATATATATTAACCCTTTCCACACACATACACATACACACATATATATATATATATATACAGAGAGAGAGAGCATATATATATGTATGTATGTATGTATGTATGTATATGTGTGTGTGTTTATATATATTAACCCTTTTATATATATTAACCCTTTCCCATCAAGTTTCATCTCTCTCTCTCTCTCTCTCTCTCTCTCTCTGTGTGTGTGTGTGTGTGTGTGTGTGTGTGTGTATATATATATATATATATATATATATATATATATATATATATATATATATATATATATATATATATATATATTCTTAAGTTTTCTGGTACTTACATGTATGGTATTCAGCTTTGTTCAGGTATTTTCCCACGTCATTGTAGTTGTGCTTTTAAAGTTGTAGCAACGTTTCGGCAGAATCTCATCTGCCATCATCAGGCTTCTGTATTGTGTTCGTTCGAACACACACACACACACACACACACACACACATATATGTTTTCTTAAGTTTTCGTGGGTACTTACATGTATGGTATTCAGCTTTGTTCGGGTATTTTCCCACGTCATTGTAGTTGTGCTTTTAAAGTTGTAGCAACGTTTCGGCAAAATCTCATCTGCAGATGAGATTCTGCCAAACGTTGCTAACTAAAAGCACAACTACAATGACGTGGAAAATACCAACAAAGCTGAATACACCACACACACACACATATATATATATACATACATACATACATACATACATACATACACACGGTATTCAGCTTTGTTCGGGTATTTTCCCACATCATTATAGTTATATATATTATATATATTATATATATATTTTCCAGGTTAAATAGCTCGTGGTTCAGTTTCCATCAGTTATTCCTTGCCTGACCTTAGGGTGCCTTGGAAAATAGCTTGATCCCCTCCTCTCTATGGCAGCCCCTCAAATATGAGGCTTACATCCAACATGCATTTAGAATATGACCGGCTTTCCGACTTAGGCATAGTCTGGACCACTTTCAGAAAGGGTTAATATATAAAAAGTTTTTAAAAAAATAAAAGGGAGTGAGTGTTATTTCGAACATGCATTTAAAACCTGATGGATTTTCTGACTTAGGTATAGTTGGGACTCTTTCTGAAAAGGTTAATATATAAATATATAATATACATAAACAAAACAAGGGGATGAGGATTATTTCTGTTATGTATTTAAATCTGATGCATTTTCCAGATGGACTTCTGGATGGTTTGGGACTCAGTCATAAAAGGATGGATGTGTATTCAGATGTTTTGATTTGATGATGTGCGACATGGACACTTTTGAACCACCTGGAGAGATGTTCTCTGCTATTTAGAATTTTTAGGGGCAGAAAATGCACCTTTCTGGAGTTCAGTGGGCTTCATAAGAGACGATTGGGCTCTTCCTGATAATACTACTGTTTTACAGAACCTACTAAATTGCCTTAAACTAAACCAGGTTATCGATTCTTCTTATTTGGAATTGTAACAGATAATTGGGAAGGGATGGCTCACGTCTTTTCCTATTCTTATCATCAGAGGTCCTCTTAATTGTCGAGGATTGAATTTAGTACCAAATCAAATCTGCTTAGTATTGGTCGGAGGTTTTTTGGGGGCCAGCAACCTGAACTTTAAAAAGACTAGAATGGAGTGGATAATGAACTAGGATAAATTCTGATTCTTTTTAGTTGCAAGTTGTCTCTCTATCATTCACATATGCAAAATCTGGTAATACATTACTAGGGCGCTAGATAAAAACAACAGTTTTTTTAAAGTCAGACTTGGCACCTGGTGATTTCATGAACACCAGATGATTTTCTTGGCAAGAGTAAGGAAGTGGTAGCAGATTTCAAATGATTTACCTAAGCTCTCAAGCAAGATTTTAATTGGAGATCCTGCAGCTGGCTTTTCTCTGAGCAGTTGATGCTGGTGTGAATTTATATCAAGTTGCACTGCAATATTTTCATTAGAAACTTCAAAACCAGATGTCTATTGGCTTTAGAATATGGTCAGTGAATGATGTGAATTGCTGGAAACTTACTTGGTAGAGATGGGTCTGGTTTTTGGAAGCATTTTATTGTAGATAATGGACGTGGGTTCCTGATGTAATTGTGTGTGTGTGTGTGTGTGTGTGGTCTTGGCAGCTCTAAACAAGCAAAGACTGGAATTAACAGAGAGCAGGGGAGATCTGCCTGCTCACATCCATTAAGCCTTTTCAAGGCTTAAGATGGCATACAGAAATAAGTGATTAAAAGCCTATATATATAAAATCAGAGATTTGTGTTACTAAGGAAAAAAGAAAACAAAAGCCTGGAGACATTGTCCAAAGCTAAATGCCTCGTCTGGGCCTTGTGGAAGTGTACGACCATGTGGTCATTTATTGCCTGGCTGTGAAGTATAGGAGTGTACAAGAGCCTGGAAGAGCAGGGAATAGATATCTGCATATTGAATCAGCTGTCCCAAAAATTTGGTATTACATCTGTTGTTCCCTCTGCCCATCCCAATAAATGGGAAGTGGCGTGTCAGGGATGCAGAAACTTTAAAATGCTTTTTAAAAAGTCACAACATAATTTCAGTAGTACCACATGCCTGTTAATTATAGTAAAGACCTACCTTATACTGTAGAAAATAAACACAAGTGTATAAAAGAGTTGGGGTTGACATTATTTTACTGGGGACCTCCCTGCCAGATTTACAGGCTCGTGAGGCAGATTTATTTTTAGAGAATGGCTTAGTGTAAAATGTAGAAATAGCCTTGTGTTTCAGAAGCAATTTTTGACAAGTCTGTTAATTACTATAGTATAAGATTGTAATCTTATTGCTGACCTTAGAAATATTGAAGCTTTTTTAAGAATTAAAAATTGTTCAGAATGAAAAAAAAATATTGTGTAATATATGCATTACTTCGCAGAAACTTTGCTAAAAAATGTTTGCACTTTTCTTGAGCATCCAATACTTGAAAAAAATCTTGAACAGATCCTTGTTAGTTTTACACAGCACATTAATGATGTGTTTCTAAAGAAGAAAATAGTGCTTTTAATAGGGTTTGAGATCTTCTGATTTAAATAACTATTGTGCCCTTAAAATATTCCCTGGATACCTGCAGAAAGCAAATAAGATAAAAGATTTTATTAACAGAGAACACAAATGTAAGATACTTTCTGATTAAAAAATTAATCAATGTTTCACTAGGGTTCTAAGCAAAGTCAAAAGCTGCAGTTTGAGAATGTCAATTCAGCCATGCTTGAATGAAATAGCAATAAAAGTATATGGATTTTTTATTGCCAATCAGACTGAGTTAAGATAAAAATTAAGATAAAATAGATAAGGTCGAGATAAAATATATTTCATTTCTCAAGACCTTTTCCTGTATTAGTAGCATTTGTTAGAATACTTTTCTGAGTGGTTTACTTGTTATACTTGTCTCATGCATTTTACATCTTGCTGTATAACTACGTAGTTTCTTGCTTGGCCAATGTACATTTATTTCTAACTTAGTATATATGGTCAACATTCCTTCCTTGGCAGTTATTGACATAATGTCCCCCTTCAAGGGATGATGTTGAAACCAGCCTTTAATTCCTGTGTTTATATATTTGTACCAATTACTGTATTGCAGGCGTCTGCTTTAAATAGCCTGACCCGTAACTATGGTTAGTGATGTGATTGCCCCATCATCTTCATGCTTGAGTTATTTTGTAATATCCCCTAGCATTTTTAAAGAATTTGAGAGGTTGTATCCCCTCTTGCTATTCAGTTTTACTCATGTCACAAATGTTCTTCTCATCAAATTTTGTCTTGTTAGCTTAATCTTATTTTTAATATTTTTTCTCATTTTTCTAGAGTGTACCTGCTGAGTATGTGGACAGGAAGTGCGCATTGGAAAGGAACTTGTGGGAATAAGCAAAGTTAAGATGTATCTGGATGGAAGTCATTACAGAAAACTGAACTGTTTTGGTACTCATGAGTTTCAGAATAAGTAACAATCAGAAAAACTCTAGAATTTGGTAATTTTATTTCCAGCACAGACTGGCTGTCCAAAGGACACAGAATTAAATTCATATGAAAGTACAATTGAATTAGGAAGAAAGGACTTATGATTCCTGGGTGCTGTAACCAGGATTTTAGATTCCATCCTGCAAATAAAAAGACATGAAATAAGTTGCATATAGTAATATTATAAGCCCATAGAAAGGCAATCTACAGTACTCTAGCCACTGATAACTATTACTGTAGCTGAGGCTACCAAGCCTTGTGTGTTACTTTGTTCTTGCTAAATGTATGTTCTTCTCGGATGTGTACATATTGGATGTGAAATTTATATTGCTGCTAAAATCAGGTAGCTCTCCTAGTCCATCAGTTGAAATTTCAAAGTTATGAAGTGTAGAAAGTGCCCCATTTCCACCAGTGCTGATGCATATATATTCAAAATGGGTTTATCAAGACATTTTGCAAAATTCAAGCTATAATTTATTGTAGTTGAATCTGTGCACTGGTTTTCTTCATGCAGCTATTTGACTTACAATTCTAATCTTGTTGCAGATGTATATTTATCGGCTTGATTTTTTTTAAATCTAAAAGTCCTTTGCATTTAAGTCTAAATGACAGTTTAACAGAACTAACAAAAGTATATTTATTCATTTTAGGTTTTGTTATATAAAGCTTCTTGGGATTCTGAAAGCACGGGAGATTTCTCATGTTGTGCTAAATCAAAACAAATCTGCAACAATTGCTGTCAGAACAATTTGTATTTTTAATAAGTACCTGAAATAGCATATTAAATTAAACTGGGCAAATTGTGCTATCTGAAACTGAAGCATCAAAAGGATCTCTCATTTAGAATGGAGTATGAGCCATGTAAATGGATTGCATTATTCACTCTATTGCTCCACCTTAGATATAACTTCAGCTGAGAGAGAAGAAAATAGCTTCTACTGTATTTAATCGAAATTGCTTTCTTCTTCATAGGGATCATATTTGGTTCTAGATGGAGTTGTGCTGCCATTATCAGTTTTTAAAAAGCTATTACTGTGCAGAGCAGATGTATCACTGAATGAATGTTGTTTTTTATTATTTCCTCTTTGCCTCTATGCCATACACTGAAATCTGAAGTATTTATAGTTTTAAGAACATACCGTAATTCTATTGGTACTAATTTAGACAAGAACTAGGTGGAGCCTCTTACTGTTGGAACTCATATTCACAAGTGCCACATTTTAAATATATTCTGGACATTTCTGAAAGGTGGTCGCTTTTTGCATGATTGTTAGAAGGATCGAGATTATTGATGATTTTAAACTCTTTTGTCTTAATGGTTTATTGATAAAACAGTGTTGTTTATTAAATGGAGATTAGATATTTTCAGCCAAGGCAGTACAAGAAACTTAAACCGTCTTTGGTTTGAATGATTCTCTCTAAAGGCTTGAATGCCTTTCCCCTGTACCAACAGAATAAAGGGTTGCTGTTAAAAGTTTATTAAGTTAAAAGAGCCAGTTTATTCTAGTGGTTAAGGCACCAGGCTAGAAAGCAGGAGACCATGAATAGTTCAAGTCCTGCCTTATCTATCAAAGCCAGTGTGGTGACTTTGGGTTAGTCATTCTCCATCAAGCATAGGAAGAGAATATATTGCGACTGAAGGCTGGAGTGTAGCAGGCACATGACTTTGTGTTTCCTGCTTTATAACTTTTAATGCTGATCATTTTTGTTTAGATGGGGAGTATCCATTATTTTGTACAGCTATTCTTTTATGTAATGATTTGATATTTAGCTGCCTAGATGACATACAAATAAAGTAAATAAATTCATTTTTATTGATTTTTTTTAATCCCGCCTGTATTATGTTTACAAATATATATCCATCACATCTTTCTCCTATTTTCTCCAGAACAACCACCCTGTGAGGTGGGCTTATCGTTTATAACACTGAATAATTGGTACCATTCCAATAGTTTCACTGCTTATCCCACTTCTATTTTCTGAAAAAAAATAGAGAAAAAAATGGTTGCAAAAGTCATGGTGAGCAAAAATTAAAGCAACAGAGAAAGACAGTTGGCATATTTGATATTGAGGTTGCTGATAGGCACAAATATGTGAATTGATCTTGAGAAAGGACTGCATACATGAAAAGTGGTGTCTGCAAAGTTTGATGTTTATCAAACTTTACAAGATTATTCAAGATAACCATGGCTTTATAGAAATTTGATGTAAAAAACTGAGAAAGTTTCTGAATCATTTTTAAAATCAGCTTGCTGGAGAAGAACTGAGCTTCAGATGAGAAGAGTTCGTGTCTAAATTCCTGAGCAGGTTCTAAAGATGTAGTTATTTTATTCAATAACCTTCCCGCCTGTCGTTTGCAGAATATGTCACAAATAAACAGTTTGGGAGTTTTTCACTTCTCCAGTAGCATCTTCAGTGAGTTTATAGAAAACAAAATGTAACCATTTTGTTAGCATCTTTGTAACTGAAGTAACACATTCATTCTAAAGAATATGTTGTGTGTACAGCCTAGTGCAGTATTTTCATTCCATTGTGGTGCTTTTTAGATACATTTTAACCAATGGCTATTGTTGTGGTGACTGCATAGAACTTGGCCACTTTATCAAAATCCATTTGCAAGTTATTCAGTTATTGTAGCCTTATAGGATTATCTTTATCTTTTCTTAAGAAAATCTGAGACTCATCAGCTACAGCCAGATAAGTGGTGATAAGCTACGAATAAAACAAAAAACTTGACTATCTATGAACATATGGGTGGCCTATGAATCATGGTCAGAAGCCATTGCCTATGTCCTTTTACCCAGTGTAATTTGCTTTCCTCTCAAATACTGAATTTAGTGAAAGGTTTTAAATATCAACATATTATATAGCAATAACTTTTTTTTAAAAAAAAAAAGTTCGCATCATAATGATTTAGGATTTTTTTGGTTAGGATCAGAGTATTTTTACTTCTAGTATTATGAAGCCTTTATTAAATAATAAAGTCACCTCAGTGAGATGGATGGCATAGAAGTTTAATAATACATACTTACATGCATAATCAGTAATACGGTTATGTATGTATAAAATGGAAGACATGGATCTGTCTCCTTCGTTGTCACAGCTGTTTTGTGTATCAAGCTGAATTAGCATCTCACATCTGGGTATCTAGTTAACTAGCACAATATAACTCTGGCTTCCTTCGTAAAAATGAAAAAAGCTTGATGTTATTTTGATATTGGATTAATGCAGATACTGGGTGTAGTCCTTGACTTGCAACCATCCATTCAGCAATCATTTGAAGTTACAACAGCACTGAAACAAAGTGACTTACAACCAGTCCTCGTACTTACGATCTTCATAGCATCCCCATAGTTATGTGATCAAAATGTGGGTGCTTGGCAACTGGCAAATATTTATGATGGTTGCAGTATCTTGGAGTCACGTGAACACTATTGTAACCTTCCCAGCTGCTTTTGACAGTCAGTGGGGGAATCCAGATTCACATAACTGCTGTGGTTCACTTAACGACCATGGCAAAAAAAGGTTGTAAACTGGGTGCGACTCACTTAACAAACATTTTGCTTAGCAACAGCAGTTCTAATCTCAATTGTGGCTGTGAGTTGAAGACTGCTAGTTACTGTACTAGTGGTTAGATTTCAGCGATGGCCTTTGTGAAGGATTTTGAACTGGAGACATAGCAAGTTATAGGTGGGCTCATTTACCCCACCTTGACCCATGCCATTGCTAGATTCAGTCTTAATGCCAAGTGAGCTCACAGTTATAGTACCGGCTGGTTTTTATAGTGATATTACTGTGCTCGATCCTGGATTATTTTTTAGCCTCTCTGCTATTTCTCATTTTTTTTTATCTATTGCTATTTTAATGTTTTGAACACTATTGCAGACTCCAGGCTTTTTATTGAATCCATAATTGTTTGGAATCCATAATTGTGCTGTCTCCCAACGCAACGAGTAGAAGCGTTCCAAGATCCAAACGTCTTAAAAGAGCAAGGTTCTGATAACACAATGTTTTAATCTCCATCTGTTTCCCTTTTCTTTTTCTTTTCCAGATCTTGAACCTGATGACTGTGCATCTTTATGCATTTTCAGCGTCGACCACTCGTCATCGGTAAACCATCCCATTTGTATCCCATGTCATGGATTTCAAACACACCCTTCTCCTTTGTCTTCGCCTGCAAAATTGCAGTGTCACAAAAGCTACGAAGGAACATGTGAAATACCGGATTCTAAGTACAGTCCACTTGGTGGGCCTAAGCCTTTTGAATGTCCTAGTATTCAGATTACATCTATCTCTCCAAACTGTCATCATGGAATAGAAGCCAGTGAAAATGAGTTGCACACGAACGGCCCTCAAAATGAATACATGGAAAGGCCTTCAAGGGACCACTTGTATCTTCCTCTTGAGCCATCTTACCGAGAATCATCCCTCAGCCCAAGTCCTGCCAGCAGCATCTCCTCTCGGAGCTGGTTCTCAGATGCTTCCTCTTGTGAGTCAGTCTCTCATATTTACGATGACGTGGATTCGGAACTGAATGAAGCTGCTGCTCGCTTTACCCTCGGGTCACCCTTGGCATCTCCTGGAGGATCTCCAAGAGGCTGCCCAGTTGACGATCCTTGGCAACAATCATACGGATTTGGGCATGCCTTGTCACCAAGACAGTCTCCTTGTCATTCTCCTAGGACTAGTATCACAGATGAGAATTGGCTTAGCCCAAGACCAACTTCTAGGCCATCCTCAAGGCCTACCTCACCATGTGGGAAGCGCCGACATTCAAGTGCTGAAATCTGTTACATCGGTTCCCTTTCTCCTCATCACTCTCCCGCTCCATCACCAGGACATTCTCCCAGGGGGAGTATTACGGAAGACACGTGGTTGAATTCTTCCCTCCATGGCCTCAGTCCCGGCCTTTCAGCTTTCCAGTGTTGCGGAGATACTGACATCCCTCTTAAAACAAGGAAGACCTCGGAGGATCAAACTGCAATTATTTCTGGGAAAGCGGAACTTTGTGCGGAAGACCTGGGCAATCTGTCCCCGTCCCTTGAAACTGCAATAGATGATAGCTCTGCCTCCCAGCATATGTTAAAAAAAGATTTGCCTGGTGACCAATTTCTTTCTGTTCCTTCACATTTTACCTGGAATAAACCAAAGCCGGGCCATACTCCTATATTTCGGTAAGTAGATTTAAGGATAATGAAATTAGATTTTTCTATCTTCTGCCTTTCTATTGGTACACAACGTGATGAATATCGCTAGTCCTGGACTCATAACCATTCAGCAACCATTCAAAATTTACAGCGGCGCTGAAAAAAAGTGAATTGCAGCCAGTCCTCGCACTTACAACCATTGCAGGCTCTCCATGGCCATGAGATCAGAATTTGGGCACTTGGCAATGAATATATATTTACAGTGGCTGTAGTGTCCCAGGTCATGTGATCACCATTTGTGAACTTCCCAGCTGGCTTCCAAGACACAAAGTCAATGGGAAAGTGAGATTCACTTAGCAGTCACATGATTTATATAACAATTGCAGTGATTCACTTAATAGCTGTGGCATCTTCTGCAGGACTATATATAAAAGGCTTTCATTTGCTTTCCTTATTAATCAGTCTATTGCTGTGCTTTGACAACTAGATACCCTGTGGTCATTCTTACAGTGGTCTCATGAAAGAAGCCAATTCCAAAGAATTGTCTATGATCTTGGCTCTTTTTCTATGTAAGCCATAGTTACAGTTAACTATATTTTTTTAGATTTGGAAGCAACTCTTGTTATCTGAAATGGAAGGGTTTTTCCATTTGGTGTATGTGTGTGTATGGACGTTGTTGAATGGGGAAGATTTTCATGAGCCCAAGATTATTATTTTTTGCAGAGTTATTAAACTAACAGTAAAATAATTTAAAAGAGTTTTTATACTTTTGTTGCAAGGTATCTTCCAGAAACTTTAGGATGCAATTCCTGCAATCCCCAAGAAGTTTGGTTATTTATGTGAACGTACTCTTGCATGGAAATCATTTAGATCTCTAACTTTAGCATTTTAAAATAAGCTAAGAACCTACCTTTAAATTGTAATAATTTGTGATCAAGATAGTCACAGGGTTTCTTTGAAATATATTAAATTGTCACCTGCAGAGAGATAAGCAAAAAATTGTGGGTGTCCTCATATTTATCAGACATATGTATATTTAATAAATGCAGTATTTAAAACAAATTAATTGTTACTAATTGATTGATTGATTAACATTGACTCATAGTGACTCATAGTGACTACATATATAGATTTTCCCCAGGAATTTTCTAGTTAATTATTGTCATTCATATAAGGTCTTAAGTGTGAAATAGGATGAGTAGCCATTTGATCTTAAATAAGGTTAAATGTGTTTGCTAATTCTCTCTAGGATAAGCTGGGTTAGTGACCCCCATCTTAAAATAGTATATGAAAGCTTCTTAGAAATCTGACTCTTTGTTTTAGCCTCTCTGGAGTGAGAATACACTAAGACAGCATGCTTAGCATTCTGGTTAATACTTTCTTAACTTGAAAATAAGTAGCAGGCAAAAGCAATAATTGCTGAGTGTTGTATTTTTAGCTTTACTTATCAGTTTTTCTCACTTCTTTACATGGTTCGTTCTTGTGAAATTCTGTATTTGGATGCTTGGGTCGTATGGTAGGAGGAAATATAGGTGGCTGCACCTTTCTTCAAACAATTGGTTTCTGTTCCTTGGAAACAATAGAATATACTGTATTTTAATAAGAGGTGCAATCAGAGTTACACTGCTGTCACACTGAAGGCCAGGAAGCATCTCCAGTGCTGCTTCCTTTTTTTTTTTTTAATCTAGGAAATTACTTTCCCAGAAATAAATTCAGGGAACTTTTATTGCTCACTTTCAGATCTTAAAACCCATTCATTCACACACCTCCATGGCATGTTAACTTTAATATGATTCATTAACCATAGGCTGTGAACATACTCTTACCCTAGTTCAGTTGTTTGTTATATTGGTATCAAGTATTGGGCATATAGTTAAGGATAGGATATTTTTGGGGTAAATTGATCAGCCTCTCTTGTAATGATTAAATGTTTGTACTGTGTTTAAACACAAGTCTTCAGAAACATTTCAGAAAGTAAGAAAAGTTGAAAAAAAATACATTAAAAGTCAAAGCAATTTTGTGGAATTCCTATGTATATAAGTTTTTTTAGCCTTAAAAATAAGAACACTGATATCAATATAAAAGCGGAGTCGAGAAAGATGCAAACAGTAATTAACATCCATTTAGGTCATAGTTACAAGAAGGAAAATTTTGCAGTGTCCCATTGTTTGTGAAAAAACTGAAGGTGAAAGGAAGTTGGTTTCTGCAGCAAAGCAGTGATCTGAAATATACCTTCAAGCAGAAATACTTAAAAGAAATAAGGGTTTTAAGAGGCCTCCACAGTTCTCAAACTTGAATATAATTAAAAGTCTTTGTGGAGATCTCAAGCATGTAGGTAGACCCAGGAATATTTCTAAGCTATAAAATTTCTACTAATAAAGAGTGGGGAAAAATAAATAACAATAATTTTAAGAGAAGAATAGAAAGGCTATAAGGAAACTATAGGAAATATTTGGAAACTATTATTTCTGAGAAAGGAGGCATTAGAAAACTGCTGGCTAAAAGGGGTTCAAAACTTTTACATGGGCCATTATATTGCATGCCATAGAAACTATTTCTTATTTTGAACTTCGAAACATATAAATAGTAAGCTTGCATTCAAATTTGCTAAAAGATGTCAGGTTTTACTTGAACATATAGACGCTGTGGAAACATTACTCAGGGGTTCCTTGAAACATATAATTTTACCAGATGCCCTTCAAACTTGCATAATATTGTAATTGGGATTGTTAAATGCTATTTGTGTAAAAGGAATATTAAAATCAAGGCTAGTGCAGATAAATCAAAACTTTGCATTGGTGTCTTCACAGATGTTAGGGGAGTATTCTTTTCTATTTTTTTTTCAAGATGTTTTCTTTTTTATCTTCTGCTCTAGTTTCTGTTCACATAAATAGCTGCTGATTTTTGTTTCATGCTTGTTCTAACTATACTTGTTTTGCCTGTTTTCTTCCTTCATTTTACTGTTGTTACAATCCACCAACGTTTCCCAAATCTTGGCAACTCTAAGTTTTAAAGTATGGAATTCAACTCTCAAAATTCCCCAGCAGCTGGGAAATAGCGGAGTTGGGAAATACTGTTGTGTGTGATTAGAGATATTCAGGCTATGGAGATTACATGATAGTGAAGATTAGGGACTGAGAATCTATTTTTTTAAGATATTAAAGCCTGTCTTGAGTTGATCTTGATTCCTGGTGACTACATGAAATTTCTTGGCAACAATATGAAAGGGATTTGCCATTGCCTACCTCTATAAAGTTTATCTTTCTGTGCTCTCCCTTCCACTTTCCTTCCAACTTCAGGTAATCCTTTTGCCTGCTAGATTCTTTCTACCAAATTAGCCTTTGCTCTTGTAGTGTTCATTTTGTAATGTCCTTTGTAATGTCCTCTTGCATATGTGGATTTATGATCCTGTATATCTTCTGCATCCAAAACGTATATAGGAATCTTATCAGAAATGTAGCTAGAATCTATATTTAATATAAATATATATACATTTACATATTTAATAACTTTTACTTGCTGCAGTAAAAAAGATTCAAGGTAGCTTACAGAACATCCATAAGAGAATACATTAAAATATCCACGGAGCAAATCACTCCATCCCCCATCAAAACAATTCTACCTAAAACTTAAAACAATAACCAATATTTTAATTTCATCCAGTCCAAAGAGAAACCAAATAGTTGATTTCCAATAGCTTATGGAAAGCTAGTTTAGGAGTTGATTACATTTCTGAGATGCATTCGAGAATGCAGGTCGTATCCTCTCTATAGAGAATCAAATTCCTAAGATGCCAATGAGATGGACTCCCCCCCTCACTCCCCCCTCCATGCCAAACAGCCAAGAGACACCCTCTAAATACATAGTGAAGAACATTCATAGATGACTTAAAGACCTTAAACATCACATGGGAAGATGCTTAAATATTCTTCCAAAACCGGGTGCCCAATAATGCTAAGAAAGAAAGAAAAAAATTGAGAATGCAAGAACATTAACAGAAAAACAACAACTGTGAGCCTCCATTTTCCTTAGTTCATAAAGATCTGTGACCATGAGTGTCAAAAAATGCGCTGAGTGGTTGAAAGCAGCTAGGGAACATAGACCTTACTTCATTTCCCGTCTTTAAAGGTCAGAAACCTTTTGTCCAAACACCCTTTAGAGAAACAACCCCCCAAAAAAATGGGATACTCAACCCTTTGGCCTTTTCCAAGGCCTTATAAACCTGGCTATTCGCCCCAGGTGAAACAAACCTTATTTTTCTTTTTAAAATTTATAATAATAAGAATTTTTTTTTTATTTTTTTTTTTTTTTTTTTTTTTTGTTTTTTTAAATGGGGGGGTTTTGCTTTTCGAGTTTTTTTTACCTACCCAAGGCGCTGTTTTTTCCCCCCCCAAATATATCCTTTTTTTTTTTTTCTTTTTTTTTTTTTTTTTTATTACCCCAAACCCGGGAAGGCCATATATTTTTGGACCACTCTATTCTATCCAAATATAGTACCAGGGATATCAAGAAACTGATAGACAGATAGTAACTGATATGTTTGGGTTCAACTTCAACCAATCACAGGCTGCAGATTCTGAGTCAAAGCATTGTCAGCATCCCTGGTGTAGCATAATGGGATATACCAGCATACTGATGATACCATAACTTTTTAATTGATGGATGACCTACTTCAGGTGGCTTTGTGTCCATATTAAAGAAGTGACAAAACTCAGAGCTCTCTCCTCCTCCTAACCACAATTAGGAACTGGGCATCCAAGGAAGAACTAAACTATGATGAGGCAGTGCCTCCAATCTGTATTTGGGAGGTAATTCTAATTATTTTAATGAACACAACTAATTGACATGGGTAAGAAGGTTCCGTAACTCTAGTGAGCCCAATGTCAGTAGGAATGAGCTTCTAGTGAGATCACACTTGATGTTAGTATTCTAAGGAGAGGAGTGAAGTTTAAAGTAATCCATCAGGGGTGTGGATGAATGGCAAATCACTTTTGAATTCTTATCAAGAAAACTGTGGGCATGACTTAGACACGTGAACATGTTTGTGTGGCAGATGATGAGATCCTCAGAATGTGTTGCCCAACTTAGTGAGTACATTGACACTTCTGGTTCTGGAAATGATGATACAGTTAAAACAAAGTTGCGGTGAGATTTGCTCCCTGCTGGTAATGGTACTAAAAGAGGAATCCCTCCCATAATATTTGAAGATAGAATGAAAGTAAAAAGAAGTTAGGAAACATAAAATTGTCACAGTGGAACCGACACATATTAAATTAAATTAAAAAGAAGAAAATGAGAGAAATGTTTTAAGAACAAAGAAATCAGAGGTAAACTGTCAGCTAATGAGATTAATTATTGCAGCGGTTTATGTATGGAAATAAGATTGAAGGAACATAGAAAAACTGTATTGAAGTGCTTTACAAACAGGAGTATAGAATGACAAGCATTTGTAGACAGAGCTATGTCCACTAGAAGTGAAGTATGAGAGACAGTAAGCCAGCTGTCAAACAGAAAAGCATCAAGCACAGATAAAGCCTTCTGTTTAAAACTGCAGCCTGCAGGCCAAAAAAAGAAAAGAAAAGAGGGAGGCTATAGCATCTTTATATGAGAGAATATAGAACAGGATTGTTTAACAATTGCAGTAGGACAAAAAAAGAAATAGTATATATAAGTGGAATGGCTCGCCTTCAGAAGTTGTGGATGCTGCATCACTGGAGGCTTTTAAGAGGTGACTTTTGAGCAACCTGTCTGAAATGGTACAGGATTTTTGCTTGAGCAGAGGGTTGGACTAGAAGACCTCTGAGGTCCCTTCCAACTCTGATGCTCTATGTTCTATATATCCGAACCAAGAAAGAAAGGAAAGGAAAGAGAATGGAAATGACTAAACCATAGCTCTTATTCTTTGGAAAATGTTGTTCTCAGAAAACGTTCTGGTACACAGCTCTGGACAGTTGTGGTTTCAGCACGGGCCCAGTGCCATGTTAATTGTGAAGGTGTTGGGCTGTAAGGGAGGAGGCCCATATCCAAGTTCATCCTCAGTCATGAAAAGGCACTGAGTGGCTTTGAGGTCATGTCTGTCTCTCTCAACAACTTGCCTCCCTGTCGTCTCATTAGAGGGTACCAATTTTTAAAAAGCGCTTTAAATCATAAGAGCAAGTAAGTTCATTTTAACGAACGTATAAGACTTAACATGGTGGAGAGAATGCCAGACTTGAGCTTTCACAAAAGAAATGGTCTTATCTGAAGCCACCATTTGCCTCATCTCCGGCAGAAGGTATCTGAAACTTGATGGGCTTAGAGATGAAAACCGGCAGTTTCAGTTGTACTCAAAAACAATGGGAGAGTTGCAGTTTAAAACATGCTGCAGAATTGAACATTTCCCCTTAGACTCAGAAGCCAGCGTCCATAGTTTTTGCATGCAAAGCAATAAAATACATAAACTCTCCATTGGGTATTTTTATATGTATTCTCTTTGAACACAGTGGTGGAATTTTGAAAGTATCTGTGCATATGTGACATTTTATTTCTGTTAGTTCTGTGTGTTGGAGGATATCTACTGTTCTGTTAGGATTCTGTTCAAATGCACAGACTGTGTTGATAGCCAGACTATCGTTGCCACATTCTTGGTTTATTCCATTCACCTAATTCTGGAGTTTCACATAACAGAACTATCACCATAAGGTTAGGTTCATACCATACCATAAGCGCACCAGCATGCCTACCGTCCCTGTCTTACTGTCCCCGTTTATCTGTACTTACTCCCTTGTTCTTGTTTATGTTCATACTTATACTTGTTATCTTGTACATGTTTGATGAACAAATAAATAAAAATAAAATACCAAAGGCTACCCTCCTCATATCCTGTAAAATTAAAACTAACCAAGCTTAGTGTGCTACTCCTCTGCTGTTGAGAAGTCTGGTTTTTGACTCCCTGTAAAGCTGTCAACATTTTTTCTTTTCTCCTTTTCCTCCTCTTCACTCCCCAAATATAGAAAGTTCAAAAGAGATTTGCCTGGCGAACATCTTTCTGATGTGCATGATAAGGAAAAGGGAGTACCACAAGTGATATCTAGCAGATGTTCTCCTTTTATCAGAAGCGTGCAAGGAATTAACTGTTATTTACTACTTTAAAAATCGTTAATTGCTCTTTAGTTAAAGAAGAAGAAGAAAGAGTATTGGAAGATACTAGAAAGAAAGAAGAGAAGGAAAGTTTGCAGTGTAAAGACCAAGAAGAGAAAAGGGATTGGGCAACCAGGAAAAAACCAATATTGGCTACTAACTATACAGTTCCTCTAAGTATTCTTTTTGTTAAGGAGATTGAAACCAGTGGTATTTCTTTTATAGTCCATTCAGGCTAGGCTGTTGCAGTTTTCAAATAATCCTTTTAAATAGTACTTCAAATTTTGAGTAAGCAATTCAAATATTTCCTGTGATATTACAATGAAAAACTATTAGTAGCTATGTCTACAGAAAGAAACCTGAACAAAAATTTCATATCTAGATTATTCACCAATAATATATATAAATTAGTCCGCTGTGTTGAGTAAATGTAGCCTACAAATACATTTGTTGACCAAGGGATAAGTGCTCATACAAGTGGAGGACTTTCAAAGTGCCTACTACAAATGCCTTAGAAAAATAAACATTTTAAAGTATATAGATATTAAGAAGTTAAAACACTTACACATTGCTATATTTGTTCACCTTGTGTTTCTTTTAATTCAGTTCCTTATTAGTGGCAAACATATTAACATTTTAAAGTTGTGATAGAACACTGAATCATTAAACATTGGCTTTTGATTTTAAAGCCACGATTAAGTTTTCCTTGATTCTTTATGAAGTAGGAGTTTCTTATATTTCATCCTGTCTATGTTTCCCAGCTGAGTTCTGCAGACATTTTTGTACCATGGTTCCATCCTCTCTGATCACGTATGAAATGGACTTTTATTCAGTTAAAAGTATACCAAAGAGCTAGTTACTACTAAGTTCTTAAAACCTCAACATTTCACTTGGCTAAAGTTTCCAATATCAATAAAAAGCAACCTGGCATTTGACCCTTTAAAATTGGTCCGTTTAAGAAAAACTTCAAAAGTGTGAAAGATCTCACTTGCAACTGATACTGTTTCAGTTTGTTTCTTAACGCTGGCAAACTTTGGCAAAACAACCCTGGCTTAACAAACCTAAAAAAAACTTTCTTTAGTGTTCACGATCGCTTTAGAAATCTTGAGCGGGGAAAAGTTTTGTGGCTGGTCATTCGACCCCCAGATATTTTGCCGAAGCACAGCAAGCTCTCTGCAATCGTTTTGCAATGCCCTGTGGTGCGCAGGGGCTACCCACTAGCCTTTGTAATCAGCTTCTTTCAGTATTAACCATAAGTAACTGAAGTTAAATCTGTCACAGGAAAATGGTACATTGATGTGCAGGTGCAGGCAACTTACTGTTTTTACTCGGTCAAATCATGTCCCTTTTTTTTAAATGAAGGATTTACTGATTAATTTCTTTTTACTAGATGTTATGCGACGGATGCCTGTAGATATAATCTTACTCACCTTTGATTGGTACAATCCATTAGCTAGATATCTAAAAGAACCAGTTCAATAGGTATGTTTTGTTTGTTTTTGCCTAACTTAATGTATCAGTTTCAGGTTAATTACCACTCAATAGTACACCAGCCCATCATTACAGATTTCTCTAATCTTGGGCACAAGAAATATCAATAACAATAAAGCCACATCAATGCAATACCTGGTGGTTATATTAAGAACAGTTCTTTTACCTGTGAAAAGAACCTGGTTCATATTTATTGGCAAATCCTTTTTTGTATCTTTGTTTTGTCACCTTTATTTATTTATTATTTTTTCTTGGCTTTTTAAAAATCTTTTGAAAGTTCTATTCTGCAAGCAGTGGTGAATATTATGTATTACTATTAACACAGCCACTATATCTGTACCACTGCTCTTTTTTCTACTAGTTTGTAAAGCAGATCTTGGATCATTTTTCATATTTCATGCCCTAGCAGTCCAGATGACACTCCTGCTCTCCCCCGCTTTCTTTTTAAAGATATATTCGAAATCCTCTTTGATTTCCCATCTTCTGCAGTTTGGAAAGGGGTGAATGATTGACTAGTTCCTTGATTTGGTAAGAAGTGTGTTAGTAATTCTACTTTTAACCTGGAAAAACTCTCTGGTGATTGCGTTAAACAAGGAGGATATCGCTTAATTTTAGAGGATAAATTTAAATAAACCAGACAACTGTGAAAGCCAAGCTGTACCAGTTTAGGATCTGTTGTGGAAAAAGTTGATCTTGTACAGATTCAGAGTAGATCATTGATAGCCAGTGTCTGCTTATGCTCTAGAAGAAGGGTTATACGTTCATTAGCAGTAGTCTTTCCATTACTTCAGAAATAGGAGTCTTACAACCTAGTCATAAATATTTTGGAATAATACAGAATGTTTCTCAGTGAAGTGACCCTCCGTGTTTATTGTCTTTGTAGTGTGAAAAGTTCTTCAGTAATGATTGTTCCTGCTAACTATCAGACTTTGAATGCAAGCTCATTGTTCGTGTCACACTGTGTTTAAACTGTTTCTTTTAAAAAAAATGGACCTGAAATGTTTATCTCTCTCCTTTGCTAAGGTTGCATTAGGCATTTTCTCGTGTTATCACAGTACAATATGCTTAAATCCTAGCCTGCTAGCTAATCTTTTTATTTTTAATATTTATCTTTCCCTGCAATAAGAATCCTGTGTAGCCGGTGGTAGCTTGATGTTCCATTAACACATGTTTAATGTGTGCACATAACAACAATACTGCAATTCATATTGGATCTTTGTAGAAGGATAGTAAAACTGAATGAAAGGAATTCCACAGATAGCTCACGTTAGTGTGCTCGACAAAGGGCTTAAATGCTTCTGGAAAATTATGAGTTAGGTCATGCAGAGTATCATGCGTGCAGATAGTGCAAGTTTATGAAATATGTCACACTTTTGTAATAGACTTTTAGCCATAACTGCCTCTTCATGCGTAGGAGAGCTATTACAGTCTGGAGGGAAAAAACAGTTGATGCAAATTTTTTTCTATTTTTTTCCCCTTAGTCCTTCATATCTGCTTTCTCCTTGCTGGTAACTTTGTTAACATAAAACAATTATAATTGAATTATTTTAAAAACAAATTAAAATAACATTTTAATGTGGAAAAGACTGTTTTTACTTTGTTTAAAATACTTCATGGCTTTATTACTATATTTATCATGTTACCTCCAAAAAAACATGGACACTGTGAAAGGGAGGTTAGAAAAAGATTATATTTATATTGAAATATATGCACTTCTTGGTTTTAGCACATCTTCATTGCCGCCTCTAGACTGGCCTTTACCCATACAATATGGGCAATGTGAACTGAAAATAGAAGTACAACCAAAAACTCATCACAGAGCACATTATGAAACAGAAGGCAGCAGAGGAGCAGTAAAAGCATCTACTGGTGGACACCCTGTAGTGAAGGTAAGAGATGCTAATGTGTGTCTTTTCTGTGAATCACATTTTCCCCTGCTGTAATGGTATGTGGGACTGGCCTTGGGAGGCAGGATGAAGACTCTGCAGTGGTCTTTCTCCTGCCTCCAAAGCCATCCCCAAATATCATTATACCTACATGTTCTTGGTTATAATAAAAATAATTGTCTGCAGGAATGAACAGTTTGGATAGAATTGTGTCAGAACTGTGAGGAGTGCTGGCTTATTATATGTGAGCAGGTAGCTATTTCTGTAATTGGACTTCATTTAAAATAACTTCATTTTCTAGGAACATCACCAGATCTCCTTATTTGTTGCTGACAGTTTCAGAAGCTATGGTCTAAAGTTTACTTATAATTTATGGCTTGCTTGGAAATGACAAGAAATTTGAAGACAACACTAAGCTGGAGTCATTCTTGAACACAGTAATGCACTTGCTATGAATGAAAACCAAAATTCTGATTTGTGTGTATTTGGTTATTGTTATTTTGCGTAGGCATTAGCAGACTTGTATTATCACAGTCAGTCAATGCAAATGGTGGTTGTTTCCAGGAACAAGTGCACTTATATTACTGTGACACTTTCCCTTGTTCTAACATGTGAAAGGGAAAGGGAAAGATAGTATGTTATAGTCTGCACTCATTTAGCAAAGTAGGGTGCAAATTTCTTGACAAGCAGTTGCCCTTCTACCTTTGTGCTGCATAAGCAGGAGGTTGAATATTTTTTCATAATGCTTAAGTAAGACATTAGGTATAAACTAGAGCGTAAAGCACATGTTCCCTTGATCGTAAAATGAGGTAAGTAGGTGAATACCAAACAAATACTTAGTTTGCATGTGCTAAACATTAACATGGTATGTAATATTCAGGCAAGCATTAAAATAGTCAGTGATTACAGACAGTATTTTTGTACACAGTGCATAGTTTGGGTGTAGGCATGGCTTTTAGGCATACTGCACTGAATTTGTGAGGTTTAATACATAATCCAGTACAACTTTACAGTACTGGGAAGTAAGTTCAGTTCTGTTCACTGGAGTTTATTCCTTTATATATGAGCCTGGGACTCAGTGTAGATTGTGGTCAAATCTGAGCTACCTTGTTATGTAATAATTGAAAAAAAATAGAAAATGAAATGCTTCTTTTATTAGAGTATTAAAATTTTAATATATGAAAAATGATTTATCTTGGATCTTGACAATAAATTCTCTTTTAGCATGAGGATGTTAGTGCTTCATACTTAACATTGTCCATTTAAATTAAATCATTATTTAAATATCATATTGCTCAAAGCATTTTTTGCTGAACCTTTATCATTATTTTTTTGGAGAAATTTGCAATAAATGATTATTAAAGTTTGCAGTTGGACTGCAGTATTTTCAGTCTGAAGACTCACATAAAGGCCAACATTTATGTGTTGTATTGTAGGAGATTGAGCCTAAGGTTGGGGTCAAATGCATCATCGATTAGGAATCTAAATCCTAAGTCCAGCCCCTCCCTTGAAGTTTGTTGACTTATCTGGCGCCAATTTGCCTTGACCATTAGTAGATCAGATTCTTGTTGTATAGGTAGTGTGAAATAAACTTGTAGTACTTTTGAACTCTATCGTGGTTCCTGATTTCTTGACAAATATCTTTCAAATAAAAATATTAGGAAGACCAAGCTGAGCATGAACAATAGTTGTAATAAGAAAATAAGAAAAAGTGTTTCCTTGGCTATGTTACAAGGAAGATGATGTTTGAGGAAGATGATGCTTAAAGAAGATAATTTATGTCAACTGTGGCAAAGACAAGCTTTACCATCCTATAGGGTGATGTATACCCATTATAAGCAAAGAGATGATTTCATGCCTCTTAAAAGTTTGATTATACACTTAGGTACTAAAAGAGCTTTCAAATATTTTCTCAGAACCATTATCTATAATGCATGAGAAACATTGGAGAATAAGTTATATTTCCAACTTCAAAAATGGGATAAGTATGAATGTGGGACATTTTTTGAAAGCCTGCAAAAATGGCAGCATTTTAGAATAAAATATCAAGGTTCACGTGTGAATCATTGTATTGATTACAAGAATTAAAGCTTTCTTAGGAAAAAAATATATTTCAGGCCAGTTCTCCCTCTGATCTGAGATAATGAGAATGGCTTAAACATAGTTCCAGCAAAGCATTTAATAACCTCTGTTTTTTTAAATAAAAATGGCCTTATTGATCAGGGGTTAAGTTTGCTACAGTATTTGGCACAAATGGATTGTAAAGCAGCTGTAGTAAGCCAATGCTCATTTAATTGATCTCTGTCAATTGGCCCTATGCATTAAAATAAATAATGTGGCAGAGGATGTGGATGGGTTGCTTATCAAATGTACATACAACCCAGAGGCAGAAAGTCTTATCAACATTATTGAAAACAGACTCACATTTTTAAAGGCCTTTGAAGCTGGAGAAAAGGATTGCAACAAACAAAATAAAATTCAGCAGAGGAAAAAAAAAGATAAGTCTTATCTTTTTTTATTGGGTAAAATGTATTGGGCAAAATCTTAATGGATAGGTAGCTAATATGAATCATCATCATAATGTGGCTATTAGGATTGTTAACAAATTCTTTTTATAAAATAATTTTTCTTAAATCAGAGATTGATTGCAGTCACCCTTGTTTTGCAATTTTATTAGAATGTGCTCTTTCAATTTTACCAAACATTTGACCCATTCTGTCCAAGAACATAGCTGAAAGGTATTCAAAGATTTGTACTGAGGATTTCTGCTCCTTTTTTCTTTATCCTCCAACTTTAATGTCCAGCCTTTAAGGTTTTCTTATCATTCAAAAAAATAAAAACTCTTATTTTTCCATGAGACAATGTCTTCCAAATAATTCGAAACTATAATTTCAAATCCTTCTGGCCTCTTAATCCATTATTGATTTTCCAAAATCCACATATTGAGCACCCTTTTGCTGCATAGTAAAAAAAAATCATATATTTATATATATGTATATATAAATTTTAAAACCAAATTTACACCATCACCTTTTAAGGAGATGGAAACTCACCCAATGAACACAGTAATTAGTCCAAAGAGTCTTAATCTCTTCAATATGCAAAAAATAAACATTCAAAAAAGTGTTTCAGATGTAAGAGTCAATTAAGCTTAATGTCTGTAAAGGTTGCTTTGTGAATGTGACTTTGATGTGGTCTTGACTCTCAGCCACTCCTCCATTAATCAACTGACAGTGAAAACAGCAGTTTCTGTGATTACTCACAAGGAGCTGCTGTCCAGAGTCAGGTGGATGACCTTAAGGATCTCTCCTTTGTCCCCAAGAGATCGTGCCATCTGGGATCTAGTATCCAGTGGTGAGTCACCTTGCAAAAGCTGTCTTGATACCCAACAAAACCAGCAGAGCATAACCCACCCATGGCACTTACAGGAAGTCTTTCAAAATTGTTAGTAAATTCTGAAGCAGGATTAATAAAAAAATACAATTCTGCTCTGTATTGGTTAGTCATAGAAAACGGAAATGAAAAAGTGCCGGAAGGCATATTTTAGAAATTTGTAGGGTATAATAGTAGTATATTAAACAGTGAAATTGAAACGAACTCTATAAATATGAACTGCACAACAGAAACCTGTGCTTGGTGAGTTTTAAGTGGAGGAGCTGTTGCACAGGGGGCAGTCCCACTCTCTTGGCAGAAATAGACCTTAATATAGTGGCATGGGGAACTGTTACGGCTGGGATGTTTCCTGCTGCAGCGGATATTTAAACGTTTTGTCATATTCTTACCTAAATGTCAATGGAAATTCTCAGTCACGGTAGTCCCAAAGGTGCTTTTTCAAAAGGCAACTGGATTTTCTTTGTTTTTCCTTGAAGACACTTCGCTTCTCATCCAACGGAACTGAAGAAGCTTCTTGGATGAGAAGCAAAGCGTCTTCAAGGAAAAACAAAGAAAATCCAGTTGTCTCTTGAAAAAGCACCTTTGGGACATATTCTTAGTTCTTCACGTCTGCTGGGCTTCCTTCTTGACTGTTAGACTGTTGATCAGGCTCCTCAACCAGATTTCACATGTTGGGATAGACAAATCCCCTATCTTACCAAGATTCAAAGACTTATCAATTACCCTCGCCTGGTTTGACCTGCCTACTGAGATGTTGACGGGTGTGGCCGCTGTGTGTTACAGGTACACGGAGCCCTAGGTGAGCTGAGTGTCAGGTGGGGACCAAAGGTGAACCAGCAGCTTTAAAAGGGGCACAGCAAGCCCCTTCACCAGTGGTGGCACCCCTCCCTTATATACCCCTGTCAATCTCCAAGAAAAAGAGTATGCAAAAATAAGCTTTAAGTCCCGTGAAAGTTTTGAAAATCTTTTGAAAGATTTCAGGTATTGATGGTAAAACTGGAAGCTAGTAAAAGATGGAAGATAGTAAAAGAAGGTTAGTTTGCTTATGACATTACTATATGACTATTTTCAAGCATGTGTGAAGACAGCATCTGTTCGAGACGGTGAGAAGAAAGTCATGATAATTCCCTGACACAAGGAAAAGGTAGCAAAAAAATAAATAAAAAGCAAACTCTTCTCGCAGATCAGTTTCTTTTGAGAGTCTGGGGAAAAAAAACATAAGATGTAACAGTGACCCAGATTTGAGAAGCACAGTGAACTTTAATATTGGGCAAATGTTAGGCAGGTTTGATTTTTACTGTTCAATAAATCCTTGAAAAATTTATGTCAGGGAGAAAGCTATTTTGCATTTGATCCTACCTTTTCTCCTGCCCCACATACACGTCGTTGGGATTTTCGATGGTTGGAATCTGTATGTATGGGATTAGAGTTTAGCCAGGAGAAACTTCCTGACAGTGAGAGCAATCAACCCCATGGAACAGAAGTTGCCTTCAGAAGTTGTGGGAGCTTCATCACTGGAGGCCTTCAAGAAGAGACTGGACTGCCATTTGTCAGAAATGGTGTAGGGTCTCCTGCTTGGGCGGGGGGTTGGACTAGGTGACCTATAAGGTCCCTTCCAACTCTGATTATCTGATCAGTTTGAAATACCTCACTGATAGCTAGGGAGTTTGCAAGAGAATTGATAGGGCGAGTCTGACGGAACTGTTTTATGTGCAACCCCAATGTTTAATATTAGCTTGCTTTTTTCCTGACTTGCCCTATATGTTTTCAAGATGATTATTTTTCTTTAACGCTGCCTTACACAGACAGTCCTCTACTTACAACAGTTCATTTGTTGATCATTTAAAGTTACAACAGCACTGGAAAAAATGACTTAATGACCATTTTTCACGACGGTTTGCAGCATCCTCATGGCCACGTGATCACAATTCAGACGCTTGGCAACTGACTCAGATTTATGACAGTTGCAGTATCCTGGGGTCATGTGATCCTCATTTGTGACTTTCTGAAAAGCAAAGTCAATGGGGAAACCAGATTCACTTAACAACCGGTTATTAATTTAACAACTGCAGTGATTCACTTAACAACTGTGGCAACAAAAGTCGTAAACTGGGCCAAACTCACTTAACAACTGTCTTGCTTAACAACAGACTTTTGGGTTCAACTGTGGTCGTAACTCGAGCACTACCTGTTTTTTGGTGGATTTTTATTTCTGCTTTTTCTTAAAAAAAGGTTTTAGAGCTTTTAGACTATTCATATAGATAAAACAATAAACCAGTGAAAACGGGCAATGAGAAAAGAGACTAATCAGGAGTGTAATTAAAGCATGCAATAAAAACATTAGTTTCTGTATTTATATTACTAAGCAAAACACATTGTAGGCAAGATTAATAAAATTCAGACCTCCAAGTTTTTCATAAAGACACAGAAGAAATACCCCAAACAGACAGATTTTCCCTTTATTGGTGAACAGTTGTAGAAATTGGTCTTTCTAGAATCTTCTTCCTCCGATACTTCCACCAAGAAATCCCAAGGTGCATTCTACAACATACCTACATTATTAGTTTTAAATAAGGATTCCAATCTTGTGACAATATACAGAAGAAAATTTCTACTTTAATATAAACTAGAAGAAAAAAGTAACTTTCCATCTAGAGTAGTCTAAAAAGAAAACACAATGAAAATAATCTTGAAGTTATTTAACACAGTGGCCCCCAACCTTTTGGTCACCGGGAACTGGTGTTATCAACACTTTCATTGGGTTTTTTTTTTGGGGGGGGGTGTCACTATCTCCATTATTTGTGTGTTTTAGATGAGTGTATGAAATGTTCTAGATATTCAGAAATGGAATTGGAATCCGGAACATTGATTAGCATTCGCTGATTATATTACAAACAAACAAACAAAACAAAACCGGCCCAGTGAAAGAAAGAAAGCGGTGGGCCTGGCTTTGCCGACTGCTTTTTACGTCAGATCAGAACACATGTTCTCATTTCTCTTATCCACAATTCCTTTGATCTCCGTGCTTGTAAACTGCAAACAAAAAGCAGCTCAAGATCAAAGAAGGGCAAATACAGACGGAAGGACAAATGAAAAGCAAACACTTTCTGCTTGCTGTGAAAGAAAACTCGCCTTTTAAAATGGGGATATTGTTGTTGCACTAATCTGTGGTATTCATAAATGTGAAGGATTGTGCCTCGGACTGCTGACAGGCACCCAATTCAGCCAAGGGGTTGGTTAATGCTCCATCAAAGAATGGAGTAAAATGTGTTAAAAGTCTTAATTGAAAGGAACCTAATGTGATTTTGGATGGTCACACCATTCTAAAATAGTCCTGTAGTCGTTGGAGCCAAACGTTTGACCTTGAAGTTAGTTGCAAGGCATTGGTTTCAGAGAAAGGTTGAAAATACGAAAAAGTGAATGGATGCTCCTTTCCCTAACCTCAGCCTTTTATTTCTGCATTGCATCCACGTTTAAGGAAAGCTACCTGTGACCAACACACTACCACAATTACAGGTGTTTCAGAGAGAGGCTATTGTAGCTTATCCTGTAGTGACCTTCTCTCCTTAGCCTTCCAGCTTTAGTTTAACTTGCGCATACGCTGACCTTTGCTATGGAAACGATAC
Organism: Notechis scutatus; assembly: GCF_049901735.1. Classification (NCBI taxonomy): domain Eukaryota; kingdom Metazoa; phylum Chordata; class Lepidosauria; order Squamata; family Elapidae; genus Notechis; species Notechis scutatus. The sequence continues at coordinate 17,206,757 of NC_142017.1, forward strand.
AGAAACACAAACAGCTTGGCAGAGTTTCGTCTGCAGAGCAATGGGTTGTGTGTCACAGTATATAGTTACTGGTGGAGGGTTTTTAGAGGTCAGTCATGAGATGGTGCTGTAACTTTTCATTATTTACAATATTCTGTATGATGCCTCGTGTGAAGAGTATGCGATTATATTTATGGAATAAAAATACGTCGCATATAAGCATGTCTATATTTGGGCAACTTGTAGGAACTGTAAATGTATTTTAAACACGTTTTGTTCCCTTTTGTAGCACAACCACTAGAGTGTAGTATCTGCATAAAGGACACAGACTGGCATTAATGCCAGCCATTTAATACAATATCCATTGGAAGGTTTATCAAGGTCTCTGCAGTGTTTTGTTTTGTTTTAAAAATGGAGCAAATATTCTGTTCAAAACATAACCGGAAGATTTTCCCCTGAACTGAGATATCTTTTAGCAGGGGAAATGGTTAAATAGAAAAGTGTCTTAAATCAGGCCTGAGAGATTCACTGTCTACCATGACTGGCAGTGACTTTTGAAAGGATCTCAGAATCTCAGGGGGGGAAAAGGGCTCCTGCAATTTGCTATCTATTGAGAATTAAAAGTCTGCAGGTCCCATTGGGTGGCATAAAAGGGCTGGTGATAGATTCATTTTTGCTTTGAAGTGTATTGGAAACTAGAAATTTATTCTGCATTTACTAGAAATACTTTGAAAATGTTCTGGATGATCAGTGTCATCTTCTGGCATAGGGATGAACAACCAGTGGCTTATAAACTGCATATAAATCCTTGACCCTTAGCCAAATTTCCTTGACCACTGATACCCCCCCCCTCTCCTCTCTCCCTCTCTCTCTCCTATCTCTCTCTCATCTACCTACCTAAAGAGTTTTTATTATGTTTGGTCTATTTGTTGGTTACCTTATTTTCTTCATTTGAATAAATTAATATGAGGAGATTTTAGGATCCAATCTGGGTCAGTCACTGGTCAGAGGTTTTGTCTTCTGATCTTTTGGACTCATGCTGGAGCCCATCTTCAACATGAACCAGATTGGATCATGCAACTTTATCCTGCTGGGACATGTATATTCGCCTTCCTTCATAAGGAGTTTTCAGTTCACTTTTCATCAATCATCATTTCCTTAGCTTTTTGTGATCTGATGGGTTTTTTTTTTTTTTTTGTGGATTGTGGGAGTCACAACTTGACCCCCAAGGAATATAAAAAATGTTTCTCCAATCGGAGTAATTTATGCTTGGTAGATTCACTTACCATAAACTAGTTGGTTGATCTTTCATATTGTATTTTCTTCACTGCCACCATTGCTAGCATTTATAGGGAAGGAAAAGGAAAGTATGGATGTTCTTGAGATGGGGAAGTTTCATTGAGAGATGGAATTACAGCAAACCAGTTAAAATGAGGGAAGGAACTAAGCTCATAAATATAACATGGAAAAATAAAACACCACATCTGTTAAGTTCTGGTGGATGATGGGAACATGACATTATTCATATAATATATAGCTGCTGTAATATATTTGGGAATGGAGGATAGCTTTGTTTGTAGTAGGAAGAAGACACACACTCTAAATTCCTGAAAAGCCAATAGGTTTTTTGCTGGTTCTGCTAATATCTAAGACAACATGTTCTTGATGGCTGACTACTAGTTGCTGATTTGTGATGTTGGACTTTCAGGACAATTTAGGGTAGAGCAGCAGCCCTCTTTGATCTTCTGGATCTTATACTGTAGCTAGGCTGATGCTCTCCGTCGGTTCTGATTTTATTTTGAACAGCTTTGAGATTTTGAGAGCCACTAGCTAGTCCAGGTTATCCCAATGAGTTTATAATTAAAGCTAATCAATCTGTGAAATTTCAATAACAGCCAGCATTGTCTGTTCCCACTAGCTTCAAATAATACAAAGTAGATTTTCTTTTTTAAATTCACAATTTATTGCTACCTACAAGTGCAGAGTGATTGCCTTTTATTATTATTATTATTTTTTAAAAGGCCAGTTTTTCTTATTTAGAGTTATTAGAAGTGAGAAGCATCTGATGCTGGGAGATATGATACCCATGGAGGGAAAGTAGGCTTGGTAGTGATCTTGGTTGCTATTAATTGAATAGAGATGCTTCTCGCCAAATACGGATATGATTGAGCTGGATAGGGAAGAAGGATTTTCCTTGGTAATAAGAGCTGAAACGAATTAAATTTAAATTGAATGTTGCAACTCAAAGTGGGACTTTTAATGATCTAAATGGTTTCCATGTGAGATTATACCTTGATGGTTTTGACTTTGACAGATATAATGTATTTTATTGCTGCTTACATTTACATCCACAGAGTTCTTGCTCTAATGCAGTAATACAGTTTCCCGTAAATAAAATTATAGCTTAAAACCACTGCTAAATTACGTTGGAACAGATCAGGAAGCAGTTAATCAAAAATCTTCAAAAGACTTGGCAAGCAAAGTCACCATGCTTCTGTTTAAGGGTGAGGCAATCTGGCACCCTCCAGCTGTTTTGGATTCCATCAGTCCCATTCATCATAGCCAATGGAAACAGAATGTGAGAGTTGTAGTTTCAAACAACTGGAAAGATACCCGTTCCTTGCCCCTTTCCACTTGAATAATTGGACTGCAAAACTAGACTGCCATTTCGGAAGCACCGAAGCGCTTCTGTGGTGAAAGAATCAGCCAGTGACATCACCATTGCTTGGGAGACTCCCAGGTGGGGGCTCCTTTCGTGTCTCTGTGAAGTTGCCCACCGAAGTGGTACCCATCCTTCTACTCGTGGTCACCCACTTTTGAACGGCTGGGCCGGCAGGAGCTGGAGTGAACGATGAGAGCTCGTCCCACCACAAGGCAGCAACTGGGTCTTGAGTCTGCCAGTCCTCAGCCCAACAAGCCTAACTACGTGAGCCACTGCATTCCCAGTGAACTGCAATAGGATGGACCCAGTAGGACTTGTCGAAAGGCTATCTCACAGCAAAGTCTTTTCTAGTGGAAGATAAGGCTCCTATTATAGTATTTGACTTTTTTAAAAAAAGAGTCTGTATGAAGGCTTTAGGTAACTTATTGGGGACCACATATCTAGGAGCAAAATCTTAAAATATTTGGGGATTCCAGTTAGTTACGATTTCTAAGATAACTGAATAGCAGAGTTGGAAGGGATGTTGGCAGGGATGTTGGCGGCCTTCTTATCAACCCCCTCTCTCCCCCCCACTTTTAAGCAGGAGACAAATGGTTGTCCAATCTCTTCTTAAAAACCTCCAGTGATGGAGCATCCAGAACTTCTGGAGGCAGACCATTCCACTGATTAATTGTTCTCACTGACAGGAAATATCTGTCTAATTCTAGGTTGGACCTAGGTAAAAAATCATCCCTTTGAATGAGGTCAGTAATTATTTTAGAAAAGGAAACTGTATAATAGTACATTATTTTTGTGATACAGTTTTAAAAGCCTAAGGACTGCCAAGTGCAATAAAGTGGATTGATTATATGATCTGCTGTTTTTAATTTTTATTATAGGCACATGCTTGTGAGCTGTTTTGGGGGGGAAACAGATTTTCATCTGTATCTGAAGTCATGTCTGTAGTTTTAACACTTTTACTCTGAAAGGCTAATTATTCCTTTTTAACAGGTTCTTTTTTTTGTTTATCAGCTCCTAGGTTACAACGAAAAACCTGTAAATCTTCAGATGTTTATTGGGACAGCAGATGATCGTTACTTACGGCCACATGCTTTTTACCAAGTACATAGAATCACAGGAAAAACTGTTGCCACAGCAAGTCAAGAAATAATCCTCGCCAGCACAAAGGTTTTGGAAATTCCTCTTTTACCTGAAAATAATATGACTGCCAGGTAGGTTCGAGAATTCTGCCAAGCTAATTCAATATGTTGTATCCCAGAATTCATAGGCTTTTGTGGGTTTCAGGATATGCTATATTTTTTTAAAAAAAATATTTATTATCCTATAAACTTCATATATATCAGCTTCCAAGGGCAGCTCATTGCAACTTCTGTTTGGGATGTGGTTCAGGTTTGAAGTGGACACATTAAGAAAACAAACCCCCCTGGCTGACATATGGAATGCAGGTGTCTCATGATGCAGTACAAATAAGATTATGCAGCTGCAGATGGTTTTTGTATCCTAGAATTAGTTGCTTTATATCGTGTACGGTAGATATATGTACATGCTCGTGTATTCACATACAGACTCACACACAGACACGTGCACAGGAACATACACAAAGATTATAACAGAAGGTCTTGGCTTTAGTTTGTGTTTGAGTATTTAGAACTATCTGAAACAATTTTTCAGTGACTTCAGACCCACTCATAACAACTCCTCTCTCTCTCTCTCTCTCTCTCTCTCTCTCTCTCTCTCTCTCTCACACACACACACACACACACACACACACACACACATTAATATTTGTCTGTAATCCTTGAACTAACGTTGATTCTTAAAAAATGTCAGGTCTGTTCCAAATATGGCAAAATGTATTTTGTCTGAGGTACTGAAATACTAACAATCAGCAAAGTAGGTTATAATGGATTTATTTCAAGGTAGCCTCGGTGTTTTCCCAACACACGTTTGGCTGTAGCATGTCTGTTCTTTCACCCTTTATTTTCCATTCCCACTTCTCTCTTCTGCCTCTTGTCTACACAAACATTGCTGTATTTGCAGGTGTTGTTAAAGTTATGTTTTGCTTGAATGAGGACGAGGGAGACGTCCTCATTTGCCTTCATTCATAAGAAGGAGAATGTGAAGTGAGAGGGTTTTATGACACTGCAAGCAATGCTTTGATGACTAGGAACATTGCACACCTGACACTGACTGACCCAGGAAGAGTCAGTCATGTTTTTCATTTAGATGTTTTCAAAAATGATACCTGGTAATCAGCTGTTGTAAGAAGTGATCAATTATTATTTTTTTTTGCTTGATGTGGTTTTCAGGAGAATTGCTTTGCAAACTTTACAGATGTTCTACAGTTAGTCAGTCATCTGTCACGATCCTTTCGGATCAAGTCCTTTTCACTTTTTCTCTGCCCATAGCCTTGTGCCATGTCTGATGAGCTCTAAGACTGAAAACCAAGCAGAATTATATGATTGCTTGTAGTGCCAGCAGCTTGCTGAGGGTTTTTATCACCCCCCACAGCTCCATGCCTGATTGCTGCACACAAAATAAATACTTTCTCACTTGTTCTAGTACAAAGGTCCAATGTCTAGCTTGCAGTCCAACACGATAAGGAGCTTTGGAGGCACAGTGGGTAGAATGTAGTGCTACAGGCTAACTCTGCCCGGCAAGGTGGAATTTGATCCCCACAGGTTCAAGGTCGACTCAGCCTTCCATCCTTCCGAGGTCTGTAAAATGAGGAGTCAGATTGTTGGGGGCAATATGCTGACTCTGGTAAACCTCCCAGATAGGGCTGTCAAGCGTGATGAAGCGGTATATATATATCTAAGTGGTTTTGCTCTTGTTATAAATGGGTGGTGCTCGTGTTTGCAGATATTCAGACAAGAAAAATGCACCTGTAATCAGATAACCCTCGGTTTATGTCTTCTGTTTTCTCCAGTATCGACTGTGCAGGTATTCTGAAACTCCGCAATTCAGACATAGAGCTTCGGAAGGGGGAGACGGATATTGGAAGAAAAAACACAAGAGTGAGGCTCGTGTTTCGTGTCCATATCCCACAGCCTAGTGGGAAGGTCTTGTCCCTTCAGGTTGCCTCTATACCTGTTGAATGCTGTAAGTTTGCTCATTTTGGGGTGTGGGAAATATTTATATCCATACATATTTCCCACACATGTCCATAAATATTTCAGGATTTAAGCTTGTACTTCATAAGAAATATTACATCGAGTTAGCTTTTTTACTTTCTGTCACTGGGATTTTTAGAAAGCTCCCTTTGCTTATTCTGATATATTCATCTGCGGACTTTGCTTCTGAGACTGGTAGTTTTGATCTCTTCTTTTTGTCAAATGCTACTAATCGTGAAACGCTTTATTTGTTGTAACTGGTAATGAATTGTTATGCCATTTCATTTAATATTTAGATGTCTTTTGTATTTTAGAGCTGATTGGAATTTGATAACTTTTATATTACTTTATCAGCAGCACATTATCAGCAGCTTTGATTAGAAGGAAAGGTTAGGATGTATGCTGAACAAAAATGTTGGAAAACAGTATGGAACTACTTTAGATCAAACCCCTTTACAAGATCAAAATGTGAATATGTGTGTTTGTGTGTAAGTCTTTCTAGAGCTTCTGAAGGCGTATAACTATAGTTCATTTTCTATAAAAATATACTTTTATTACACCAGTATTTATTGGGGTTTGTAGCAAATATCAGTAGCCAAAGTTACATATTATATTAAGCAAGTGATGACAATCAGCAAGCCTACGTTTGAGACCCGAGTGCTGCTGTGTAATGGGGTGAGTTCCCATCATTTGCTACAGCTCCTGCCCACCTAGCTGTTCGAAAGGAGCAAATGTGAACAGATAAATAAGTACCACGTCGGTGGGCTTATTAATGGGGACATGAAAGAAGCCCCCAACTGGGCAATGGTGACGTCACAGGTTAATTCTTTCAACCTGGAAGTGCCTCATTGCTTCCGACACACAATCATCAGCATTAAGTTATGCTTAGCATTGTTCGTAATTTCACAGTTAAATTTGATGGAGCATAATGATTTTCATGAATGGAGGCAAATATACATGTTCCAGGATAATGTTGCAGGATCCAATCTGGCTCGGTCACCGGGACCAGAGATTTTATCTTCTGAGCTTTCTGACTCGTGCTAGAGTCCCATCTTCTAAAGATTTTGAAAGAGTTTTGAAACTAACGGTACAGGGATATAAAAATGTTGCAACCAAGTTACTTACTGCACTCATAAGGCACCTTTTAGTCTAGGGTGTTTAGCAAATCCAACCTGTGCGGTTAGTTCATGTTGTGCCAAGCAATTTCGGAATTTGTTTTTTTTGAGTTAACAGATTAAACTGCAGTTCAACTAAACATAGGAAAATGTGTTGCCTGTGTGAAATAAAAACAGGGAAGGGCAGGGGACAAGAAATGATAAGAGTCACATGTGTGTAGGTTGTAATGCATTTTTTGTATTTCTCTCTCATAAAGCTCAGCGATCGGCTCAGGAACTTCCTCAGATAGAGAAATACAGCATCAGTAGTTGCTCCGTAAACGGAGGCCATGAAATGATTGTTACAGGCTGTAACTTCCTTCCAGAATCAAAAATTTTATTTCTGGAAAAGGGGCAAGGTAAGCCAACCTGTTTCAAGTAGCATAACAGTTCATAATTCTCAGTGCCTTAAATATCCATTTAAATAAAAACAAAGGATGTAAACTAGTATAATATACTTGTATATACAGCAGTATCTAGTGTTATGTTTTGCTCAGATTTTTTCTCTAGCTTCTGGTTTGATTCTGGTGGCCCATGAAACAGCCCAAATCATTCTATCTATTTCATGGTTCTGTTTGCATATATAGATTGACCATTTGAGTGCCTGCAACAGCAATTATCCTATGAATTATGCAAATATCTTCACCCAGAGCATCATTTTTCTCCCTTCTTAAAACTAATCATTCAAAAGTCACTTTATCCATAGTTCACTTTTCATTTGGAGTTAATTAGTCAAAGTTCAATTCTCTTTGGCCCTTTTATCTTTGAACAACATAGGTATTACTTGGCCAAATATTTAACATGTCTACAATGAATAAAGTCTTGAAAGTCAAATGAACACTATTAAGAGTTGTGCACTGTGTGTTTTGTATATATTTAATAATTGAATTACTTTAGAATGAGCTGATACCTGATCCGAAATGTTTGCCTTTGTAGATGGACGGCCCCAGTGGGAAGTGGAAGGCAAAATAATTAGAGATAGGAGTCAAGAGGTGAGATTTATTTTTTTAAAGTACTAAATTACTTTACTGATTTCTGTAAAGATCCTGGTGGAATATTAAACATAAAGTAGGCAGCTATTTTTTTCTTAGCATTTATGTCAAATGTGCAAAAATATTAGCAGAATTTGAGCCAGATTTATAGAGGAAGAAAGCAAAATCGGTGGGTGATGTAATATTAAATAGAAAAACTTAACCTTCAGTCTTGGGAGACTAGAAAGGGCAAAATGATGTGCAGAAAGCAGACACTAATAATGTTGGGATTGTGGGAAAGGAAAGAAGAGGAAGCTATAAATAATACAAGAAAGTTACAGCAGCTGCCAGATTTGATTCACAAACTAGGGAACCTAGAAGTAAATCTTTTTTTCAGTAATTGAAGTGCCAACTCTTTTTCCCCTTTCCCCATTGGTGTCTTCAGCACCGGTGGTTCAGATGTTAGCTTAGTAAGCTAACATTTTGGAAAATTACAATGATCAGAATATGTAAATATTCCAGCGTATGTAAATATTCCACGATGAAAGCATCGTCCTCCACTTAAGATGACTGCTTCATGAGGTATCCTCTCCCTGCCTTTTGAAGTAGGGCCCACATGCAGAAAACTCAAATAGCCTGCCACTCATTTTTAGGAAAAGTGGCTTGTAGAAAGGTGTCCCCACTGAGAATTTCAAGGAGCCGAGATTCTCAGGGGTCATATATTTCCTAAGAATGATTTAAAAAATGTGCTTCAGGAAATACAGCATGTAATTTATGAGGTCTAATGAAGACGATGAAAAAAAAAAAGCCTTCCGAGACACACCTGGTCTTTTTCTACTATTTTATTCATTTTTTTTAACACAGGCTGCGCTCATCCTGGAAGTTCCCCCATATCACAACAAAGCAATTACGGCGGCCGTCCATGTCCAGTTCTATGTTTGCAATGGCAAAAGGAAAAAAAGCCAGGCTCAGCGTTTTACATATACTCCAGGTACTGATTATGGGCAAAGAAATCAGGCGTGAGAATGGCCTTTTCTTTCAAATGTCTCTAGTCCTTTGCCCTGATTCTGAGATATGTTATTTATTTTACATAGAAAATTAGGTATGAATTGGAGAGAAAAAAATTAATGAGGAATTTTTCAATGATTTTCCTAGAACGTTTTTAATTTAGCATCAATTGACCTGTTTTTTTAAGGCACTAGAGTAGAAACCAGGAGACCGTGAATTCTAGTTCTGCCTTAGGCATGAAAGCTGGCTGGGTGATTTCTCAGAGAACTGTTGTAGTGGAGAAAATAGAAGGAGGAAGGAGTATTATGTATGTTGCTTTCTTGAGTTGCTTATAAAATAAATTAATAAAGATAGGATAAAAAAAACTTTAAAAAAGTATTTCTGTTTACTATCAAGTTTCTAACTAGGACTGCAAATGAGGAAAAATGAAGCTATGCATATTAAATTCTAATACTTATTCTGAGTGAATAAATTATTGTTTGAATGTTAGAAACAAGAAAAGTCTTCAGCTAGCATGGAGTTGAAGGTCTTTGCTGCATTATTTGATCCATCATAAGCTAGGATAGCCTATGTATTGTGGTTCTCTTATGAACCATGTCAGAAAATGAACATTCAGGACTGATGAACAGTCATAGGTCCCAAACTGTTTTTGAATGAGACTCCATTCAAACTTGAAATTCTCAACTCTAGAATTTTATTCTTTTTTTAATTTTTTTTTATTATTACTGCAGTTACAAAATGGCACTTTATTGGCAGCAAATCACAAAATGTTTCTAGAATTTTATTCTTTAATTCCTATTGCTATAATGAGAAAACCCTTATCTGCATTATCTCAGAATAACCAAGTGTATTTCATATCATACTTTTAAAGTATGTTATGGTTAACTGCATTTTCCATGCATATTCACTGCCATTCATGTACATGCTAGTTTTGATGTGGGGTAGGACAGCTTTTTATTCGATTTAGTTCTGATGTTTATCATTTCATCTGTGAATTTTCGCTGATCCTTGTTTTCTTGTTACACAGTTGTATTGAAACAAGAGAACAGAGATGAAATGGATTTGTCTTCGGTTCCATCGTTGTCCCTGACTCACTGTAAAGGACTTTCTGCTGTGCAAACCCAGTTGCCTTCACCTGATCCAGGGCTTTCACACGATAGTTTACTTCCTCCTTCCTCCAGGAACCTTGTCTGTCCCATACAGCCGCCGCCCTTCACACCCATGGTATCCTCAACAGTAACTCAGTTGTCACACATACAAGGTAGAAACATTAGTCCAGGAGAAGAGCATCCTGTCCTGTCTTCAGCTGTGGTCCATCCGTCTTTTCAGGTCACAGCAGCATCTTCTGTGGGGCCTTCCTATCAGTCTATGCAACCCAATGTTATGTTTAATGGACAGTCTGGTCTTCCCATGGACCCTGCCTCTTCTAGTCAAGGATATGAGGCAATGTCATTTCAGCAAGATGCACCTGTACCTCCACTGATAAACCTCAGCTGCCAGTCTCTGCCACCAATCCCATATCATTCTTCGAGTTCAGGTTCAGTGTCAACTTCCGTTGCAACAGGAGGACATACTTCAGCACACCTAGCTCAATCGAGGCACTCCTCTCCTCATTTGCAATCCATGCAATACCATTGTCCAGATCCTCAGCAAAGTCCTGTCTCTCCTGCCGTGACTCAGTCCCTTGGGCACCCTTCCACCCAGTTGCAGCCAATGTCTTATCCTTCAAATCCAGGTAATTCCTCATCATCACCATCCCCCAAATCTTCTCATTCTTTAGTCCATTCACCACGATCTGGGCCATCTTCACCACAGTTGCAACCTATACCTTACCATCTTTCTAGCTCGGGATCTGCCTCATCTCCTCCTCCAGCCTCTGTCAGTCAGTCTGGGCAACAGTCCTCCCCACAGGAGCATAACCCAGGTTTGGGAGGAATGGCTACAGCTTCATCTTTGATGCATCATAACATATGTGACACATCTCCATTTCCATCAGAAGGGTCAACTGTTAATATTAAGCCTGAACCAGAAGATCAAGAGTTAAATTTTCAGACAATGGGATTGCAAGACATCACGTTAGATGATGGTAAGTGATGCTACGTAAGGAGAATATGGTTAAATAGCTTATCTTTATTCCTAGATTTTCACGGGGACAGGTATGCAGGTCTTGGCGTGTTGGTGTCTTTTCCCATGTAAGATTGAGAGCATCTTGGCAACGTTTCGACAAGGTCCCACCTGCCATCTTCAGGCTGGTGCTTTCAGCTTTGTGCTTGTGCGAGCAAAGCACAAGCACAAAGCAAAGCACCAGCCTGAAGATGGCGAGTGGGACCTCGTCGAAACGTTGCCAAGATGCTCTCAATCTTACACGGAAAAGACCCGAACATGCCAAGACCTGCATATATTCCTAGACTTTCATGGGTACAGGTATGCAGGTCTTGGTGTGTTCGGGTCTTTTCCCATATAAGACCCGAACACGCCAAGACATCTATACACACATACATACATACATACATACATACATACATGTTAAGCCTGAATTCCCCAACAGTGTTAAGGAAAACAAACTAAACAGAATGTGTAGCGTAGTCAGATAGGCAGACAGGTAAATGTGTGAGATAAGTTTGTATTTTAGTTAACACACAGTAAAAATACAGATACGCTTGTGCTATCAAAATATAGTTTATTCCATTAGGAATTATAGCATAGTCAAAGTAAACGGTCCATTAGTCATGTATCATTTCAGTCAGTCCAGTCGGGATACTCAATTTGCAAAATCCGTGTTGAATAGCCAATGTCAGTTCACTTACAATAAATCAGTCGTATATCTCTTCTCTCCGTTGAGAAATCAACACTCCTTTCTCTCCTCCGTTCCAGTAAGGAAAACGCAGTCATCAATCCATCCAGTAATTAGGGATCATTAAGCCAGAGAGAGAGCTGCAATGACTTGCTTCTTTATGGTGCTTTCAACCACACCCTTAATTACATTCTTGTAGTTAAAGTTACACACACTTTAACCAACAAACCATGATAACTTATTTATTATTTTTACCCAAACCAGTTAGGGTAAACAATGTTATCCTAACAATACATACACACACACAGTTTTCACAGGTACTTACATGTATGGTATTCAGCTTTGTTCGGGTATTTTCCCACGTCATTGTAGTTGTGCTTTTAAAGTTGTAGCAATGTTTAGGCAGAATCTCATCTGCCATCATCAGGCTTCTGTATTGTGTTCGTCTGTGAGTCAGACTTTCACAGCCGTTTCTGTTTTAAATTTGGTGCTAGCCTACTGCTGTGCCAGAATGGTTTTTTCTTCATCTGATTGGTTGGGAGTCTTGGTCTGTGTTTATTGGTCTTGGAGTTTGCTGTGTTCTGGTGGAATCATCTCTTCTTTTCATGACTCCACCAGACTGTCAAGAGATGACTCCACCAGACTGTCAATAATCTGGAAGCCTGCACTCTCAAACAAAAAGATCTCCACACCACAAGCCAGGCAAACACCTGGGCACAAACAGACTCCCCCTGATACCTCCAGCTCAAACACACCCCAACCAGGAACCCAGATGAAACCTAGCTTCCTAATAAATGATAGCCGTCCATTTACTCGGAGCCAAGCTGCACCAAAAGCCTCCAATGCAGGAAACACAATGTTGCCAGCCAATCAAGACAAAATAAGCTACAAAACAGACAGAAGATATTAGAAACACCAGTCAAGCAGAACACAGCAAACTCCAAGACCAATACACACAGACCAAGACTCCCAACCAATGGGGATGAAGAAAAAACCATTCTGGCACAGCAGTAGGCTAGCACCAAATTTAAAACAGAAATGGCTGTGAAAGTCTGACTCACAGACAAACACAATACAGAAGCCTGATAATGGCAGATGAGATTCTGCCGAAACGTCGCTACAACTTTAAAAGCAACTATAATGACGTGGGAAAATACCCGAACAAAGCTGAATGCCATACATGTAAGTACCCGTGAAAACTTAAGAAAAAACACACACATAGATAGATAGATAGATAGATAGATGTCATATTTTCCAGATCATTGTAATATCTCGTTCATCTGGGAATTAGAATACTTGAACATTATGTGATGATAGGGATATCCTTCCTCAGTTAAAATTTGGTGCACATCAGACTTTTATAAAAAATATCTTTTAGAATGGTTATATTTTGTTTATTACTTTTAGTACAATAAGTATATCCAAATCGTTCAAATATATTTATCTTCTTTCTCTTACTCTTTCTCAATGCCCAACTTTCATAGCCATATGTTATCATTATTGGAAAGACCATTGGTTATTTCATGGAATGTTCACAATCTTTCCTAGATTTCTCCTTGCCCAAACTCAGTTAGAAATGAAGAAGCTTCTTGGATGAGAATCGAAACACCTTAAAAGAAAAAATCAGAAAGTCCAGTTGCCTTTAAAATAAAAGCACCTTTGGTTCAACTATTCAGCTAATATCAACGAAATAGCAAGAGTTCAGGAAGAGCAATCCCAGATATATTCATTCAGTGGCCAATCTGTGATGGATATTGGTGATTTGGACTATTAGTTATGCCCATTACATCCATTCCCAGTCATTTGTGAATGAGCATCTCATATTTTGTGAATGTGAAGAATATAAATATGAAGACTGAGAAAGATTGGGCAAGGACTTTCATGTAGGGTGCTTTATGAATTAGTTGTCAAATAGCATGTTCCTATGGCTATTTAGGAATATCTTAAAGTTGCCAAGTTTCAGAAACATTGATTTATAGTATTTTTGACAGGTGTTCTGTGTGTGCCTGTGCTGTTGTTTCTTCTTTGGGACCTGGTGATCCAGTGATCTTCTGATGATTACCTAGAGCAGGGGTGTCCAACCTTGGCAACTTTAAGACTTGTGGACTTCAACTCCCAGAGTTCCTCAGCCAGCTTTGCTGGCTGAGGAACTCTGGGAGTTGAAGTCCACAAGTCTTAAAGTTGCCAAGGTTGGACACCCTGACCTAGAGTGATTGAAGTCAGTGGTGGGATTCAGCCAGTTCGCACCAGTTCGGGAGAACCAGTTGTTAACTTTCTGAGCAATTTGGTGAACTGGTTGTTGGAAGAACTCATTAGGGCAGCGAAACGATTGTTACATTATTTGAATCCCACCACTGGTTGAAGTCCTTGTTTACTATGCCTGAAGAAGTAATTTCCTAGGGGAAAAAATCCCATTCCAAAGCTAGTTCAAAGTGCTGTGTCTGGTTCACTTAAAAAATACGTTTAACCACCGGCAAGCTTTCTGCTTCATGTCATAGTCATAGGTCCTGGTTAGAAACCATAGCATGGGGTTCATCCTCACATGGCAAGGCAAAATCAAACAATTTAACTCATTGTGTCTTACAGTGTTATGATAGGAATGAGAAGAAATGTCACAGTCCAGGTTCTGCACAATACAAGAAGTGTTAACGCAGAATATGAATGTAGTATGACGCCTTCATAGTCTCTGTTTGGGTAACTGATTAAAATCCCCCATTGCTGCTGTTGTGGTTTGGTTCAACGCTCCACTTAAATCATTTGTTTAAAAAAAAAGGACCATTTGTGTTTTTTTATTTGTACATGATTACAGTTTCATCATTTTTAGCATTTTCCTCCCATCTTTCCCTGATTTCTTTTATCAGATTTCTGGGTAAGATGTGTGCACTTTTTATATACCCTCCCCTTCTTTTCTGTTTGGCTTAGCAGAAAAGAAGATAGTATTTAGGGGGAAATGGGATCATGCATGCATCTTTTTAAAATAAACCTTCCAGTTCTGAAAATCCTCCTCCAGCTTGAGCCATACCCGTCTAATTATATTTTCTTCTCAAAATAAGCTTCTATATCTGACTGGTACTTATTCATGTCTTGTTACTATATATTTACAGTGCCATTTAAGTTTCCCTGCTATATTAATTAGCAAGATATTAGACTTCAAAACCACAGCCCTGCCTTCTCCTTTCTCCTAACTGGTTGGGGACAAGAAGCTGAGCAGCAAACTGGAATAGCTCTTGATTTGTCTTTCTCTCGGGCAAGGTCACACTCACCAGGCTTTTTGCCAACCATGTTTTTCTGGATTTGTGAGACACACTGCAGCGTTAAAATGAAAAAAAGCTCTCCAGTTTGGCAACAGAGTCACAGTTCAAATGTTTCCTGAGATAGTTCATTTCTAGTGGAGGAACTATTTATAAGCCCTGTTTCTCTTTGGGATTTAAAAATGTACATAATTTATAAAGACCAAAGTGGATGCATGACTAAGAAGGCGTGGAGTTTTCAGGATGCCTTCAATGAAAGTGGACGTTAAAAATGCAGTTGAGGCTTTATCTTCACATGATTAGTTTTATAACACTTACTTCCCCCCTCCCCCATTCTTCTTGCAAGAGAAAACTAAAACCAACTGAAGACATGTCAGTGTGGTGTTAAAAGAACCCCCCTGAAATCAGTCCAGTTGAATATTTTGCAGTAAATAGCGTGTTGTATAATATAGTAATATTGATTCAAATTCAGATTAGCAGCAGTCTTTCACATTTGGGTTGCAACTTCATAGGGATAGTTGTGAAGAGAGAGAGAAAAATTAATATTGGTATCGGATGGAGACATCAACAACGTGTCATAAACCCCAAACAAAGACACTTAATCCCAGAAGAATATATCATGTGATCCGTTATGTACAGTGGAGCTCCCGAAAGCTCATCACTGATACCAAACTCTGCCCAAAACACATTAACACCTCAAGTATTCAAGGGTGTGGAAATAGAATAAATTTCAAGGCAGCATAACCTACAAGTAGAATTCAGGAATCCCATCGAATAGATTAGCTCTTCATGTATCCGGCTGTCTCTGGGCATATTTAGTTTTTTTATCAAAAGACTTTTTTGAGTGGATGACATTTCAGGCTTTAACCCTGTACCACTTTGCATCTTCCTATCTTTGCATTCTGTGGGCAATTAGGTTTCTGTACGGACAAGCCTTTGTTGAGTGAGTTCAGTTTAGGAATTACCACCAGCAATAGCGTTTAGACTTGTATACCGCTTCACAGGGCTTTCCAGCCCTCTCTAAGCCATTTACAGAGTCAGCCTCTTGCCCTTCCAACAATCTAGGCCCTCCTTTTACCCACCTCAAAAGAATGGAAAGCTGAGTCAACCTTGAGCCGGTCAGGATCGAACTCTGAGCAGTGGGGAGAGTTAGCCTGAAGTACTGCATTCAATTCTGCATTCTGAATGCTCACTTTAGAGCAATATAGCAATAGCAAGAGCCCTTAGACTTATATACTGCTTTATAGTGCTTTACAGCCCTCTCTAAGCGGTTTACAGAGTCAGCCTCTTGCCCCCAATAATCTGGGTCCTCCTTTTACCCACCTTGGAAGGATGGAAGGCTGAGTCAACCTGGAGCCTGGTTGAGATTTGAACTGCCAAATTGCAGGGGCAGCCGGCAGTCAGCAGAAGTAGCCTGCAGTACTGCACTCTAACCACTGCTCCACAGAGGCTCCTTCCCTTATTAATTGTTCTCACTATTAGGAAGTTTCTCCTTAGTTCTACAGTTGTTTCTGTCCTTGATTAGTTTCCACTCACTGCTTCTTGTCCTGCCTTCAGATGTTCTGGAGAATAAGTTGACCCAGAGTAATACGTTCGTGTAAAGTCATTAATTTCTTTGACATGTCACTTGAAGCGCTCTTGGCAGGGCATACTTAAGGGTAGTACGGTTTCTCTTTGGAATCAATTTCTGAATTACAGCTCTCCATTAATTGTTGCATGCTGGAAAAGAGCTGTTCCTGCTTGGTCTCCAGTGTGCTGGGTGCCTGCCCAGGGAACCAGTGACATCATTCCAATATTGGAATTCAATTTCTTACAGTTTTGCGTAGCTTGTTGACACAAAGAAGAGGCGGGGGGTGGGTGGGGTCAACTTATTCTCCAGAACATCTGAAGGCAGGACAAGAAGCAGTGAATGGAAACTAACCAAGGACAGAAGCAGCCTAGAAGCGAGGATAAATTTCCTAATAGTGAGAACAATTAACCAGTGGAACAGCTTGCCTCCAGAAGTTGTGGATGCTCCATCACTGGAGGTTTTTAAGGAGAGGCTGGACTGCCTCCTGTCTGAAAGGGTGCAGGGTCTCCTGCTTGAGCAGGGGGTTGGACTAGATGATGTCCAAGGTCCCTCCCAACTGTTATTCTGTAAAGTTCTACTTTAGAAGGCAAAAGAAAATCTTTATCTAATGGCTTTATCTAATGTCTCTTGACATCTGTTCTACTTAAAACTATACTGCCTCCTGACGATTTCCAAATGGGCATCTGGTAATTAAGTAGTCTATCGTTTTAGGTTCTCGTAAATATACATAAATCAGATTCCTATTTTATTTGCCATCTCAAAACTTCAGTGTGCAAAAAGCCTAAAATTGATGATGTTTTTTTAAACAACAAAACCCATAAAAATTAAGGATGAGAATCTCAGAATGAGATTTCCTGAGTGATGTTCTACAAACATCATGATCTGAACTATGCTTTTTAGTAAATGCAATCCCTTTCCTTAAACAAAATACATACATTTCTCCGTTCACCAGAAATAAATCCATTGCAGAAATAGCTACTTTCTTTAATATTTGTATCAATATTGTGTATCTACTGTGGTCTGAGACAAATAACAGATTATAAAACTATAGCCAAGTTTTTACTATTGAAGAGTTTCTGTTGAAGAACATTCATGACCAACAAGTTGTTATTGAAGTTATTGCCATGGAATAATTAATTGAGGTGCTAAATACGTACTTATTTTTTTGGACTAAACTTGCTAGTAGAATCTTAGTTTTAAAAGACCTTTTAAAATTCAACCATAATCATCCTGTTTGCAACAGAATATGACTCATGCTACAAAAGAAGAAAATGTAGGAAGACGTGTTTGATTGCACCCTGTGTAGGTTTTCTGCTCATTTATTTACTGGTCTGCAATTGCAAAAATTCTTATTTAAGGGAAGGCAGAAAAAGAACTTTCCTCTTACTTCTTCTGATTTGAAAAACTCAAGTCGCCTCTTCAAACTTCAGGCAGACACACCAGATTACAGGTAGTCCTCAACTCCACAATTGACCCCAAAATTTCTGTTGCTGAGGCACTTGTTAAACGAATTCCCTATTTTGCTAAGTGATTGTTAAATGAATCACTGCAATTGTTAAGTTAGTATCCTGGTTGTTAAGTGAACCTGGCCTCCCCGCTGACTTCGCTTGTCAGGTCACAAAAGGAGATCACGTGACCCCCAGGACACTGCAAACATCATAAATCTGAGTCAGTTGCCAAGTGACTGAACTTTGATCACGTGACCACAGGGACGTTGCAACAGTCATAAGTGTGAAAAACAGTCATAAGCCCCTTTTTTTCAGTTCTGTTGCAACTTTGAACGGTCGCTAAATGAACTGTTATAAGTGGAGGACTACTTATATTAGCCTCTGTCCCTAAGTATTTGTATCACGCTGATACAAACTCCCAAGAGTTTGAAAGAAAGCGATTAATGTGTGAGTGGAGATGTTTTTGTGCGTCCGAACTGAATGTTTAGAAGGATTTTCAGGAAAATTTAAGAGACGGTGGAACTAAACTAAAAGTAAATTAGCTTGCAGTCCAGGAAACCGAAGAAGGGCCTTGTATAACAGAAGATAAGATGAGAAACAGAGTTTCTTCTAAATCCTGAGCTTGGCAAATACAGATATGACCCCTTTAAAATCACAAAGCTGTCCGTCCTTCGAAGTCTTCTGAAGAGCAAAGGCTAGGGTGTTGCCTGGTGTTTGGGATCCGTGACAAATAAGCAGAGACAGAAGGGGGCTCAGGGTAGGGAATGTAATCCTATGTGTGCTGCACAGCTCAGGGTGTTGTCCGCCTCTGTTTTTGAGAGATGTTCCCCGGATGCCTCACTGTTAGTCCTCTGCATCTGATGGCTAAGAGGGCATTGCAGCCAGAGAGAGAACTAACCCCCTTTTGAGACAAGCCATTGCTCAATTGCATATGCAATTTGCAAACAACGAGCAGCTTTTTAACGGAACGTCAGTAAATGTAAAACTTGATTTTGGCTGCCTCAAATGCCTATGGAAACGGCTGATACTTTTCAGCCAACTAGGTGATATTGTGAAAAGGATGGGAGGAGGGGAGCTGAACATACAGATGACATTTCTCCAACCTGAAACAGCCAGGCTTCTTGCTTCTTAGTCAATGCTTTTGAGTTCTTATCCCTAACTAGGTTTGGATAGTAGCTTTTAAGGAATGATAACGAAAGAGGAAACTTTACCTAACCCTAAAGGTTTTGTGAGCAGGTCAGATTTGCAGCATCTTCTCAACAACCAAAACATTTAAAATGTTTTGCATGGACTCTTCCTTCCTGATTTGAAGATCCGGTGTAACTTCGAACTGTTATTAAGTGACTGGATGGAACTACCTGTTTAAGTTTTAACTGGGGCAGATCCCAACTGTAGCACCTTCCAAATGTTTTTACTTCTCTGTGGAAGCTCAGTGGGTCAATCTGTATGCATGGAGAAGGATGTGTTATGGAGTCTCTTGTGATGGAATTTCTCAGGGATGAGAAAGACTTTTCAGCCAGATCTCCCAGAATTGGCGTTTTGGAGCAGGCTGACTCAAAGTTCAGTAGGATCTCAGCCACCCAGGGCTTTAAAGGTGATAATTGCCCCCTAAAATTGTAGCCTGAAGCCAACTGGCGGCTGACGTCGCTCCAAGGAATAAAGATACTACAGGGACAGACCTAGTTGTGCCGGTCAATCCCTGGGCTGCTGCATTGTATTTATTTATTCAATGTATATGCTACATGGTGAATCCGTTTATGCTTTTGGATGATCTTCAGGGACAGGTCCATGAGAAGCGAATTGCAGTAGATGTCTCAACCTGTTTGGAAGCAGCCAATACTGCAAGGGTCTAACTATTGGATTACTCAGAAACCGATGTTTTTGGAAGACATAAAAACATAATTGATCCTTCTCTCCTTTTCTGATGTAGTGACGGAAATCATTGGAAGAGACATGCCGCAGATCTCGGCGTCCCGTGGAGCAGGAGCCGCTGTCCTGCGGAAACCTGTGGAAACCCAGGAAGCCTTGCACTTTTCCTCTGAGTAACGTTATGTCCCTCTTTAGATCTACTGTGCTTCCGATTATGTGGCCTTGATGATCCCGGACACTGGATCCCCGCAGAGCTGTTCTAGGAGAGCGGGAAAGAGAGTGGTAACAGAAAACAGGTTGAGTTGTAGATTTTTAGGATGCTGTAAAAAAAAAAAGAAAAATTACTTTATAAAAAATGGACAACCAAGAAGTGACCCAAGATACCAATGAGCTTCGCTTGTCTCGTGCATTTAACATAATTCTTTTATATTAAGTGCTTCATTGTATGGAAAAAAACGTAGTTTTGCTCTCAATATGCACAGTTACTGAATGTGGGTAATTTTTTTAAAACACCATCTTTGTATGCTGCTTTTCTTTAGGAGAGATACTAAGATTGTAATAGAAATTTGTATACCTTTTAGACGGTCTTTTTGAAGAGCCTTTAAGCATATGTGGTTTAAAACAGTTTTTTTTTAAAAAAAGAATAATAATAATAATATAATATAATAATAATAATACTGTCTTTCAGAGGCACAGAAGTATCTCTCATCTGAAGCCAATGCCTTTGGAAGTCTTACGTATGAATAATGATTACCATTTTCTTTGGAGCTTTAGGAAGCAAAGCCAAATATAGATTTGTGTTCTCAAGACACTGAAAATTTTTTGGTAGGCTGCAAAGAGAGACCATTCCATCATGGAAAGATTGGGATAGAAACGACATTCCAAAACCTGACTTTTATACCTTCGTACCTTTGCTAGCACAGACCTGTTCTAAACAGAAGCACTTGTTCAAAACGATTTATATATGTGCTCATTTTTAACGAAGCCATTATACAATTTTGGGGGCAATGTCAAAAGGCTACGTTCCATATGGAGTCCTTTTGATCTGATATGTTCAAACTGTCAAACTGCTGTTCTTGAGATTCCTCAGGTAGAGAACTTCACACGGTCTATTCTTTCTTTTTCTGTTAGATGTGTCTGAAAATGTATGTTGGCATTTATATGGGCTTCTGAAAATCTCTTCTTCGTGGTTTAGCAATCCTAATGGTTTTTTTTATCCTCAAGAAATGAACTTGGTATAACAAAAGGAAAGTAGCTAGGCCCTCTTACTGTAAGAGAGATACTTCACAGTGATGACCAAGACAGCTCACACATCTCATTGTGAACATAGAGGGTGGAGCTGCCTGTGACCCACCTATGCATATTAGATTAATATTTCCACCAAGGTGTGATTTTTTTTTTGGGGGGGGGAGCTCTGTCTCTGATTTGAAACACAAGAGAACAAAACCCAACCATGGCAGATGAGAATTTCGATTAGATAAGAGTTCCTTCTTCTGTAAAATAGAAATCAAGGTGTTTCGAGTTTAGATAAGCAAATGGATCAAGAGGCTGCAAAATGAGAAATAATTAGAAGGCGTTTTTGAGAACCATAATAAGGGTTAAGATAGTTGGCCTACTGTTTTCTGTCATTGTTTAGCTAATTTTTATAGCTACCTAAGTCTTAACTGATAGGAACAAGATAGGTTTGGGAGCGTCATGCTACTGGCAACAGGCTGTTAGAGGGTGAAGTATCAGTCTTCATTCAAGCAGGCGTCTTGACTTTTTAGCAGTCTCCACTGTTTTTATGAAAAGAATATAGGCAACTCTAAAGCACAATTTAGTTATTAAGAGGGTTGCTTAACTGTAATTATCTGCAGTCTACATTTGCTGCTTAGTGGACAACTAACTCTGCTATCTCAGGATGAAGTAAAACAAAGGAGATTCAGATGTGTTTGCACAGTTGAGAAGACAGCTACCTAAAATAATTTAAAGCACTAAAATCATTTGTATTCAAGGGTTCCTGGAAGTGTTTATCTTGTGTTTTTTAATCACAGAGTTTTGACTCTTCAAAATACAAAGGCATTAGAGGAGAATATTTGTAGCTCGGGGTTGAACTGTGGAATCCTTGATGCTCCCCAAACTTGTTCATTTTGTAGCAGATGTTTCATTACCCAACTAGGTGACATCATCATGCACTGGTAATGTTACCTAGTTTGATAATGAAACGTCTGCTACAAAACAAACAAGCTCAGAGAGCACCGAGGATCCCACCAAGATGATGTCTGAAACGAATGGCTTTTTTTAAAAAAAAGTATCACCTTTTAAGATGGCAAGGAAGATGTCTTCATTCTAGTTGTTGTCTTCAGTGTTGGATCAAGTGGACATGTCATCTGGGTCAGGGGTCCCCAACCACCGGGCCCCGGACCGGTTCGGTCCATGGAACATTTCCTACCAGGCCGCCGGTTTGCTGGGCGCCGCCATCTTGTTTGACGAGAAAGCGCTTCCGGGTGAGCTTTTCCGGTTGGAAAGCGGCGTTTGGGTCCTGAAGGAATCCTCGCGCCTTAGTTTCATCGAAGGGGGGGGGCTTCAAACGAAACTAAGGTGCGAGGATTCTTTCAGCACCCAAGGCAAGGCGAGCCGAGCGACCGTCCCGAAGCCGTCCCGAAGCGAAGACCATCGACAAAGGTACAAAGGAGGAGTTGAAGGTGGCGGGAGAAGCGGGGACGGCTGGCTGGCCGGTCGCTCGGCTCGCCTTGCCTTGTCATGCGTGCTGATGCTGGTACCGGGCCGCGGATCATTTTGTGATGCCGGTACCGGGCCGTGGCACAAAAAAGGTTGGGGGCCACTGATCTGGGTGACTCCTAAATTGATGCAGCATCCTCTTCCTTTCCTGGCCCATCCCCCCACCATGGTGGATTTCTTTATCTTCATTTCAGAGATCCTATACAATCCAAAATGACAATCCCTCTGATTGCCCTACAGCTATCAAGATGGCCACGCGTGAACTTTCGAAACCAAACAATTGCCATCTCCAATGCCACTGTTTTTTTGGAAGTCAATCTGTCTCCTGTTCAACAAATGCAACTCGTTGTATGCAGCGTACAGTATGGCTAGTTACACATTGGAGTACTTCATTCCTTTTTCAGTAGTCCTTTTAATGCCTTCTCTATGCTATCACCAGGGTCTCTTTTACGGTTTTCAAACCTTAAAATGGGTCAGGTCTCCAAACGTTGGCCAGGTGAGGAAACAGACTTACAAGGAATTCTCCTTTATTGTTGGAGGGATAATGGTCTTGAAAGCCTGGCGGAGCTTCCACTCTTATACTCAAGAGAATCAAGATGGAATTATTTTGAGTTTCTTTCTCAACCCCTCTTCCTTCCCAAAGTTAAGTTGAAATTTACTTAACAATTCTTGCATTCCTTTGTTCAAGGCTATCTCCCTTCCCTCATACAGAGTAGGTCAGATGTGAAGTTTCACAGGTGTGAAGTTTCAAGAGTTTTCTTGCGCTCTGAGATGAGTGATGGTATCCCCTCTTCTCCCTTAAAGTTCTCCTGGCTAGTGTGAATTTGTATATTTGTACCTAAAAATGTGGGCACCCAAAGAGTCCCGAGTTACTATGCACTAAGTGAGCAATCCACCAAGCACTGCAGTGTGAGCACCTCTCCCCCAGTTGGCGAGATGAACCGCTTGTCAACACTGAAGGAGATGGAGAGTTTGCAGCAATGGGAGTAGTGGATTGTCTTCAACCTTCTGTTGCCTTGAAATACCCGATGCCTGTAGACGTAGAAATGCTTTCCTATTTAAAGCAAAACTATAGAAGTTGAGTACTATAATGGTGGGGTTTTTTGCCTTGTAAAAGCTTCAATACAAGGGTGTGTGTGTGTATGTATGTATGTATGTATATATATATATACACACACACACACTTTTGGCTTGTGTGATGTTTTAGGTAAGACTGTTAATCTTGTGTAATGTAATAGAGATAAAAGCACATGATCTCCGTTAGACTATGCAATTTACAATTTTCTGCCTGTGACTGGCATCTATGTTGCTGGCCTCTCCAAATTTACAATTGCTTTCTATGCTGGCACCCAGTTGTTTTTTAATGTTATAGAAAGCATTCAAATGGTAGCTTTCATAACAAAAGAGTGGAGGCTTTTGTAACCCAAAGGAGGTGATTGATATATATATATATCCCATTTTGAAAGTTGTTTTGGTTTAACCAAAGTTTGACCACAATTTGGCGCTCCTTCTAATAAATGCTTCATTAGAAAATGGAATTGCCATCCATTGTAAACCAAAGAATAAAAGAAAAAAACACAATTGCTTGGATGCAAACAAATCTTGGGGGGAAAAACTCTATTTTTGATACATAGAATGAATGTCATTCCTTGAGGTTTGAAGATTGTTCAAATTGAAATTTTCTATTTAACAGTTTGGGACAATAATGATTTAAGACTAAAAGTTACATTATAGATGTTTACAGAGCCTTGTATTGTAATTTCATGTACATTTGTGTATTAAACCTTTTGTAAGTTATGATTGCAGTGCTACATGCAGAAGTACAAAGGGAAAAAAGCATTATAGGCTCTTGAATCATAGTGTTGAAATAAAAAAGAAAATGCATATTAGTGTCTCCGTCTTTATTTGCCTGTACTCATTAGTTCCGAAGAATGAGGAGAGTAAAACCATTAGCTTTACAGTAGTCATACCATTATTGGCAGTCCTAAGATGATGCAAGAATTTGTCTTCCTTTAATATGTCTTCGTGATTGACTATAAGTGGACTGGACACCAGTCCATTGCTAAAAGTAGAAAAATAGGATTTGCTCCATAATTGTCTATTTTGCAAGAATCCATACATTTGCTCAAAATGTGTGTATTCTTCATTCAGAAGGTTGTAGGTTTCATCTCTGGCATGTTTTGTTTCAGAAAGATTGATATAATCAGGCATTATAAAATTCCTACTCTCAGAACAGATATGATGGGTAGTAATTTTTTTTTATAATCAGCTGAGTAGAAAAAACAGCGATTGGTGAGATCTTTGGACTGCTATGGTATTATCTTCCAAAACTGACATGAGGGGGCTTAAATTAACTTGTAGAGTTAAAACGTACTTGTAGCCTCACTATGGCCTCTAATATGATAGATTCTGTAGTTGAGTCTCTTTTAAGAGAATGTATTGGTTAATATAAGTATGTGACTACTACTTTGTTCATTGAGCTGTGGGGACCAGGTTAAATTAACAAATGTAGCTTTTTGGCATGCTTAAGATAATTTGCATAACTTCTTCATGAATCTTGTGTTCCTCTCTGTAATTCAAAGAAGATATACCGGCATGTCAACTTCTTATCTTTCTCGCCTTCTCTCTCTCCTACTACCTTCTCCTAGTGGTATCTTACGATTTATCACTTGTTTGAATCTTACGTTATGATTGTATCTCATGACTTATGATCTATGACTTACCACTTTGTGTGTACACTGAGAGCTTATGCACCAGAGACAAATTCCTTGTGTGTCCAATCACCCTTGGCCAATAAAGAATTATATGTGTTTTTTTGAAAGATAATGGATGAAAGGCACATAACAGCCCAATCCTGTGGATTTTGATTCTGGAATGTCCCATAGCAATTGAT